>NC_036250.1:14876847-14898061 GCF_002742605.1 Olea europaea var. sylvestris | reverse complement strand
AAATCTATTTCACTCTGGATTTCTTCTAATATATATATATGCTTATATTCTTCAAATAATATCTTTTTAATTATTTTTTCTTTTAGTTTTAAAGGTAAATTTTTAATTACTCTAAAAATTTCTAATATTTTTTTTATGTCTTTACTATATGTTCCAACTATATTATCTTCTTCTATATAGCCTTCTATATTAGAACTATATTTTACCTGATACTTTAGTCTATTTTTATAAGTTTCAATAATTTCTAAAATCATAAATTTTATTTATTTCCAATATCTTTTAGGTAATTTATTTTTATATACTTTCTCATGATCTCTCTGGCTCTGATACCAATGGGATGAGTGCTACTATGAGCGAACAAAAAATCTAATAATCTAATAATCACAAATCTAATATTCTGATATTCTAAAAATTCTTTTATTTTTGTTTTAGTTAATTTATTTGTTATTAAGCGTAATGTAAAGTTAAAAACTAATTTTTTATATGCTTGTAGTAATCTATTTTTTATTGGTCTTCTCATAAATTTTTAAGTAATTCTTCAAAGTCTAGTAATATCTGAGAATTTATAATATGAATATCTGTTATCATATTTATGTCTGTTCTAAAGGGTATATCGTATTTTGAGATATTTTTCTTCCTTTTTTCTAATTTATCTATGATATCTTGTATATCTTTTATGATTATTGATCGTACAATTCTTTTAGCAAAATTTTCGAATAAGTTTTCTTTGAAACATTTTAATATTTCTTGTGATGCATATAATTGTTCTTGATATCCTATCTTATCAATTTATTTTTCAAACTTAATTTCTTTTTTATTTTTAACAACATTTTTTATATTATATGGTCCTCTCTTATATTTGGGTTTTTCCATTATAAAATTATTCATCAATAATTTTTTCAAATTTTAAGAAAAATTGCTTGTTAATTTTTTAAGGACTTAAATAGAAGATTTTTATTATGAAGTAGGTTGTTTTTAATATTTGTTTAAGGGTATTTTAGGTAGTTTCAAATGTTTGGAAAAGTTAAGGGTCATTTTGGAAAATAACCTCTCCTATTTGGGTCAATTTCATGTATTTCCCAATGGAGTCCACGGTGCGGGGTTGTAGATAGGGTTTTACCATTCAATTAGGGCCAAATGATAGGCCTTGTTGACAGGGTCAAGGTGAGTCCTCTCTCTCTCTCTCTCTCGGATGTAGAAGATTTAACATCTAATAGATGCCACATGGTCAATTTTGTCAAATTGATGAGTCGGTATCCCGTATCCATCCTAGTGGTGCATAGGTTATGTGTATGGAAAAATGAATTTTAGAATAGTTAATTGATGGAGAATGTGTTGATGAAAAATAAGAAAATGTTTTTTTATTTACGTGTGATATTATTTTAATTAAAAATGTATGGTTAAAAAGAAGAGGGAGAAAATTTATTTTGGTAAAAATGATAATCAAACAGAGCCTAAGTAGAGCAGACTATATTTTGATGACCAATAAAATAATTAATAAACAAAAATGCCATTGTATAATTTATTCGAAAAATTTCAAAAGTACCACTTCTATGTAGACTTGTGTTCATTACCACAACTAATGAATACTCATGAATCATTGGATAAGTTGGGCTTATATTATAGAGAAATTTGCATTTAGGTCCCCAAATTTGCGTAATTAGCACTTGGATCTCCATTCTTAATGTGTTGGCAATAATAAAAAGTAATTTAAAAAATTAAATTTAAAGGCATATGGTTTTTCTGGTTTCAATTTGGGTGGGATACGGGTGGGGTGAAGAAGATGAGTTTCAATTTCTATTGTTTTTTAATTTTTTAAAATTATTTTATGGTTAATATAGTTACCATTTTATCTCTTTCAATTTCGTCAAAACAGGTCAAAGTCCACTTTTCTTGATCAACTAACGGTCAAATGAACGATTTCCATCTATTTGGACTCTGAATGCATATTTTTGAAAGGTTCGGAACTGTGAATGGCAAAAGTGAAGATTAGGGTAACATTTACAAAAAAATGAAAGATTGAGGATTGCCGCTGCAATTTTCCCTGATAGAAAAATCACATAACAAACGTAATTAAAAAGCAAGAAATTTTTCAAGGCGTAAGAATACAAGCTAGTGAAACAAGTTAATTCATGTAATGTGTGGAATAATTAAAAAAACCATTTATCAAACTCCAGTAATTGTTCTAGGTATGTGAAGGAATCCATAGTTTGACAATTATTATTTGGAAATTATTTCGTCAATATACTCACATTCAGTCGTACGTTCATACGATAAAATATTTTGTGCGTTCATCATACTTTTTAATTAGACATTCTTCGAAAAATAATTATTCAAAATATTTTTTTTTTCCAACTAATGATGGTCAAACGAGGGCTTAATCTATAATTACGGTAAATACATAGAAAAGGAAAACTTAAGATCCCAAGATAACCCGCAGCGTATTCCATATAAATTGAATGAAAAATTACCACTTCTATGTCAAATTTCTATTTTTCAATTTTCAAATTTATAAAATAATCCACACGAATCAGAATATTACATAACTGATTGTCTTCATTTTGATTCACGTTTCCGTATCACTGATGAAATCTGACAATAAAAGATGATAACGAATTCTTTTTAACAATAAATATTTTGGATTTTGAGTTTTGCCCTTCTATTGCACCTACAATTATTGAATACCATAATATAAGCAGTTTTGAATTTCAGTTACAGAAGAGATTACAAGAATTTTCTAAGTTTTGAATTTCAGTTACAGAAGAGATTACAAGAATTTTCTAGTAAGTGTTTTTGGTATAATTATGATCTTTATGTAGTGTATAATGTATACAAATAACATAAATTACATAGTAGTATATTATGGATTTTTTTTAATGGGTAGATATGAATTTTTCCCTTAAATAAATCCAAAGATTTAGTTTTGGAAAAAATTCGTAAGTCAAACATTAAGTATGACTCATGTCAAATATAAGAAATCGAGTTTTATTATTTAAAAATAAAATATTAATTAAATTTTATTTATGAAATAATTAATTAAATATATTTTATTAATTAAATATATTAAGGTCATGATTTTACATAATTTATGGCTACAATTGTGTATTGGTCACAATTAATTAATAGATCACAAATTAACAAATTTTAAAGTCACACATTATTTATTAGTTATAAATTATCTGTTTCACTAACCACATATTATTTATTAGTCATACATTAACCAATTTGTTGATCACAATCAATCAAGTAATTTGTGACCATCACCTCACCACTGCCTCCAACAACACTATCGCCAACGCCATCATCACCACCTGACAACAACAGCAGCAACACAACCATCTCAAAAAAACCAATACTCACCATAAAAAACTACCACTATCTCACCATCATCATGATGGTAGCCACGACAACACCCACATCAAAACATATCCAAAGTTAAAGTCATAATAGCATAACAATGACAACTACCACAACGACGACAATGACAACTAGCACTACTACCAAACACCACCACAACGAAAGCAAATCGAAAAACCACACCCATAGCCACAACACCATAAATCCATGACTTAGGCCGCACTACCACCACCAACACCACTGTGATCACCACAACCATCAATTACACAACAATCTTCATCTACACAACCACCACCACCATTTAAAAAAAAAAAAAAATCAAACTAAACAATTTTAACAAAAAAATTAAAAGCTGCAACACCACTAAGGACCATGCACCTCTATAGCTGCACACAGTGGTGCTTCGTTATTGTGCGCAGCAGTGCAGTAAAGCACTGTGCGCAGCGAGGTAGAGTTGTGTGCCGCATCATCGGATTAGAAAGGGATGGTGGCGTCGTAAGTAGTGTAGGTTGGTAAAGAGTGACAAGAGAGGATGGAGAGAGTGACAAGAGTGGAAATGATTTTTAAGCTTTGGAAAGTAATTGGATTGGTGTTGGGGTACTTTTCAGTTAGGCCTAGTCAAAAGGCCACTATTTCACTTTGACCAAAAAAAGAAAAAAAAGAAAAAAAAGGGCAATTCACCATAAAGGCCTTTCAATGAGCAAAAGACAAATATACCCTTATATTGTTACTCAATTACAAAAATAATAAGTTGCTTAAAATACAATAATACCATTTTAAGTTTTAAAATTTTCAAATGCTCTCCACTTTAAATTTCAAACGAAATCACATTCTTTATCTATTTATTTTAACACAAATAAAAATTATTTCATTTTTCATCTGCTTAAACATTGAAATTTCATAGATTTATGAACGGCTCAATAAGAAAATATTATTTGTAGCGGTCAGAAGAAATCGGTATATATATTTACGTATTTTTAATTTCTTTTTCATTAAATTAGAGTATTGTTTGAATTTTAAATCTTATTTCGACATGGCAGAAAATTTTTTACAATCTCATATGGATTTATAACATTTTTAAGCATAAATGAGTAAAAAAATCCATCTGCATGTATGTTCTATCAGACAAAATTCGAAGTACTTGTATGAAAAAATCTCAATCGACGGTAGCGTCTGGACCAGATGGAAACAGCTGATCCTCGTCGCGGTCGACTGTTTTGATCGGATGGACTGACAACCTGGCCGTCAATTTTTCGGTCGAGAATTTTTCCCCTTTTCCCTGTAATTTTAAATTCTTAACCAATTATGTTTTTCTTATGCAGATATGGGTTAGGCTGTAATTTCGATTTGCTACTTTGTTAAATTTGAAATGAACAAAAATGAACAATGGGTATGGAAATGGACGTGTGAGGAACATGTTGCTACTGCAGTTGTTATAAGATCGAGTACATCGTATACAGAAAAATGTACCATGAATTGCATAACATGCTCGGCTTTGATCTTTTTCGGTACAACATGGAATTGAGATTTCTATTCAGGGAGCATGCATCTAGTTCAATTTTGCATGTAATGATTACTTCTGAAGTTGAAATGAAGGTTTTAATTGCATTGAACTAGAATCGCTCAATTCCATTTCGCATTACTTTAACGGAGAAGAATAACCCCAATGAACATGAAGATTTTGATGGAGAGGATCGTAATGTGAATGATTTTTGGAACATGGTGGAGATTGTTCGTGAGGATGATGTGGCTATTCCTGAGACAATTGTTCTTCACCATAACCTTATTGTTACGCAGAATTTCATCGACAGTTGGAGACAATGAGAACGAAAATGAAAATAAATTGACAAATGAGGATTTGGTTGCGTTATCCTGTCGAAAACATGAGTTGGGGAGCTCACATGTTGGAATGAGTACACGGTCCTCTAACTGTTCAAAACAAAGAAAGATTTGCAAGAAGCTGTTCACTGAATTGCTTTGAATACAACTTTGAGTTTAAAGTGAAAAAATCAAACACGTCGACATACACAATTATCTGCGTTGATGACAGTTGCCATTAGCGCATGCGAGCTATGAAGATGGACACGAATGAATTCTTTATTGTTCGTAAGTATGCACGGGAACATACCTGCAAAGTCGGTATTCGTCAAAATGATCATAGACAAGCTAGATCATGGTTCATCGGTCAACAAATAATGCACAAGTTTTTGGATCCACGAATGATCTATAGACTTTCGGACATCATTAACAATGTTCGTTGAGAGTATTGGTGGTTATGAGCTATCAGAAGTTTTGAAAGGCCAAGAAATGTACATTGACGGACTTAATGGGTTCAGTTGAGGATAGTTATGCTAAATTAGTCGGGTATTATCATAACATAGGGAGAACTAATTCTAGATCAACGTTTTTTATTGAGATGGATGGCGAGAATCGCTTCAAGTATTTCTTCATGGCCATTGGATAATGCATTCGAGGGTTTGGAAATGCGATACGGCCCCTAATTTTAGTAGACGGTACAACCCTTAAGACTAGATATGAAGGCAAGTTTATTCTTACAATATGTCAAGATACCAATATCAAAATTTATCCTCTTTCGTTTGGCATAGTCGATGGAGAGAATGATCTAGCGATGCGTTGATTTTTCACTAAGTTAAGGGAAGTAATCAGGTACGTCGAGAACATAGTATTCGCAATTGACCGGGGGCAATCAATAATAAATGGTATCGTCGAAGTCTTTTTCGAGGCACATCATGATTATGGTATGTACCATATACAGGGAAACATGAAAACTAAGTATTGGGGCAGTGTCATCATTGCATTATTTAGGAGAGTTGTAGAGGCTTACAGTTTTGAAGAGTTTGATAAGTTCATGGTGGAAATAGAAAGTAAATCACATGCTGCATGGGAGTATCTAACAAAGATGGGTATCGAACATTAGGCACGATTACATTTTTCAGGACGTCGATACAACATGATGACATCGAATAATGCGGAATCGCTCAATGTATTATTTAAGAAAGATCAAGAGTTACCAATTCTCGCAATGATTGAGCACATTCGTAACAAGTCAAGCAGTGGTTTTACAATCGATGTGAGGAATCACAGAGTTGCACAAGTGTGCTAATCCAACTCAAGAAGATAAACTCTTCAAGACTTTGGAGGTAACGAGAAAGGTATGTGTGGAATCATTGGACTAGTTTCGCTTCTCCATGAGATGTGAACGTAATATTGGATACATCGTAAACTTAAATGATAACACATACACATGTGGAAAGTTTCAATTGGAGAGTTTTCCATGTACGCATGCAGCAGCAGTTGCTATGCATGGAAGATTTTCGGCACACGCCTTATGCAATAATTTTTACATGACCGAATATTGGAAAGCATCGTATGCCGAAACGATATTTCCTGTACCAAATGAAGTCGATTGGAAAATTCTTGACTATATTCTCCCACTAAATAATGTGCTGCCACCCGAAGTTGGACCAAGTACTCCTGGACGTAGACGCACGTTTAGGATGGTAATCTACTGAAGAATTTCCCCAACCTCGTAAGTGTGGTAGGTGAGGTGCAACAGGACATACTCGTCGATTTTGCACAAGTCAGATTCTGTTACATAACAATTCAATGGATTTGTAATAAAATTTAATTTTTATTTGCTATTTTCACATTCAATCCGTTATGTAATATTTATTATTTTGTAAATGTCATTGCGCTAGTCGTTCCATTTGAAATTTAAATTGATGGTTTGAATCGTAGTATTTCAATATTTTAATTATTTTAATCGGTTATGTATGCCATTTATTTAATACATAAATCTGATAATATTAATAATTATCTCATAATTACAAAAAAATTCAACGTATAATAAATTTATAAAATTGACTATTTTTCAGTTACCTCGTAATTATAAAAAACCAACGAATAACATTTACATAAATTTTACAATATTTACAATTACATCATAATTACAAAAAAAAAAATTCAAATACAATATTTATGGATCACATTTGTATTCATACAAATCGCAAACTAACTTCAACCTTTACATATTCATCTAAGATTGGTTTATTGCATCAACCTTACGATCAATACTCAAAAATTCTATATACTTTATTGCAAATATACCACAATTGACCCTGAAAGTAAATAATAATATATTAGTTCGAGCCATATAGTTAAGAAATACGTTTCTGAATTAAAAATTGGTAAATTCTTACGATTCTCCTTGTCTCGCCGTCATCATGTCTCGCACAATAGCTAATCCATCATCTACTCGAATCATCGCATGTCTAGACATTATGATGATGATCACAGTCAACTGCTCCAGTATTTGCTCCTGCTGTACTTGTGTCAAATAGTTATAGTCGGAGTCATATACATAGATAGTGGAACTAGGGAACACGATCTCCATCACAAAGCAGCGTGTGTTCGCGATCACTGGAACATACATATGTGTACAATCCGTCCATAGCTTTCCATACACCGGATCCAGTCCAATGACCTACTCCAGCATGTACTCGAGCACTTAATATTCATTCCCCTATCCTAGGAGTGAGCCATGTTCAATACCGATTGCAAGTGCAAACCCGGAGTTCAGGATAATTCGACCAGAAACGTCAAACGATCTCGGGTGTCTCTGAGCCTGATCGCACAGGATATCCATGGGCATGTCGATCTGCTTAACCAAAAACACCAATCCAAAAAGAGATGACCGTTTAATTAAATAAAATAATAAATTTCTTAAACATAATAAATAACAATGAGAATACACTTACATCATCGGTGAGCCAAGCATTCTTTGTCAGTACATCTTCAAACCACTTTTTAGCATTCAAAATCGACGTCTCCCCGATCTAGTACCTATCACTGAAAAAGTGAAATGTTACAAAAAGTATAGATGATCTCATATATAATTCAGGAAATGAATAAAAATACTTACTCGAGTTTAAGGGATTTGAACTATTTATCGAACACTTTGTGCTTCACTGAGTCTACCTCGAGGAAGAGATTGGAAAATGCCCCGTCCAAGAATGTCCTTCTCTTTACCTCGATCGTGAAGAGGGAGATGATGTACTGTGATGGCAATTGCGGCCTCTTACCAAGCACCGAATCTGGTACGTCAGCAACACGCTTCTTTCCCTTCCTCACCTTCATTACCCTTCGAACACAAAGGTGACATCATCAATCGTATCTGGAGTCCTCTCTTCCTCCACCACTTCCCCCATCTATATCCCCTCCGACTCCCCTCTCTTCTCCTTTTGTACCCCCTCTGACTCCTGTACCATCTCCTCCGTCCCCATCGGGGCCATACACTTGGCGACCTCCTCCACCATCTTCCCCGTTGCCATCGGGGCCACACAGTCCACAGCCTCCTGTACTCGCTCCCCTGCCACCGTCGGGGCCACACCCTCCATATTATATGAAAAAAAATGACTCGAATGCAGCATTCGATGGCCACAATGAATCATCATACCCCATGCCCCCTCGCCTATGAAAACCACCAGTCCATCCATCATGCCCTCCATCTCGATGACCACCAGTCCTTCGCAAGCCTGCTATGTCGCCTCGTATCGCTGCAACCTCAGCATGAAGGTCTCCTAATCCAGTTCGTAGCATCACGACATCATCTCGTAACTCCACCATGTTGCCTCTCATCTCCGTCAGGAATTCGAACAAATCATCTGTCGAAGCACGGCGATTAGGTGCAGGACAACCCTCCTAAAAGAATAAATATTAAAAATTAATAACTTAATTGAAAAACCCAAAATGATAATTGACAAATTATATTTAATTAACATACTCTATCTCGATCTACGCGTGACTCGAGCATCTAAACGTTTGGCGCAATCAGATGTGATCTTCTCGGCGGAGGTGACATTCTCGCCAGATGTGATCTTTTCGGCCGAGGTGACATTTTTGAGGAAGTGATATTGGACGGCTTTCCTGGAAAAATAAATATTACAAATGAATAACTTAATTACAATATCAAAACGATATTCAACAAATTATATTCAATTAACATACCCTATCTCGATCCACGACGGACTCGGGCATCTAATCGTCTGGAATAGTCAGAACAAACAGTTAGCGAATATAACTCTAACTCTCCTCCTCGATCGACGGTGCCAACTCAGTAAGGACTTCAAGTTGACATTTTGACATTTCACAGTTAATGACCATGTATTGAGATTTTAAAAGGACATGCAACATAAATCGCAAATAGGGTAATTGGCGCAAAACGTCCCTACCTTTTAACTTCATTGTGGAAAACGTCCTGACCTTTCATTTTTTGGCATTTTTGCCCTCAAATCAACCTTTTATTGCGACGAAGGTCCTTCCGTCCAACTCCCGTCACTTCTATCGTTAATTAAAGAGAGAGACCCAATTTTTTTCAAGTCATCAAGGGTAAAAGCGTCCTCACCCAAACTGAACCCTTCATTTTCATCTTTTTCTTCGAACAACACAAGGCAGTTCCCATTCCATTCCCTTCTAGTTCTTCAAAAATTTCCATTTATCTTCTATTTCTACAATTTTTTCCCCATTCTCCTCTCGTATGGTCGCATATCAGCGGTCGGCGTAGTGGAAACCTACGTTGAGAGTTTTTCCAGCAAGCGATGCGACGGTAAGAATCATTATTTGTTCGGTATTTTCGTTTTCCATTTCATATTTTGGTGCTTTGCATGATTGAGTGTATGTGTAGGATTCTGATAAAGTTTGTTATTGTTACACAGGGCTTCGAGGAACAACATGTTTCTTTAGTTTCTAAAAAAGCCCGGCAATGATCGACCTACCTCCAGCACCTTGTTAGGATGAAAACTCTCTGCCAAGTTCTATTAATTTTTTGGCTTTTGTTTTTGTTGTTCAGTGCACAAATTGTCATCAAGTAGTGGATACAATATCGCACTTTAGGAACCTGTTTTTGGTGTTTAGGAACCTATTTTTGATGTTCAGAACTTATGTTGGCTGCTGCACAGTGGATATTTTGCACATTTAAAATGAATTGTATCTATTTTTGCTTCAATTTTCGTTTATTTTAGCTTCAGCAGGTAGTGGATATTTTTGTTTCAGTTTTCGGTTAATTGATGGATAAATTGTGTCTCAAATTTTGAGAAAGAATTGTATATTTGGGGACTTTTGAGTTGGTGTGTATCAACAGGTGGTATATGGAAGAAAACATGGTACTCTCTCACCAATACTTTTTATAGGTGGGGATGTCTTAAGAAAAATTATAACTACGTAGAGATTATTAGCGCAAGGTTCATTAGATTTCCAGAAAAAGTGAACAGGACCCGTCATCTTCACCAATAAGCTAAAATGAGCCAGTACCATTGAAATGATAAATACTTCACAGCACCCATTTCCACTTGATCTTCGCCATTTACCCCGTGGTCACAATAAGCATAAACTAGAAATGAACATCTAGTAGTTGTCTCTATAAATTGACCACACATTCAATATATGTCTTGCTACATTTTTCTAGAAACCCAACATTAGAGCAGCAATGGTGGACCTGGTGGTCGGATTTCACCATATATGTTCTTCACGACATTTTTTCCTTCACTTAATGTAATAATTTAAAGTATTTTCGCACCCATTTTTCAGCTACTGTTACTATGTGGACTACATAGAAGGCGGGAAGAAGGGTTCAGTTGGGTGAGGACGATTTTACCCCTGTTGACTGGCAAGAAATTGGGTCTTTCTCTTTAATTAATAGGAGAAGTGACAGGAGATGGACGGAAGGACCTTCGTCGCAATGAAAGGTTGATTTGAGGGCAAAAATGCCAAAAAATGAAAGGTGGGGACGTTTTCCACAATGAAGTTGAAAAGTAGGGACGTCTTGCGCCAATTACCCATCGCAAATATATAATACGTACCTCAAGATCGTCGAGAAAAACTGATAACTGTTTAACAAGCGACTTGTCTTGTGCTCGCCAGTGACGCATCCGAGGACAGCGTGTCTCTCCTCTCCTCGCATACCGACTAACAAAGTGGGGACAATCTCGTACACCAACATATGCAGCAATTGCAATTATTATATATGGAATTTAATAAAAACAAGCGTAGATAATTTATTAACTTAAACATATACCTGCAACGCCAACGACAGTCCATATGTATCGTACTTGCACTCACGCCTATCCTCCTTAGGCATCGAAAATCCCCTTTTGAAGATGCGTAATGTATATACAAAACATCTCCATCCCATGAATAGTTGTTGAAGGTATCAATATTATCAACAACCTCCAAATGGAAAATGCCAATCGATGTCTTCGTGTGATAACACTTGAGTCTGATCTCGACGATAGGTAGCAAGCCCAGCTTCAGCTTATCAGACATTTGAGTGGATCCCCTGAATACATCTCCCAATTGCGCTAGTGTAACTGTAAAACCCCAAATAATTCTAGACACCTTATTGGCACTAAGACATGAATATTGGATGACTAAAATATACTTCAGATTTTTAGTCTCATTTGAGACCCATTGTCGACATAGGAAACATTCGATTTGGAAAATGATATCTAAATAAACGTTGTAGCTCTTTGAGTTAGCTTTCCAACGCACTTTGAATTACCTCAATCGGATATTGGGAAAAGAAGTTATGATAGAAACACTGAAAGCTGTGTAGTGTCAACCGGATTACAACCGGTCGACCGAAAATTCTCGTTTTTCTCTAGAATTTAAATATTTATTTTCATCAATTATTTTCTCAAAGGGCCACCCACGATTTTGGCAATAAAAACCCCACTAAATTGAAGAATTTAACCTCAAACTTAAATGGCACCCATGTTTTCTCTCTTAAATGAAATTTGACTCTTTATTTGCTTTAAGTTATGGGATATTTACCTATAAATAGAGACCTCATTTCACTCATTTTTTCTCACACCAAAAGCAAGAGATTTTACATACTAAAGAAAGAGTTTCCAAGAGAGAAAAAGAGAGGGAGGAAAATTATTTTTCCTAGAAGTTTAAGAAGTGTTTTCAAGCATCAATTCTCAACGGTTTTCAAACATCCAAGGAGTGCATTTTTTTCAACGTCCAAGTTTTATCGAAATTTTCAATCCAAGTTTTCAAAGTTTCAAAAGCATCAATCAAGGTAGGTAGAGGTGCAATGTGTTTAATCGTGTTAAGTTATAAGTTTTGATTCATGTTAATATTTGTATGTCAAATGGTACTCCGGTACGGCATATCCCTCTATGTTAATGATTGTATGTCAAATGGTACTCTATATTGAAGAAATGTTCGTATGTCAAATGGTGCCCTCGGGTACGGCATACCCCTTCAAGTCAAATGGTGCCTCCGGGTACGGCATGTATGAAAAGTTATAAAGTTAATGTTTTGAAATGTATAGTTTGATCACGAATGCACCTGTGACACCTATTGAGTTTTTCAACTCACGGGTTTAATCCCATCTCTACAGATTGAAGGAATTCTACCTCAGGCATGGATGGAGGAGAAGATGGAGAGTGATGCAACGAGCCCATGGAAATCCGGTGAATAAGTGATTTGGATTTATTTTTATAAAATGTTTGCCAATATTATTTCTTTAAAGTTTTGAATAACGCAGAATGCGAGAACAAGTTATGTTTTTTTCAAATAAATTACATTTTGTTGTTTTGAAAAATGATTCAGTGTTTTTCTTTAAAATATTTAAAGTATTGTTATTTAAATTATTATCGGAAGATGTAAACCTCCGCTAAAATGTATACACTTGTTACTAAACCAGCGGTTAAGGTAAGTAAAGTAAGTAGCGTTCCGGTCCACTAGGGGTCGGGGCGTTACAGTAACTTTCGTCTGTCCATAAAAATATTTATTCAAAAGCCTTTTGTTCCTCGGAATACAGGCCCTCGTCGCTTATTCGCTCGTACAACGTAACCCAGTGAAGAGGGTAAACTCGAATATGGAAAACGTCCCTACCTTGCCCCTAAGATCAAAATGAAGGACATCTCCATCAACTGGTTTAAAGCAGTCGACATAGCAGTGCATCGAGCAACTGCTTAGAAAACTCACGCAAGGAATACAATGGCCATAAGTACAATCGACGTAATATGTCTGTGTGCTCGTCATCCAGCAAATCTGATACCGAAGTGAAGTTGGCAAAGTTACAGTTCGACGTAACTTTACCGACGATCTGTCTGACAACGTCGTCCAAATGATATTTCATTCTGTAAAATTTCAAATATTAAAACCCTGTACAAGAGATAATAGATAAAGTGTAATGTTAGAAAATTAAACTAAGATAATGCTACTATACGCAATAATTAACAGATAATGGAATAAAGGAAATGAACGTTAAAAAAATATTAATTATTTATGTAAATTATTTATTTCATTATTTAAATAATTATTTCAATTGTTTATGTATATTACTTATTTAATATTTAATTATTTGTTTTAATTATTTTACTAATACAAAACTTAATCGTTTATTTTAGTATTTTAATCATTATTTTAATTGCTTACTTTAATTATTTTATTTAGACTTAGTCCCCGTTTGGCCCCCATTATTTCTCATTAAATTAAATTAAATTAAATTTTTCTCTCTCATATTTTTAATCACACGATCTTCAATAAAATAATATTACACGTAAATCAAAAAAAATTCTTCTCTTTTCGACCACTCATTTTTCAAAAAATACTATTCAAAATATTATAATTTCCAAATCCTCAAATGGGGGCTTAATTTGATTGTTTACTTAATTATTTTAATTGATTATGTATATTATTTATTTTAATTGCTTAATTTAATCGTTTATTTTAATATTTTAATTGCATAATTTAGTTATTTTATTAATACTTAGTATTTCATTCTTCAAATAATTAATTTATTTAAACATTTTTAATTACATTAATTAATTGTTTATATTCATCTACTACTTAATTATTTATTCCATGAAATTGTTTATATAATAACTAATAACTAAATGACAATTAAAATAAATAACATAAATAAGTAATTAAATATTAAACACATAATATGCATAAAAATTAAACAATTCAAATACATAATTAAATAATTAAATAAGTAATTGAAATAAATAATATTTATTTAATTACACTAAAGAATTAAATATTAAATTGTATTCAATTAAATAATTATATATTAAATATTTCAATAAGTAATTTATAAATAACATTTATTTATTTAATATTCAATTATTTATTTTAATCAAAATAAACATATAATTAAATAATTAAAATTAATTAATTATAAAATAAAAAAATAAGACAGTCCGGGCCGTCTGGATGGAAAATTTGGAGGGCCCAAATATAATGGGCCATTTGGAAGTTTTTTAACATTTTTGCTTCTTTTTTTTTTAAATATTATTTTGGTCAAAGGCTGTTTTGTAGAGATGTCCCCACTAATTCCTCATTGGGGTTGGGGTTAGTTTAATTTTATAATATCATTATTAATATCTAGAATTTTAATTATCTGATTTTTGAAAAAAAAAAAAAACTTATAAATCTTAATTTTAAATTGGAAAGTTTAAAATTTTAATTTCGACTTTACTTTTTAGTCAGATTGTCCATTTACAGAAAAATAACTTGGGCCCAAGTCCAACCCGTGATATTGACAAAACCAGGCGTTCGTTTATCTGATAACCCCTCGAGCCTGGAAATGGCGGGAAAGGAGGAGACTTCGATATCAAAGCCAAAAATGGAGGAAGAATCGAGTGTGTGTTGGAGAAAACAAGTTGATGATAACCTCAAGCGGCTCCATTCTCTGCTATTTGGAACTGATTTGGCTCTGGAGAAGGGGGATTTCAGCTCCGCGCAAGTGCAAGCCCTCGGGCTTATCGGCTTCCTCGATTCCCGCTCTCACTCTCAAGTCGACGAGGCGTTTATACGTCCGATTCGCCGTGAAGCTGTTGCGAAGCTCGACACGGCTCGACGCTCACTGGTTCCTAATTCGGATCGGTACTTGCTTTAATTTTCGTATATTTATGTTTGGAGGTTATTTAACTAATTGAAACGTACTGATAGGTTGTCTGCAATTATTTAGATTTTGACCTTTTACTATTACAATTATGTGGAGAATTTGTCACGATATACGGGCGGTAAAACATTGTGGTGGTATTTAATTCCGCAAAGTGGTAGTTCGGGATGACTTTTATTTTATTTAGATTTTTACCTTTTACTATTACAATTATGTGGAGAACTTGTCAAGATATACGTGTGGTAAAACATTGGGGTAGTATTTAATTTCGCAAAGTGGTAGTTCGGGGTGAATTTTATTGAATTTTCACATGCAAGTTTGTGTGTGTGTGTGTGTATTGTGTATTTACTATTTAATTATAAAGTGAACTGTGTAAGTTAGTAAAGATACACATGGAATTGAGATAAGTATAATGAAACAACAAATATCCTTAAACAGAAAATGACTAATCCAACTTTTTATTATCACCTTGAGGTATGTTTGGTTTCAGTTTTCTTGCTGATTCCTGTCAATTATTTATGGTACGTTCAGTGTTTAAATTGGCAATTATTACCAATTATGGTCTGATTTGCAACTAAAGTTCCTCTTGATCATATCTGTTCTGTAAAATTTTAGCCAAGCATTTAAGCAAGCAGGCAGGGATCCAGGCTGTATATTTGGCAAGAGAAGTGGTATCAACATCGAGAAGATTAAGCAGTCTAAGTATTTCCGTGCTCTTATTCAGCAGTACAATGGAAAAAATTTGAATGAATCGGTATGATTTGCCTAAAAGTTGATTATATTTTATTCTCTCCTACTTACATTAATGTCCGTAGGTCAGTTGACATAGTATACTATTTTTTATTTCTTTTCCTAGTTTCCCAAATGAATATTATACGCATATCCACCTATGTTTTTCCTTTCTAGAATTAACCCTTATCAGGTTGGTAACAAGTTCGTGGTTATTGGGTAAATAGTTTAAATACACAACAAGCACTGACGACGAGCACAATTTTTGTCAGGCAAATCAACTTGACAAGCAGGAGAATTCGAGTTGCAAGACCTCTAAAACTCTGATACAGGGGAAACTCACATCCTTGTATGGAAATGTCTCCAGAGAAAATAATAGAAGTTTCACAAAAGATAAGAGCTCTGAGGATTGTGTTCTTGTTGAAAAGAACTATCCTAGCCATTTCTCTCTTAAGAATCATTCTGTGCCTGCGTTTATTAAAGCTGAAGGAGAAAAATCTCATGGGAAGAGTTTCAATACAAAACGTCCACATAGGGAACTCATTAGCCCAAAGAATGAAAATGTAAAGTCTCCATCATGTAGTGAAGAAGCTGAGAATGATGCTTCTGGCAATGGATTTGTTACTGCAAGAGCAAAACTGGTACCTTAAAAAATCCTAAAAATCTGCTTGATTGTTCTATAAATGTTGTTACTTTGACGGCATGAAAATTTGTTCATTTCCGTTTGTCTACTGTAACTTTTATTTCACGTAAGGTGCAACTGCTGCTAATGACCAGTTTTAAGGATTTTAATGAAAGCGTGTACTTATTGCATCACTGTATCTGTTGATTGACATTTAGAATTGGCTAGAGAAACATGATCCAAATAGCACAACAGTTGAACTAAATAAAATCAAGAGGAGATAAATATCAATATCAATAACATAGCAAGTTCTATTACTTGATACTGTGATTTGAAGCTACATCAAATATTGCAGTTTTCACCTAATGTTAGCTAGACAATATGTAGGATTTATTAGCTCTAGCAATGGAAGCCTTTTATACAGTGCTTTTCATGATTTAGATTGCTTAAGAAATTTTCAGTGCCTCGCTCCACAGGAAATGGATGTTAGGCAAAGGCGAGGCTTAACAGGATCGCCAAGTGATTCAGTCTCCCCACAAAGTGACATGGGAAATAATAAAGGTTATGGAGTAAGATCCTATGGATTCTCACGTCGTGGCATTCGGGGTAATTTCATCCCCCCCATCCGATCCAATGGTAATAATATGGGTAATATTACTAAAAGCATTGCTGGAAAGGGTGAAGATGCATTAGATGACTCAACAAAAAGATGGTACTTGTTATCTTGATACATTTGCCTTTACTTGATGCTGTATAAACTCTCTGATGATATTTTAAGAATTTGCTCCCCTCCCCCTCCAACTCCTTTTGAGTGGAGGAAAGGAAACAAATATTGATTTACTAACTACTCCATGCATAAAATGTAACATTGATGTGATGTAGTTTGGAATTGCTGTGTGGTGCTGATGGTGAACTTCCCGAGAAACTAAGAAATTTGGAACCACGGCTTATTGAACATATCAGCAATGAGATAATGGACCGGGACCCTAATGTGCGCTGGGATGATATTGGTATGTCAGCATGCACATGCTTCAGATCCATTAACATTCATTATTCATTCTTTTCCTGAGCTTTTTTTCCCTCAAAATACTATAGCTGGTTTGGAGCATGCAAAAAAATGTGTGACTGAGATGGTCATATGGCCTTTGTTGCGCCCGGACATCTTTAAAGGTTGCCGTTCTCCTGGCCGTGGTCTTCTCCTTTTTGGACCTCCTGTAAGCATTTACACACACTCAAGAAAGCCAGAAGCAACTTTGTCATTACTCATTTTTGTTTCTCTTGCCTTAGGGAACTGGTAAAACTATGATAGGTAAAGCCATAGCTGGAGAGGCGAAAGCAACCTTTTTCTACATATCTGCCAGTTCATTAACAAGCAAATGGGTACGTAATACCCCTATTGATCCCATGATGGTCAAATATAAAAATTATTTAATTCTTTATTCAAAATTTTGATATGCAATTTAGTTCTAAATCAAAACCATGAATGTAATCAGTATTCATATTGAAATTACTAACTTGTGAATTTGTTCCTGCATTCTCAAATACAATTCCTAAGATTTTTTTTTTTTTTTGATGTGCCATGCATAACAGTCTTTTCTGCCCAACTCTTTTTGTCGAAATTATTTTGCATCCATTGTCTGATAGTCTTTGTCATTGGGTGATAATAGGACTCTGTCAGTAGCTTCTAATATTTTATCTAATATAATTATGACAAGAGCATATATAGGCTTGTTTATGTAAATACACGTGAGCATATAAATAATTCATATGCTCTAATTACTGAATGCTGTTTTGTGAGTGTAGATAGGTGAGGGTGAAAAGTTAGTCAGGGCACTTTTTGGAGTTGCTAGCTGCCGTCAGCCTGCTGTAATATTTGTGGATGAAATAGACTCACTTTTGTCGCAGGTAAGAGTCTATTGGCTTCTTTTCCAGAAGACTTTTTGTCAATTTGCTTCTTCTCTCTCTCTCTCTCTCTCTCTCTCTCTCTCTCTCTCTCTCTCTCTCTCTCTGGTTTCCTCATGAAAATGTAAGTTTCAATTATGTAAGCTGCAACTTGCAGTTTATTGTCAGTGCAATATTTTTTTTAACTTTCATTTATTTGTTTGGAGAATATATATAGAACAAAATATTACCAAGTCTACAGTCCCTAAATCCTCACAACTTAGTTTTCCTAAGGTATACGTTGTTCATAAGGCACTTATGTAATAATTGATAGTTTTTGGGATTTTGAAGGTAGACTCTTGATAAGGATAGCATCAAAATACCTATTTACTTGCATTTTCAAGCTTTGTAATTATTTACTACTCAAAGAAGATGCTTAGTTTATCGACTCAACATTGGTACAGCGCAAGTCAGAAGGTGAACATGAATCAAGCAGGCGAATGAAGACGCAATTTCTCATTGAAATGGAAGGCTTTGATGGTGGAAATGAACAAATTCTGTTAATAGGTGATTGTTAAACTGGTTAAGCCCAAGTGTTTTGGTTAAATATCTCTAGCTGAATCACAGATGCTTACACACACATTGCTTTTTCTATTACAACTAAGAGATGAATTCATAAGTTGAAGCTCCATACACGATATTCTATCATCTAGTGTTTGATACTTGCTTTTAGTTTTTAACGAGTATCTGGCCAAATTTCTTTTAGACTCATTGGTCCTCTTTATTTCCCGTCCAGATTCTGCATTTTGAGAAAAGTTAGTTGGCTCGTTTATAATTTTGTTGTTTCCTCTAATAGGTGCAACTAACAGACCTCAAGAACTTGATGAGGCTGCTAGGAGGAGACTTACAAAGAGACTATATATACCACTCCCCACTTCAGGTCCAAGTCACGGCTATGCGTTTAAAAATTTCATCAGAACTATTGAATTTCTTATTATTTATTTGTATTTGATATGATGAAGATGCAAGAGCTTGGATTATTAAGAATCTTTTGGAAAAAGATGGATTATTTAACCTTTCAAAGGAGGATACTGATGCAATATGCAAATTGACTGAAGGTATTTCTTCAAAGAATGCATCATTGAAAAATTAGCTTCTGCCTATAATTTTAAGACCTACAGCTACTTTCCTGTCTTGTATTTTAATTTCGATTTCGATATTTCACATATTTTTAGGGTATTCAGGATCCGATATGAAGAATCTGGTAAAGGATGCATCCATGGGTCCGCTCAGAGAAGCTCTGAGGCAGGGTATTGAAATTACAAACCTGAAAAAGGATGATATGAGGCCAGTAACTCTCCAGGTAATTGCTTGAACGCTTGAAGAGAATTTTTTTACTGTGCTTAAAAGTTAATTTTCTGGTAAATAAGTTAAGACTACTTTCTAGAAAATTATGTTTCGTTAGTAAAAATGTGCTTTGGAAATCATATTTGGCCAAATAAGTGACTTAAAAGTAAGTTTGGCGTACTTTTGAGCACATCCAAACATGGAAAGGGAAAAAAGCAAGTATGATAACTCTATTTAAATATAACAATTAACATTTCTCTTTTTGACTTTCCATGCAAGAATATTAACCAGTATTCTGATCTTCTATTTTTTAATCTCGAATCTGTTGTGTTGATCACATGTAGGACTTCGAGAATGCAATACACGAAGTAAGAGCATCCGTTTCCCTAAACGAACTTGGCATATACGAGGAATGGAACAAACAATTTGGCAGCTTATCATTGTAGCGGCCTGTTTGGTTATGGATTTAGGGAATGGAGGAAAACACGGACGGTGATCATGTCCTGATTGGTGGATTACTTTGGACATTGAGGTACATCGGTTCTCATCGCTGCAAATAATGTTAGTAATATTACTGATTTTTAGTTGCCAAAGCAATAAATTGACATCGTCCTAATTATATATAATATGATGGAACCAATTAATATTAGCAGATATGAGATGGAAACCTTAATCAATGTCACTTTAATTTTATATCCAATGCCTCCAATATTGACTGTCAAATGCTGTAGAAGTGTTATTAGTTTCTCAGTGAAAGCACCGTGTGATGATCAGAATGAAAACGTAAATTGTGACATGTGAAGCATCCTACTATCCACTAGTGGTGAAAAAGAAACTCCAGAACGCTAGTTGTTTGATTGAGTTAAGCGGTCCTGCACTTGTTGTTTCGTTTGTTACCCCTCCAATAATTAATTTATCCTTTCAGAAGATGCTAATATATCGACGTGTCAAAAAAATGTATTGGTATTTCCCGATTAAACTATGGAGGTGATTTGGGAAATTGTTAAAATTGTATTGGGGGAATGAGGGAGGGGATAGTTAGTTTGGGACGGTTAATCTGAGCTCTAAGTGCTCGAAGGCATTTATGACCCTGAAAAGCATGAGAACAACACCGCATTCAATATGGATGATTCACGTAAACTATCGAGATGGGTTGAAAAATATAAGAGCGTGTTTATCGTTTTAAGGTCATTTTTAATTTTAAATTTTCTAAAACACTCAAAACGTGTTTTGTATGTTATTTTCAAAAACTCTTACAATATAAAATTCAAAATATATATATATATATATATTTTTTTTTTTTTTTTTTTTTTTTTTTTTTTTTTTTAACTTTTTTTGTG
>NC_036250.1:14811922-14876555 GCF_002742605.1 Olea europaea var. sylvestris | reverse complement strand
TTTCCTTTTTTTTTTTTTTTTTTTGTTTTACTAACTTTAAAATTTTTATTTTTGATCACATATTAGCATGAAATTGATATGTTTAATTAAATAATCAAATTCATTAAAGAAATGTCATAAAATTATATCTAAATTTTTTAAAGTAAATGCATTTTCTATTTTTTTGCTTTAAAAAATCGTTTTTCAAAATGACAAATCAAACGCATTTTCTATAATCTTAAAATAATCACTTAAAGCAGAAAACATAAAATGAATTCAAAATAGAAAAATAGAAAACAGAAACGTAAATCAAAAGCACCTAAAGTTCCACGAGACTATATCAATTATCAAAAACAAATACTCCTAAAAGGAAATTTAATGGTGGCAACTCTTAGGAAAAACTTGCAATGAAACAAGGATAAAAATGTCATTTGACAAATAAAGGGTAGGAAGTAGGGCTGTAAGTAAAAATCGTAAAATTGAAAAATCGAACTGAAATCGCATTTTAGAAATCATTGGTTTGGTGCCACGTGGACCCGATCAACGAAATGATTTTGACCCAAACCAAACCGGTCAAAATGATTTGGTTTTCCCTTTTCCCTTCTTCTTTCTCTCTATCTCTGCCGTCTCTCTACGTATCGAAAACTTCCTCCATCGATGGTGCTCAACTCTCCGGCATCTTACCTTCACTGCCAATTTGCAGATCTCCGGAGACTTACCTCCACCGCTAAGAGTAGCATCCCTTCTCCTAATCGAACCTAGAGGCAGATCAAGTTCCTCCACATTTTCCACTCATCAACCTTCCAGCCACTAGGTTTTGTTTCACCATTCTTTTGATTTTGTGGTGAGGGGAGTTTTTGGAGTGGATTTGGTGGTGGCTGCGGCAGTGGTTGGTTTAGGAATTTTGTTGTTGGCGGTGGCGATTGTGGTGTAACTGCAAGTGGTAGTGGCAATGGATTGAGGAGATGGTGGATGCGATGCTTGGTACAGGTGGTGGTGGCATTTTGAGATGGTGGATGTTGTGGTTTGTACCAGCGGTTCATGTGGTGGTGGTGTTTTTGGTACTGTGGCGATGACGATAAGGTGGTGGTGGTGGTATTGGTACTGTGTTGACGGTGATGGGGGCACTGGAGGCGACGGTTCATGTGGTGGTGGCATTGGTGCATGCAATCGGATTTTATTGGTTTTTGGTGTGTTTTCTGATGGAGGTGGTGTCGGTGGATTTGGCCGTGGTGCAGATAGACTTGGGTACTAGTGAGGTTGTGGATCTAGCGTAGTTGGTGATAATCGCAAATAGTTGCAGTGTAGGCGGTGTGATAGCGATGGCAGTAGTAGTGTTACTATCGAGAGGAGATGATGGTGATTTTGGTGACAATGGTGGTGGTGGTGGTTGTGCTGGAGACGACAATAAGATGGTGGTTGCAAGTGTTGGTTGTGGTCACAAATTATTTAGTTAACTATGACCATTAAATTGGTTAATCTGTGACCAATAAATAATATGTGACCAATGAAAAAAATAAATTGTGATAGAAAAATAATGTGTGATCTGAAAAATTGTTAATCTATGATCAATAATTTGTGACTGTATAAAAATTTGTGACTCGTAATATTTGTTATTTGTGATCAATAAATAAATCGTGACTTATAAATTTTTCGATTGGTGACCAATGAACAAACTGTGACCTATAAAATTTTTGAACTGTGACCGTAAAATAATTTATGACATAAAATTTCTTATTTGTGACAAAAAAATAATAAATAACGAATTAAATCGTTAATTTGTGACCAAATTATATAGATTTGTGACTTAAATATACTTAATTAATTAATTAAATCATAAATAATTTTTAATAAAAATCTTATTTTTTTTAAATTTGAAACTTGTTTTTTTGTTTTTGAAATGTGTCATACTTAATCTCTTACTTATGAAATTTTCTCTAATAAGGCTGGCTCTATGAATTTAGAGGCCCTAAGCATTTAATTATTATGGGGTCCAAAGAAAACTTTATGCAATTCAAAAGAAAAAATAGCAAAATAAAACTTCTCCCACAATCCCAAAGATTAGGCAAGCATAAGATTTAACTCTCATATTTTGAGGTATAAAATTAATAATCAAACTACTAAAATCAAATTTTTCCAACATATTTTTTTCAATAAAAATCATAGCTAATCACGTGCACGTTCTCAAGAAATAAATTCTCAAATGAACTTTAAGTTGCACGTGACAGCATGTTGTTTCTGAACTTCATACTACTTCACACTGTAAATATACCTTTTTTCATGGCTGGTTAGGCAGAATTTTCCACCAATTCAAAGCATTCTTTTTCCACATCTATCCCTTCCCATCAAAATTGCCCAAGTGCCTCACCCTCAATTGTAAATGATAAATCCCAGCACATAAGATTCAGCAAACAGAAATTAAGACAGGATACATACATATGATATTGCTAGAACTGGATTACCTCAACAGCCAGATCAATTAATCAACATCTGGCATCTCCATCGACCGGTTAAAGGTCCGTTGCTTACTAAACCAATTGGAGCATTTGTCGTCGACCGGAAAATGAAGTTTCCAACTGAGAAATCAATGGTAAGACAGAGAAGTGGGAAACCATACAGGAATGGAAACATGGATAGGCCAACATAAGCATAAGAAGATGACAAAGAAGTCGAACCTATGGTTGGGTAATCGGATTTCGCTAGAACTTTTACAGCTTTGCTGATAGACTGTAGTTTTTAGGGATTTTCAGATTAGTATTGTTCTCTACTTCTCATCAAGTTATCACGTACACGTTCTTTGGTTCTTGTTAAAAAGAACTCAAGACTTTTTTATGGTAAATGATTGGAATGGAGAAGAAGGTGGTCCGTTTTCCTCTTTATTTGCCCAATTTTATTTATTTGTTTTTAAGGGATGGACGGTTTTGGGCTTTTTTTAGAGGCCCCTTGAAATTTAAGGCCCAAGGCAAGTAACGCCACTGCCTTGGGCCAGGGCCGGCCTTGGTGTCCAATAAGCTTAAACAAACCATTGGTCCACCTATAGCTCTGAGGAGTCATCGAATTCCAATATTGATGCTCTCGAACAATTCATAATCTTGCGAAGGGTGTTAAATGTACACTAAATAATTAAACTAACATGTGAGGATTAGACTACGCTTCTTGATTAAGATAGAATTCCAGTACTCAATATGGTATTAAACCCCAATAAATCCATCTATAGCTCAAGTAAGCAATTGAATTCTAAAATTATTCTTCATAAACGAGATAGAGGCATATCAAAGTCAACTTAAGATTAAATAAATAAACAAAACAATCTTGTTCTGTTAAAAGTAATAATTTTGCTACATTAATATTTTGAATGAAATTTTAGAGACAGAAATGCCGCATGGTAGAATTTCATTAGACTGTTTAAAATACAGTGAACAGTGTCATCTAATCATTTTTTTACACTTCTTCTGTCAATGAGGATGTCAAATTCATCTAACAACAAAACTTAATTCTAAAAGTATGTTCGCAATCGACTAAAGATAAACAACAAAGAAGGGATTGGGCTAAGTGTCTAACCTTGGCATTAAGAAAAGAAAAATAGTATAGCAAGGTGGAGAGGAGGCTCCAGAGTCTTGTGAATAATTGAAAGGTCCTCTCAGACCTCAGTTCTAGCATTTTTGCGGTTCTACACTGCTACAGATTATCACTGTATATTCTGTTCACGTGTGGGGTTTACTAATTAGCCCCAATTTGGCTCCCATTAAATTAAATTTCATTTTTTCTCTTCTATTTTCAATTACACAATCTTTCATAAAATAATATTATACATAAATCGAAAAATTTTCTTTCTTGTTTGACTTCTCATTTTCCATAAAAAATACTATTCCCACCATTTTAATTTGAAAAAAATGGGGGCCAAATGGGAGGTTATACTGTCCTCTTGTAATTTTAAGAATTACAATACTTTAAAAATCCATAATTCTGGTATTGGAAATTGGAATAGTTGTGAAATATTATCCCACTACAACAACGAAAATAATAATAATAAATTATGAAAATTGCATAATTGATTTTCCAAACCTTATGTTAGAATTCCACATTTACTATTGTGATTTCATTTTTATTATTTCTGAACTATGATAATTTCATGGTATTTTGTGCATACTGGATATAATACAATGTGCTTAAGCCTTCGATTTTGAGCCTTTTCTCTAGTTAATGTCAATAATTATTACATTTTTTTTTTAAAGTTCACATATCATTTTTGTTACACTTAACAGCACTGAAAAGAATTACTTAATGAAGATATATTTATTCATTATATTATCTATAGTTCAACTGTATTTATACATAAAGCAACTCATATCTTCTTTGAAAAGATATATATATCTTTGAAAAGATATATATATATATATATATATTTATTTATTTATTTATTTATTTATTTATTTATTTATTTTCCCCTCATTTACAAGGAGAAATCATGTTCTAATTCGATACAATTTGTATAACGAACAATGCTATCTAAACCAATAATGTTAAAATATAATGTTATTCAACAATAACAGTCATTGTCACATTGTACAATGCATTTAAATACATTTGACAATGTACGGTGATAATCATACAGTTATATAAATTGATGAACATCAAGACTAAATAAATATAATTAATGATAAAATAACAAACTAAGTGACGCTAAATCCTAGACAAGAATATAAGACTAATTAGACATAATCTTTTAGCCCCCATTTTGTGGAAATGAAAAATGGGTGGAATGATATATACATATATTTTTTAAAAAAATAAGCCGTTGAAAAAGAAAGAAAATTTTTTGGTTTACTTAAACAAAAATTTAGCCCCCATTTTATAGTAGTTTTTCACCCCCAACAAATTCATTTTTTGATCATTATTTCATTATTTTAACCGTCATTTTTTACTACTTCACTCATAAGGTGAAATCGACTTTCTATCTAACGATTAAAAAATCAATTCTCATAATCAATAATTAACAAACCCTAAATACCATAACCATTGGTGCTAAATAACATTTTTCTTGTATGGCTTAAAAACAAAGGTTAAAGTTGCAATTTGGGATTGTAGAATTTTCTTTATAAAACCAAGGTGAGGGATAGCTTTCGCATATTTTATAACTTATCTCGGTCGTCGCCTATTTATTCACATTTTCAACTCTTCAAATCATCGACCCCGCTAAAATTTACAAATTCTTCATGTGTTCTTAGTTCTCTCATACAATTCACATTTCACACCTGATTTGCGTTCCCATAAAGCCCACAAGCAGAAACATTTGAAAACGAGGTTAGAATTTATTTAAACAAAGATTACAGCTACTATTACAAACGAAATTCAGTTGAACAAGAAAAAACTAACATATATGTAATCCAATGATAACATCATTACTGCAAATCATCTATTTCATATAGCAAGTTACCATTAAAATTAGAAATCTTCATCAATCTTGAACACATGGGTATCCCCATTTCCATTCAAACTCGACATTACTGATGCCTTCTGGTATTCACCTACCCTCTTCTCGAAGAAATTCGTTTTGCCCTGCAGACTGATCAATTCCATCCAATCAAACGGGTTTTGCACATTGTATAATTTGCTGTACCCAAGTGCGTTCAAAAGTCGATCAGCTACGAATTCAATGTATTGACTCATCAGATCACCGTTCATCCCAACCAGGGCACAAGGAAGAGCATCACAAACGAATTCCCTCTCAATTTCTACCGCATCAGCAATAAGCCCCTTCACTCTATCCTCACTCAGTTTCATCCTCAGCAGGCTGTAGAGCAAGCACGCGAAATCACAGTGTAAACCCTCGTCTCTTGAGATTAACTCGTTTGAGAAAGTTAATCCAGGCATTAATCCTCGCTTTTTTAGCCAAAATATTGCGCAGAAGCTTCCCGAGAAGAAAATCCCTTCAACGCAAGCAAAGGCGAGTATACGCTCGGCAAAGGATTCTGAGCCGTCAATCCAGCGGAGGGCCCACTTAGCCTTCTTCTCCACACAAGGAATGGTCTCGATTGCGTGGAAAAGCCTGTTCTTCTCCTCCGAGTCCTTGATATAAGATTCGAGAAGAAGGCTGTACATCTCGGAATGGATATTCTCAATCGCGATTTGGAAGCCATAAAACGCACGCGCCTCCGAAATTTGAACCTCCTTCATGAACCTTCCGGCGAGGTTCTCCAAAACGATGCCGTCCGAGGCGGCAAAAAAGGCAAGAACATGCTTAATGAAATGCTTCTCGTCCTCTGTCAATTTTTCCCAGTGCTGTGTATCCTGGGACAAATCTACCTCTTCCGCAGTCCAAAACGATGCCTCTGCTTTCTTGTACATTTCCCAAATTTCGGGATACTGAATTGGAAACATGCAGAACCGATCTGGGTTTGAGGCTAGGATAGGCTCTTCGGGTATTGAAGGCATTTTGGGGAGAAGTTTACAAAAGGGTTTTTGTGGTTTGGATCAAAAGAAGAGAAAATGTTTCGTTTGGGGAAATACGGGGGATAATGTGAAGTTTAAATAGGGGAGAAAATGGAATTTGAATGAGAAGATATGAGCGCGGGATTTGAAATTTGGGGAGAAGCTTGCGGGAGAATGAACCCTAAATTGGGATAATTCAAATTAAACAATATTTTAATGTTTTGCCTCCACCCAGCATTAAGAGGATTTTGTTTTGTCATTTTTTGTAAAGTTCTTTTTTTTTTTCACAAATTTATTGTCAATAGCACGTTCTCGTTAAAATAATGTTGCACATAAATTAAAAGAATTTCTACTTTTAATTACATTCTCAAAAATTAATCTTTTACAATATATATATGTTTTCAAAAAAGAAAAGAATTACATTATCCATATTTTTAAAATTACCGGCTGACTTATCGTCATGAATTGTACGTCCCTATTTGGTAAAGATTAAAATCAAGTCAAAATCGACCATTAATTTTAATCATATATTTTATAGGATTCACAACTTTTTAACCATAAATTTCATCAATTTTTATCAAAACTTATTAAAAATTTAAATTTCAATCCATATCAATGATGGGCGTAGTGTCGTCTGAAATTATGGTATACAAAAAAATAAATGATTTTATTATCGAAGACTGACTCTACAATTAGAATAATGCCTTTCCGAGTTAAGCTTGGCAAATAATTAATTAATGTTGAAATGGGGTTTCCCGCTATTAATTAAATAGTGGTCCCAGCAATTAACGGGTGGCTGGCTAGCACGTGATAAAAGAGACGTTTGGTTTGGAGCGTACAGTGTAAGATAAAGGTTAGGTTTGAATTTATTTCAAAATTTGGACCAAACTTGCGGGGGAAGCTGTATAGAAATGCATTCAGAACGGGCTCCACCTTTATTTCGTTGGTACAAACGATTCATCCATAAATACGCATTCGAAACAAAGTTCTAGTCCCCAATTAAAATTAAATGTTTAGTAAATTTTGATAAAAGTTGATTAAATATGTGGTTAAAAATTGTAGGTCCAATGAAATGTATGGTTAAAATCAAATGTTAACTTTGACTTGAATTAATTTTCACCAAACAAGAGCGTAACTGCAATAATTTCAAGCCCCTGTTTTGTACAATTTAAAATTTAGATTTTAATCTAAATTAAAATTAATAATTAATTTTATCCACTTATTTTATGAGTTCCATAATTTTTTAACCACACATTTCATTAACTTAAATCAAAATTTACTAAAAATCTAATTTATTCCCACTGAATAAAAGCCAAAATTGAGCATCTGTTTGATGCCCCTACTACTAGTTTTGGTAAAATTTGAAATGAACAGTGCAAAAAATTATAAATAATTCCAAAGCTTTTGATATCATTCCTTTTTGAATTAGGCTCATGGGGTACCACCGTATCAGAATTATTTTGACATCCCAGTTGACCTATACTCATAGTCGAGAGGGTGGGGTGTCATTTTTCACAGTTTTATTCACATGAGTTCGGCACGGATCTCATGTCAATGTGAGTGTCGATCATCTAAGTGGGCATAATTCATACAAACCTACACCACCTCAGTGTTGGAAAATAAAACAAATCGAGATAATATATATAACATGATGTAAAGTAGATAATCGCAAATAAATAACAAGATCAAAGGCAATGAATTAATTGATAGATGAATGAAGTATTCTATTTAATTGACTAATATGAAAAAAAAAAATACAATAATTGTGTCTACATAATCATTATATATTTTAGTAATAAATAAACTTGTAAAAAAGAGCCAACTATATAAGTGATGTATCAAAACCCTAACAATATTTTTAAAAATGGAAATAGTATAAGAAAAACGTGTGGAATAAAGGAAATAATATTTTTCAAATAAAAATGCATACAATAAAGAAAACAATATTTTTCCTATAAAATGAATAATATTTTTCCAATAAAAGCACGTGAAATAAAGAAGACAATATTCTTCTAAAAATAATCTAACCTAATTTGGGTAAAAATAAAATAAAATAAAATAAAATAATAAAAAAAAGAGGTGCTAAACAAACCCTTGCCAGAACACACACACGCATGGGCCCCGATGTATTTTTTTTCCAATGTGGGACCGACCCCTACAGTGAGAGGTCGGTAAGGCTTCTATGAGA
The DNA here is from genome assembly GCF_002742605.1 of Olea europaea var. sylvestris. Classification (NCBI taxonomy): domain Eukaryota; kingdom Viridiplantae; phylum Streptophyta; class Magnoliopsida; order Lamiales; family Oleaceae; genus Olea; species Olea europaea. Next base: position 14,867,956 of record NC_036250.1, on the reverse strand, counting down.
AATGCTCTGTCATTTCTCAAAAAAAAAAAAAAAAAAAAAAACCAACTCTCTGCCCCTTCTCAGGTGCAAGCAAACACCTCCACCCAACCTCAGCCAGAACATCCTATACGTAAGACTGCAAATTGGGCTATAAAGGAGCACCAAATATTTCTTGATGCATGCGAACTTGCTGTAGCGGAAGGTCACCAGAACGGTAAATATTTTACAAAGGTCGGCTGAGACCGCATTCTTTCACTTTTCAACAAATGAGCGAACAAAAATTAGACGGATACCCACTTGAAGAATCATTGGTAACAAATGCAAATGAATCACGAGCTATAGTTCAAAATGTTGGAATAATTAATAATTCTATATGTGGGCTTCACATTCGATTGTAAATTTTACGGGTTAGATGTATGGCTCATAATGATATTTGTGTTTGGGCCAAATTTATTAAGTGATCAATTTGGCATTTTACATCTTACGGGTTGTAATTAATTTGATGTGGTAATTTAAAGTATATGGGTTGGAAATAAACTCTAATTAGAATTCTAATCGTAATGGGACGACTATATTATTTTTTATATAAAAGCTAGATCCCCTCTCCTCTCCATAAGTTTTTATTGGCTTGCCCCATTATAGCTAATACTTTTGTGAGGAGCAAGGAGGGGAAGATCTTGGCTGCTATTACAACTATCATTCATATCAACAATGATATTATAATAAAAGACATATGTTTCGATTCAGATTATAGATTATCTAATTAATAGCCCATATTAATTAGTTGGATATTTCATCATCCATTTGATTGCGTGCATTACATTTGGATGATATTGAGGGTGATATTTTATGTTTCCACGGTTTATAATGTCTCATCTCTTTCGAATCAATTGTCTCCTATTGAAATTTTGACTGGGAATAACTTTGTGAGATGGAAACGAGACGTAGAAATAACACTTGGTCTTTTAGGCTTGAATTTTGCAATGGAGAAAAAACTTGAGAAACCCACAGATAATAGTACTGTTGAATATGTAGCCGAGCATGAAAAATGGGAAAGGGCTAACAAATTCTATTTGAAAATCATTAAGCGATCGATATCTGATTTCATTATAGGTGCCATCCCCGATAATGAAAAGTTAAAAGTTTTATGGATGCCATAGGAGAAAAATTTATTGAGTCTAATAAAGCCGAAACTGGAGATCTGATGGATGAACTAATGAGCATGCAATATGATGATACAAGTGGTATTAGAGAGCATGTCATGAAAATGATAAATATATCATCTAAGCTAAAGGCTTTTGACATTCCCATTGCGGAGCCTTTCTTGGTCTATCATGTTTTGAAAAGCCTTCCTAACAAGTTTAATCAGCTTAAAGTTGCTTACAATGCTCAGTGGGATAAATGGAATTTGAATGATCTTATAGCAGTGTGTGCCCAAGAAGAGTATAGGATGCGCCGTGAAACTGTTGAAACTGTGCAATTAGCCTTTCAGCCGTCGTAGAATAAAGGACCTTTTCATAACCATAAACCTAAGTTTCGTAAGGGTAATAAGTCCCACTGTAGTCAACAGAATAAAAATTTTAGTAGTCCCAAAGAAGTTATAAAGAAAAATGATCAATGCAAGTTCTGTAAAAATAAGGGTCATTGGCAGAAAGACTGTTTTAAGTTCAACACTCGGTTGGAAAAGAAGAAGAGTTCTCCAGGTATTCCCTTTGCCTTTGTTTATTTTGAGTCTTCTTTAGTAGACGTGACTTTGAATTCTTGGTGGTTAGACTCAAGAGTTAGTATTCATATTGCGAATTCTTTGTAGGGGTTCACAAGCAAACGGAGGCCAAGTGAGAATGAAGTAAGCTTGAGCATTGCAAATGGAGTTCAAGTGAAGGTTGAATTCGTAGGAGTAGTGAAGTTGTGTAAACGCCCTGACCCCTTGTGGATCGAAACGCTACTTACTTTACTTAAGTAATCGGTGTTTAGTCATAGGAGAATATGTTTTAGCGGAAACTTAATTTTTACAATGATAATTTTAACAACAACCTTTCGAATACTTTAAATAAAACACTGAATAAAAAAAAGGAACGTAATTTATTTGAAGAAAACACAACTCGTTCTCGTGTTCAGCATCATTCAAATACTTTAAAGAAATAACATTGAAAACGTTCACAAAAATAAATCTAAATAACTGGTTTACCGGATTTTTTCATAGGCTCGTTGCATCACTCTCCATCTTTTCCATCATCTAGGCCAAGGTAGAATCGCATCAATCTGTAGAGAATGGATTAAACCCGTGAGTTAAAAAATTCAATAGATATCATTGGTGCATTCGTGATCAAGCTATACATTTCAAAGTTGTAACTTTAGAAACCTTTTCATAGTAGGATTTCCGGTAGAATCCCAAACACGTAGACTCATGACTTAACACGATGCCTCGACCGGAAGTACATGCCATACCCAAAGGTATCATTAGACATGGAGGTGTATGCCGTACCGGAGGTGCCATTAGACATAGAAACATTAACATAATTTTTCATTTGTTAGAAACTTATAACTTAACACGAATTAACACTTTGCACCTATACCTACCTTGATTGATACTTTGAACCTTGTTGAAAAATGCACTTCTTTGATGTTTAAAAAAACACTCCATTAAGAATTGATGCTTGTAAAACATTTCTTGATAGCATCAAAACTTCTAGGAAAAATTAATTTTCCTCCCTCTCCTTTCTTTTTTTTCTAGACTTGAAAACTCTCTCTTTTATGCTTAGAAGTTTTTGTTTTGGTGCAAAAAATGTGTATGCATTGGGGCCTATTTATAGGTGAAAGTCTCACAACTTAAGGGCAAGTGAAGGGCCTAATACTCATTAATATGGGTGTCATTTATATGAGAGTTATAGGTTTAAGAAGGTGCTAGAAAATCGTGTAGGAATTTGACTTTTCAAATGTCGCGTACTTCGGTTGATACTGTACAGCTTTTAGTATTTCTATCATAACTTCTTCTCCCGATATCCGATTGAGGTAATTCAAAGTGCGTTGGAAAGCTAACTCAAATAGTTACAACTTTTCTTGAAATATCATTTTCCAAATCGAATGTTTTCTATGTCGTAAATGGGTTTAAAATGAGACTAAAAATCTGAAGTATATTTTAACCATTCAATATTCATGTCTTAGTGCCACTAAGGTGTTTAAAATTATTTGGGGTTCTACAAGTTGATTTTAGAGTTTGGTTTTTATCTTGTTTTGGAAAATATAGTTTATGTACCGTAGATGAGACGGAATTTAATTTCTATACCGAAACTTGATGCTTGTGGTTTTACATTTAATTTTGGTAATGGAATGGTGAAGTTATTTAATGATTCTTGTTTGATTGGGAATGACATTTTATGTGACGGTTTATATAAATTATCTTTGACTCCTTTTGGTGATGTCTCGGTGTTACAAATGTATCAAAGAAAAGGACTTTAATTCGTTAATCATCCTCTACGTTGTGGTATAAGCGTTTGGGTCATATTTCTAAGGATAGAATGTAAAGATTAGTAAAAGATGAGATACTTCCCTCCTTAGTCTTCTCCGACTTTGACACCTGTGTAGATTGTATAAAAGGAAAGTTAACTAAGTCTACAAGAAATGGTTCGACTAGGAGTAATGAAATTTTGGACTTAATTCACATTGATATCAGTGGACCTTTGCCTTCCACTATATGTGGGAATAAATATTTCATAACTTTCATTGATGATTTCTCACGATATGGATATATTTACTCGATTAAAGATAAATCACATGCACTTGAGAAATTCAAAATTTTCAAACTGGAAGTAGAGAAATAGTGTGGGAAAAGTATCAAAGTTGTAAGGTCTGACCGTGGTGGTGAGTACTATGAGAAATATGACGAGTCTGATCAAAATATGAGTGGTTTTGCAAAGTTTTTACAAGAGTGTAGAATAATGCCCCAATACACCATGCCAGGGACACCTGAGCAGAATGGTATTTCTGAAAGACGTAATCGAACTCTAAAAGATATGGTTAGAAGTATGATGAGTCGAACAAATTTGCTTGAATATTTGTGGGGTGAAGCTTTGAAAACAATTATGTATATTTTGAACAGAGTTCCAAGTAAAGCTGTTGTAAAGACATCTTTTGAATTACGGACAAGACGTAAGCCAAGTTTGGCTCACTTTAAAGTTTGGGGATGTCCAGTTGAGGTTAGAATTTATAATCCATTTGAAAAGAAATTAGACCCTAAATCAACTCCTGGCTACTTTATTGGGTATCCGAATAGATCAAAGGGACATGAGTTTTACTGTCCAAATCGCGGCACTAGAATTGTGGAGACCATTACTGTTAAGTTTCTGGAGAACGATTTTGGAGATAGTGGGAGTTCCACGTTGAGAGAAATTATTGTTGAACCTAATCAAGTTGTTGTTCCAATTCCTGTCATACAGGAAAGAGTTAGTTCTCAACCAATTGAAGTTGTTAATGAAAAATCGAGGAACCAGGTCTCCAATTCCTCAAACAACGATTGAATCGGTTCCTGAGCCACAAGTTAGGAGATCACAAAGGGAAAGAAGATCTACATTGTCCAGTGATTATATTGCATATTTATTGGAGAACGATTTTAATATTGGACATATTGTTGATCCTGTAACTTATAACCAAGTATTGACAAGTCCTGAGGCAGATAAATGGATAGCTGCCATGGAAGATGAAATGAATTCCATGAAAAGGAATAAAGTTTGATATCTTGTAGAACTTCCTCCAAATCCTAAGACTGTAGATAACAAGTGAATTTTCAAAAGTAAATTAGATTCAAAAGGAAATATTGAACAAGATCTTGATTGCTATTACAACTATCATTCATACAACAATGGCTTCTGTAGATATGAATTTGTTTCTATTAATTTATTGGATTGTGATTATCGATTCTTAACAAGATTAAAACTAAATTCAACAATTGGTATCAGAGCCTACATGTTAAGATCGAAATCCTTAAAAAATTCTTTTTCTTATATCCGTGTTCTGTGCATATATTTATAATATGAATTCATTATTAACATGACCCAACACCGAATCCTAAAACTAGAATCTGTGCATATATTTATAATTCGAATTCACGTGGTTGAGTAACCCACAAGCAGGAACAATAAATGCTTATAGTGTCCCTCTCTCTCTCCTCCTTTTATATATACATATATAAATATACATATAAGAAAATGTGCTTTTCAGTTATGGACTCTGTTATCAGCTTGATAAATATGTAGCATTGATTTTCTTGAGGAAATCATCTTGGATGCTAGAAATATATATAATATGTGAATCTGCTTAATTGATTTACAATATAACCTTGCTAATTTGAATCTTCAACTGAATTTGTGTGTGGGTTTGTCTATGGTGATTATAAAAAAAAAAATTGGTTGATCGGCGGCAGTATGTTGCTACTGCATGGGTTGCAGCGTTGGTAGGAGCGGCGCCGGCGCCTCAAGAATTTTTTTTTTTCTATTTCTGCGATAACAGATGCAGTGGGAGACGGGGGCTCCTCTTGCAAATATTTGATTTTCAAGCCCCTGTTTGCTATTTGAGATTGGGGGGTTAAGTTTGTAAATAATAAGAGAATGGCCTGCTTGTAATATAAGAAACTGGAGGACGTGTATTTAATTTCAGATATGGGGTTAGAGTGCAATTTTCAAAAGTGATTAAATTTGAATTTTGAAATTGGATTTAAAAGTCCTTACTCCAATATTTCAATTTTGACCCAATTGAAATTTTATTTAAACTTGATCCGATTAAAATTATATGTTGAATAAATAATAAAATTAATTGACGACTTTGTATTATTTCATTAAAATGTTTATGCATTTAAACGTTGCCATTATTTTTATGCATTAAATTTCATTTTGAAATTTTGTTGCCAATTCCCTCTCTTAATATTAATCACATATGGATTTCTTTTTTTATCAATAAATGATCATGATTTGTTGCATATTTTTTTGTTCTGTGATTAAATTTTTCATGAGTATTGAGACGATTCTTATTTTCCCACTAAGAGAGAAATATTTTGAAATAAAAATGGGTGGTAGCTGCCAAAGTGGCACACTCATTTTTTTATTTATTCGATTTTCTCTACAATAAATACATATATTTTTGTCCAACAACTTTTGATTTATTTCATATAATATCTTGCCCAAAAGTGTTATTATATGTAATATTTTTAGAAAATGATATAAAACAGTTAACGAGTTTATTTTGGTTTAGAAATTTCCTTCTGCCCAAAGATATTGGTGTTTCGAGTAATTTTGTCAACTGGCTACATGATGTTTTAAGAGTATCTTATAGCATGTTATATTGTCGATCCAAATGTGACTTTATGATGATGCATCTAGGCTCTTACCGTAATGAAATTCATATGTTTCGATTTAAATTACGGATTATCTAATTAATAGCCCATATTAATTAGTTGGATATTTCATCATCCATTTGATTGCATGCATTACGTTTGGATGATATTGAGTGTGATATTTTATGTTTCCACAATTTATAATGCCTCATCTCTTTCGAATCAATTGTCTACTATTGAAACTTTGACTGATGATAACTATGTGAGATGGAAACGAGACGTAGAAATAGCACTTGGTCTTTTGGGCTTGGATTTTACAATGGAGAAAAAGCTTGAGAAACCCACAGATAAGAGTACCGTTAAATATGTAGCCGAGTATGAAAAGTGGGAAATGGCTAACAAACTCTGTTTGAAAATCATTAAGCAATCGATATTTGATTCCATTCTAGGGTACATCCCCTTCTGATAATAAAATAATTTTTCCCCTATCCATGAACTATTTCAAGTATGCATTTGACTTATATCTTTTTATATTATTGGCATCTTGAAATATGACGTATAAAGATATAAGATGAGTCTCTTTTGGAGACATGGGACTTCATTTTGATTCAAAGCATTATGAGGACCAATATGAGTTAGCACAGTTTTTAATTACATTTGGTGCTAAGTTCATACTACATACTGCCACATTGGTTAGAGAATGGGGATCCATGTCGATAAAGATGTTGATATTTGTAGCTGTGGAATGGTCTTACATCGCTTAATTGGCGTAATGATTTCCATGTTCGGTGTTAATATTCTTGTTGGACCGGATCATGTTACGTAAGGTATTATCATTGAAGCTATACTTTTGTGGCCACCTATGTAGTCTAACCCGGGTGTTCAAACTTTGTTATGGCAATCAAATATTTGCCCAAGTGGGAGAATGTTGGAATAATTAATAATTCCATATATGGGCTATACATTCGATTGCAAATTTTACGGGTTAGATGTATGACTCATAATGATATTTGTGTTTGAGCCAAATTTATTAAGTGATCAATTGGGCCTTTTACACTTTACGAGTTGTAATTAATTTGATGTGGTAATTTAAAGTATGTGAACCGGAAATAAACTCTAATTAGAATTCTAATCGGAATGGGACGACTCAATTATTTCATATGCCCCCGTTTGACCCCCATTACCTAAAAATGAAATTGGGGGGGGGGGGGGTAGTATTTTTTAGAAAAATGAGTGGTTGAAAAAAAAGGAAAAGTTTTCGATTTACATGTAATATTATTTTATCAAAAAATGTATGGTTGAAAATAAGAGAGAGAAAAATGGAATGTAATGTAATTGAATTTAGTGGGAATCAAACATGGGCTATTTAAAGGTTAGGTCTCATCTCCTCTCCATAAGTTTTTATTGGCTTGCCCCATTGATAGCTAATACTTTTGTGAGGAGCAAAGAGTGGAAGATTTACAACTATCATTCATATCAACAATGACTTCTGCAGGTATGAATTCATTTCTATTAATTTATTGGATTGTGATTATCGATTCTTAACATGATTAAAAACTAAATATTAACACAAAATGCTTAATTGCACAATGATTGCTACGGCTGGACATGATCCGGTTCGGTTCGGTTCTAGTGAGAACCGAAACGATCCGAAATTTTCGAGTATTTAGTAAGTAGAACCGTCGGGTCCAAATTTAATTACGGAACCGTTCGGGTTCGGTTCCATTCGGTTCGGTTCGGTTCCATTTGGTTCCGTATTATAATTAAATTTTTTAATATATACAAAGTTACGTTAATTTAATTAATGATCTATTTAATATTAGCTCCTACAAAATGACGTAGTTCAATCTTATGTGTTTCACGTCTCTTTTTGCTGAATTCTTTATAAATTTGATTATTAAAATTACAGAAAGAGAAAGATAGCGAGCTCAAAATAATTAAGAGAGATGTTGTAGAGTTTTAATTTGATTTTCTCCGGTAGAAACGACACTATAGTAGAATAACAGATTTGGATAAAATTGAGGTCAATTTGATTAAGTCGATTTTGAACTAAATATTAGAAATAGGAAAATCATATTTTGTGGTTTGAACTAAATTTACTAGTTAATAAATTTATTTAGAAAAAATAAAATAATTTTACTTATTTAAAATAAATTAATTTAAAAAATTACGGAGATTCGGTTCTTCGGGTCTTGGCTTAAAATCGAGAACCGAACTATACCCGTCGGTTCTTGATTCAAATACCCGTTCGGGTATTTAATTTGAGAAGAACCGTCGGGTTCAGCTCTGTTTGGTTCGGTTCGGGAGTTTTGTCCAGCCCTAATGATTGCATATAGGCAATCAAGTAATGGTTGATGAGGAACGTTGGGAGAGGAAAATCAAGGTACATGGGTAAAGTATTACTCAAACATTACATTGTAGTTTAATGTGAAGTTGGTTTCCTATTCCTTTGCCATTGTCTGTCTGTGTGCGAAAACAAAGGGCACAAGTCACTGAGTTCTTATTTGCTAAAAATTTCATCTTCTCTTTAGCTTTGTGATTTCTGCATATCAATATCAATTTGGTAATATACCTATTTGAAGTAAAAGGTAGCAGTCGATAACATTCATTATTTCTAGTTTACATTGTTGGAAGCACACATCTTTAGCCATAATTACATCTGTTTATTTCTTGAAACATTCTGTCACACCTGTTTGACAGTGTTTGTATCGGCCGATAACATATGTTGTAGCCTTCAACAATCGGCATCTTGGATATCACTTATATTCTTCTTGCTTTGAATATATGCCGTCTAAATTTTTTTGAATAGAATATTTCTGTTTTATTAGCCCCGTTTGAGCCCTCATTAACTTGAATTAATGTATTATGAAATAGTGATTGAAGGAGAATATGTGGTTAAAAAAGATTTTTTTTATTTGCGTGTAATATTATTTTAATGAAGAATGTGTGGTTGATAATGAGTACTGTAAAAAAAATAATGAAAAATAATGAGACTCAAACAAGGGCATTATCTTTTATGCAGTTTCATTATAAAAGATGTTAAAAATGGAATTCGTTGTTTCGTTTTTTTACAATAATATAGCAAATAAAATGTGAATTCTGTGATCTATTTTGCACTGGGGTTCCTTAGAGGTCAGAAGAGCTCCAATCTAACTCAAGAAAAAGGAATTTCAATTTTGACAAGGGATTGTGTTCCTGTGAAATTCGCAAGCGTACGGGATTGTTGACAAGTAATAAATTTAGTGAGTTAGAGTATCGTTCCACGAGCAATAAAATTTAATTGAGTGTACTAGTCCTTAATTAGATTCAAAGCGAACAAATTAAAAATGATTTTTTGTGATTTTTAATTATTCTAATTTCATCTACGAAAACGTATGAAATGCGAATTTAAAATGTATATGGGAAGAGTGTATTGGATTACGAATCCACCTATTATTATCTATTCCAATTCTCGACTACGTAGCTAGTTTCGCCTTGCATTCTTGGCAATCGATAATTCTATTGTAATTAATTTTTCTTTCCAAGACAAATTAAATATATCATATTCATGACCCGATCTTATTCCCAGTTCGAATTCATATGAATAAAACACATTCAATTTCACAATTATCTCAAAGACTGCATACGTGATAAATCTTATTCCTAAAATTTATTGCACGTGTGTTAATCATGCAATGTTCTAAACTTATTATGAACCTCCCAGTACTACAACAAGCAACTATATATTGAGTTAGTGATCAGGCAATCAAATAATAAAATTAAGCATGCAAGATTAATCAACAATTGCAAGAATTTAACTAAACCACGTGTCATGAATTGAAAATAAATAATAACGCGTTTCGTCTTCATCCAATACATGAGAGGAATTTAGGGCATACTGTTGGAATTAAATACATAAAAGAGGAAAGAGATCGCCAAAAATCGACGGAATGTGAATTTATTTTCCAACTTTTATTTGCTTTAGTGCGTGTCTTCTGCCTCCGTCTTCCATTGTACGTGTGTAATATATACGTGTAATTAAATGGGGCATGAATTACGCTAGTATTAGTAATAAAAAATCATCCTTCTCAGAATTCATGAAATTGTATTCGAGAAAATAATTTGTAGACGTTATTGAACTCTTACGCGATCGACACAGCACCTCCAAATATGTAGCTATTGCGTACAAAAACAATGTGGATCACGATTATATATATGCCCATGTTTGTTTCTCATTCTTTTTTCATTAAAATGAAAAATATGACCGTTATTCATCACATTAAGCCACCAAATTTGAATTTCTATTTTTTGTGTAAGACCCATAAGGACTATATTTTTCAGGCAAAAATGAGAAACAAACGAATTTTCAATTGCTACCACTCATCAAAATGGTCAAATGTGAATTCAAATAGTCAAAAAGGCCTCTCATTTGTCACGTAGCTTCATCCATGTTATGAGGGTATTAATGGAATTCTATTTACTTAAAAATCTGGTCTACCATTATAGCTTGGGACAAAAACAAATCAATATAAAGCATGCAACTGTTAAATTTTCCTCGTCAAAAACAACAAAAATATTCTCCAGTAAAAAAACAAAATTTCTCATTTTACCACATTCCTAAAGCAAAATTCAAAAATATTTAGTTTTTTCAAATATATTTGCATTACTATTCTTATTTTTTATACAAAATTTTAATTATAATAAAGGTCCTCTCAATTTTTCTTATTAATGTATTTGAGTCTTCAACTTTTTCCTTCGTGTTTTTATCGTTAACCTTCATTTAATTAGCACATCTTGTCTCTACTGTCTATTTAAATAATATGTGAGCATGCTTTGAAATGAGGAGAAAAATTATTTTATCAAACTTTTGTATTTGTTCTTTCTTTCCTTGTTTAAAAATATAAGAGGTAAATCAATCTTTTCAATAAGAATTTTGGTTTAAAACGAGATTTGTATTTTTAAAAATTGAACAAATTTGATCAAAGATTTTAATGAAAAGGGATATAAATAAAATCATCATTCAAAGTCAATGTTTTGCAATTTCAATATTACGAGAAAAATATTTAGCCTCTGTTTGTTTTCCATTATTTGGTCATTAAAATGTAAAATATGATCATTATCTATCACATCAAACCATCATATTTAAATTTCTATTCTTGTGTGGAGCCCATAACAGTTATATTTTTCATTCTCATTTTTCCATTAATGGAAAACAAACGGGGCCTTAAGTTTTTAAACTTAAACCAGTATACTCCATCACTTCAAAGTCATTTCGATCAAAATTATGTTGGCGTGGAAAGCCTTGCAATAGCTCGAATCAAACACAAACAATAATTTGCAGGAGATTTCAAGTCTTACATTAACGCCCAATATTTGTCCATCGCCTAATCAGTGAACAAGGGAATCAAATTTGCCACAAGGGTACAATGGAATGTCAAGAAATATGTGTCGATGTCTGTTACGCTCCGATCTTATACGCCTCGGAACGCACAGCACCACATATAGCGACCTGATAACGACCCGTTCGAAGTGATATAGCGATTCCTACTACTGACATGTCGAAGCACCTCGCCCCCCGAGGTCGAGGTCAAGTAGACCCTGGTTAGAAGATCTGCCGCCAATTTCAGAAAGAGATTTGTGCCAAGATCCTTCCTGCACCTAAGGTTTAAATTGATTTGACGTCTCCATGAGGCTAGTTGATGTGATTTATCAGCTTTATGTCGATTCAACTCAGAAGAAACAAACTGTCCGCCCACTCTATAGACACAATTGATTGACGCATATGAGTGGACGCCTCATACCGTCAGATGTATACACGCGTCCCACATCCAACGGTTCATACCACCTATAAATACCTAAGGTTTGGCAAGAGGCAAAGGTAATGAAACTCTTATTACATAGCACTCCATAGCAAGCTTATATATTTTTTCCTCCCCCTTATCATTGATTTGCTTAGCCCCTGGGTACTGTTCCGACCACTTAAACCTGACTTGATCGTTGGAGTGTATACGGTCGACACCACTCCCGCTGGTTCCGACCGTGTGCGTCTGACTATTCGCTGATTGTGCACAGGGAGGAACAAGTGGAGTAGCTTTCAGTTGGCCACGTGGAAGGACCAATTTTCGAGGTCAACAGATTGGCGCCGTTTGTGGGAAATACTCCCCATTCGAAGTTTCGCGTTCTCCATTGGAGAAGTTACCGGAAAACTAGCGACTAACCCTGAAAAGGGGACATTCTTGAAAAAGAACAAAGTCGAGCTACAATCCAAGTTCTCACTACAAGGTAGGCTGAGCTACAGCCATGAAGACGACAACCCCATGAGAGAGGCCTCTGAAGAAGAGGTACTCTATAACAATGTTACTCATCAGAGACCACATCACCGGCGTCGCCGAGGTGGAAGAACAGCTATACTCACTGAAGGAATGGCTCAGATAGCTGCAGGTATGAGAGACATAGCAGCTCAGAATATGGCGATGCAGGAACTACTCATGCAAGCCCATGGTCATTAGGGCTATCAAATGCCCCAAGGATCTTATCCGGTGAGGGAAGCCCCTGTATCTAACTCCCGAGGCCACATGAGCCGGCGCTCAAAACATCCCTCGCAAGGGAGATGAACGCCGAAGCAACATCTTATGTGCAAGAGAGTCAGCCATCAGAACCATGCTTGGGGGACAATTTCCCTCAGGAATACGAGGACCAAAGGTCGGTAAGCGTCTTCGACCGGATAGGGGAGGATCCTAGCAATAGGGTCCGCCCAGCAAGAGGATCAGTTCGTCCGGATCATGAGCAAGAACATGCTCCCCCTCCTCCTCCTAGAAATAGGAGAGAGATGAGGAACCTAGTCGATTGGGAAAGTCGAGGAGAAGCACCTCCACCTCCCCAGGACATCCAAGATGATGAAGGGTCAGATGGGTCCTGTCGATCTTATGAGATTGACGATGATAATGATAACCTTCCTTTCTCAAGGGAGATCCGAAGCTTCCCAATGCCAGAGAATTTCATGCCCCCTAAGATCCCCAAGTATGAGGGAAAGGGGGATCCGGAGAAGCACCTCACCAAGTACATGACACAGATGAGCCTTAGGGGAGCCTCGCCTGCTCTAAAATGCAGAGCCTTCCATTTAACACTAGGCGGAGCCGCCGAGGTATGGTACAGTAGGCTTCCTCCCCTAAGCATCAGAAGTTGGCCAGATTTGAAGAAAGTATTTTTGAACTAGTACCTCTCATGCAGGGAAGGAGAGGCACCAGTTCAACGCCTGTAGGACATGAGGCAGGCCCCTGGGGAGACGCTGAAAAGCTATCTCGTCAGGTTTACAGACGAAATTACTTACTGCGAACAGGTCACTGACAGAGAAGCCCTTTCAGCCCTAAAAGGTGGGCTCAACATGAACACTTTGTTCTGGAGGGACGTGCACGGCAAGAATCCCTCCACATATGACGAGCTGGTGGAAATGATGAAAGTGGAAATTGTTAGTGAAGAAATGATTGATCATCACAATCGCGCTGTGCAGGGACTCCCTCCTCCTCAGAGGTAAGTAGGTCGAGGATCCGCAGCACACCTTGTTACTCAGCAATGGACCCAAGCAGAACATACCATAGCTCCCACATCCGGACAGGCCCTAGCTTCCACCATATTGAATGCAGTACCGGTGCTGGCATATGATAATGTCCCTGCCGAAGCGGGACCAACTGGAAGAACTGATAACAATAAGAAGAAGAAGAAGAGGTCAAACAGACCCTTGGCAGGAGCAAGGTTTTGTACATTCCATCAACTACATGGACATGACACTAGTGAGTGTTGTGATGCCAATCAACGCCTTGATCGAAGCAACCCGCACACTTCCAGCAAAAACGAACACCCTCGCAGATCCACCTCCCCGAGGAGGGGAGGGAGAGGTCATCGGGAACAATCTCCTCGGAGAAGAGAATCTAGGGACCGAAGCCAATCCAGACAGGGAAACCAAGCCTAATTTTCTGGAAGCCAAGTCATCAGGGAAATCGATACTATCATTGGGGGACCCCACGTCGGTGGCAACACCAGGAATGCCCAGAGAAATTACACAAGAGAAGCAAATGATCCCCCAATGATCACTTACATTGTCAACGAATCGAAATCATCAAACAAGATGGCCATAATCACCTTCTCCCAGGAAGACTCAGAGGGAGTTCACCACCCCTATTGTGATGTATTGGTTGTAAGAGCCGTAGTAGTTAGAAACGGATTAAAACGCATGCTCGTTGACAATGGCAGTTCCGTGAACATATTGTTCGGCTCCATTTTTGACAAAATGCAAATTGAACAGGGTTGATCCCCATGACCGACCCACTATTCGGATTCACTGGGGACAGCATCATCCCACGAGGGCGGATCACCCTGCCTGTCGAAATGGATTCGGCACCCCTAGTGGCCCAGCACTTCATGGAATTTCTGGCGGTAGATCACAGATCGGCTTATTATGGAGTATTGGGCAGACCCGCTCCGAAAGATCTTTGGGCTGTGACGTCCATTCACTATTTGTGCATGAAATTTCCAACCGAACATGGGATTGCTACGGTCCGAGGCGATCAGATGGGCTCCAGGGCATGCTACCTAAACTCGCTACGAAAGTCCGAGCCCCGAACTGTTAATGTAATCCTAATTGAGGTACCCGCTGAAGTCGGTACGGACGTGGAAATGCTCGACGCCCCTGAACAAGGGCATACCTCTGAACAAGAGGGAGACGTCGACATGGAAGAGGCCCCTGAACAAGGACACCCTCTTGATGAGTTAGACCCCCTAATAATTGACTCTGAACCAAATGCGACTCCAATGGAAGAATTGGAGACTTTCCCCGTCAACCCGGAAGACCCTAGTCAGGTCTTGCGTATAGGGAAGTCATTGTCGCCTGAAGCAAAAGCTGAGATGATATGCTTCCTGAAAGGGAACCTGGATGTCTTCGCATGGAAACATGAAGATATGGTGGGAATAGATCCTAGGATCAGTTGTCATCACCTGAACATCAACCCCTCCTATGCCCCCCATAGATAGAAGAGGCGTGCTCTAAATCCAGAACGGTACGAGGCACTGAAAGACGAAGTAAGCAAACTTAGCCGCAATGGTTTCATAAGAGAGGCCATCTGTCCAAGGTGGATATCCAACCCGATTCTGGTGAAAAAGCCCAGCAAAAAGTGGAGGGTATGCGTGGACTTCACAAACCTAAATAAGGCGTGCCCCAAAGACAGCTTCCCACTTCCAAGAATAGATCAACTTGTGGACTCTACTGCTGGGCATGAACTACTGAGTTTCATGGATGCATACTCAGGGTATAACCAGATACCCATGTTCCGACCTGATGAGGAAGCTACATCATTCATTACAGACAGGGGTCTGTATTGCTACAAAGTTATGCCCTTCGGATTGAAAAATGTCGGAGCCACATACCAGAGGTTAGTCAACATGATGTTTGCCGAACTCATTGGCAAAACCATGGAGGTCTACGTAGACGACATGTTGGTCAAAAGCCTCCAGGCAACTGAACACGTGAGTCACATCAATCAAACTTTTCAGATACTTAGAAAGTATAATATGAAATTGAATCCCCTCAAGTGCACCTTTGGAGTGGCATCGGGCCAGTTCTTGGGGTATATTGTAAATCAGAGAGGAATTGAGGCGAATCCAGTGAAAGTAACAGCCTTGCTAGAAATGAGGTCACCTCAGAAACCGAAGGAGGTCCAAAGTCTCAACGGTTGGATAGCCGCACTCAGTCGTTTCATCTCCAGAGCCACAGATAAAATCTTGCCTTTCTTCAATGTGCTGAAACAAGGAAAGAAATTCCAATGGACTTCGGAGTGTGAAGAAGCCTTCGAGGCTCTGAAAAAGCACCTTGGGGAAGCGCCCCTCTTGTTGAAACCTCAACCGGATGAATCTCTACTACTGTATCTAGCGGTTTCGGACGTGGCAATCAGCGCAGTCCTAATCAGGGAAGAAAATGAGCGCCAATTGCCAATGTACTACATCAGCAAAGCACTTCTCCTAACTGAAACATGCTACCCAGACATGGAAAATTGGCACTCGCCCTTATCACAGCCTCAAGAAAGCTGAGGCCATATTTCCAAGCCCACTCAATACAAGTTCTCACCAATTTCCCTTTAAAGCAGGTAATGCAGAAAACAGACGCATCAGGACGCCTGCTAAAATGGGCAATCGAGCTCAGTGAGTTTGATCTAACGTTCCAACCTCAACACGCCATCAAGGGCCAGGCCCTTGCTGATTTTATGGTTGAGTTTGCCAAAGCCCCAGAAATGGAGGCGATAATGGAACTAGCCGAGCCCCCCACATGGAAACTATTCGTAGATGGGTCCTCAGGAGAGGCTGGCGCAGGGGCAGGAATCGTATTGGAGAGCCCGGAAGGCCACAAGCAAAATTATGCAGTAAGGTTCGGTTTCAAAGCCTCGAACAACACTGTCGAATATGAGGCCCTTCTGGCAGGTCTTAGACTCGCTAAGGAGATGCGGGTCAGGAAGCTCCTGGCGAGCAGTGACTCTCAGCTCATAGTAAATCAGGTCAATGGAAATTTCGCAGCCAAAGATGGTAACATAATTGCGTACTTGAAGTTGGTTCTGGACATAATTCCTCTTTTTGAAAGGTTCAAACTGACTCAAGTCCCCCGTCTAGAGAATGCACATGCAGATGCCCTCTTAAAATTAGCCAGCAGCATGGACTCAGAGCTGCTAAACATCGTCCCTATTGAGCACTTATCGAAGCCCTCCACCTCCGAAGGTGAAGAGGAACTGTGGATAGAAGGCATCCCATTATGGATGCAGCCCATCATCGCGTACCTAAAGGAGCAAACACTGCCTGCTTCCAGAGGCGAGGCGAGGAGATTATGGAGAAGGGCTGCACACTTCGTCCTGTAAGAAGATACCCTTTACAAGAGAGGCTTCGCTTCGCCTCTTCTTCGATGCATAGGCGGCGAAGAGGCCACATACATACTCAGGGAAATCTATGAAGGAATCTGTGGAAACCACTCCGAAGGTACGGCTCTGGCACACAAGGTTCTCCGTCAAGGCTACTTCTGGCCGACCCTGAAAAGGGATGCTTGCCAATTTGTCCAGAAATGTGACAAGTGATAGCGCTTCTCGAACATACAAAGATAGCCTGCTCAGAGCCTTTCTGTAGTAACCAGCCCTTGGCCATTCGCCAAGTGGGACATTGACTTCATTGGTCCACTCCCAAAAGGGAGAGGAAGTGTAACTTTCGCTATTGTCACCATTGACTACTTCACTAAGTGGGTCGAGGCTGAACCCCTTGCCCGAATTACCGAGGCTGATACTACCAAGTTCGTTTGGAAAAACATCATTTGTAGATTCGGCATTCTCCACTCCTTAGCGTCTGATAACGGACGACAGTTCGACAATAGGAAGATGCGAGACTTATGCGACGAATTGGGCATAAAGAAGGACTTCTCGACACCTCATCACCCCAGGCAAATGGGCAAGTTGAAGCAGTGAACAAGACTATCAAACACACCCTGAAAAGGAAACTTGATACCTCAAAAGGGGCCTGGGTTGATGAACTCCCCCATGTCCTCTGGGCTATCAGGACTTCTTGCCGGAGTGCAACCGGTGAAACCCCATTTTTCATGACCTACGGAGCAGAGGCCATGAGTCTGGTCAAAGTTGGGATCCCATCACATCGACGGATACATTTCAATGAGATCAGCAATGACGAGGCCCGAATAAGCGAACTACACCTCCTTAAGGAAAAGTGAGATACCTCCCAAGTGATCTTGGCAAAATATCATCGAAAGATGACTCGCTATTACAACTCCAAGGTCAGAAACAGAACTCTCCGCTTGGGCGACCTCGTCCTCAGAAGAGTTTTTCAATTTTCAAAACCAATCGGGTCAGGAGTGTTTTGCCCAAACTGGGAAGGCCCTTACCGCATCCGTTGGAAATCCCGACCTGGTACCTTCGAAATCGAAGATATGTTAGGAAAGGCGCTGCCTCATCAGTGGAACATCGAACACTTGAGGAAATACTACCAATAATGAGACTTTGTTCCGATTCGATCTCAATATGTTATAGTGAATCGATTGTTCTGATCTGATCTCAGTTGTAAAATTCTCTAAGTGATGGAATCGCCTTTGTAAAGGGTGATGTAATTTATCTTATGCAGTGAATCTTCGGTTGCGAGCCACATCAGTTAGTGAATAGTTTCCTCAGTCCTTCAGAAGGTTCATTTAAGCGATCCGATCATCAATTATTTGCCTATTAACGTTAAGGAGCTCTTCATGTTTGCTTAAGTGGTCCGATCTCAAATTACTAAAAAGTTGGCATTAAGAGTCACTTCATACTCGCTTATGTGCTTAAACTTATGTTAACTTGAGTGGTCCAGTCCGCAGTTATTAACCGGTTATTGTCGCGAGGCAATTAGTCTGACGTTTGCATTCATACAAGTATAAACAGATAGAAAATACAAAGAAGCAGAAGCCCAAATACTTAGCAAAAATTTTCATTTCATTTAATAAATTTAAGTACAAGGGGGTTGAAGCCATTACAAAAGGTAACCCTAATCTGCTGAAGGGACTTCTACATTGGCCGCCTCCTGGGCCTTCGGAGCCCCCTCGACAAACCTATCAGGCCGACCTCCAGTTGGCCCCCCCAACTCTGCCTCCAATGAAGAGATGTCCAGAGTGGGGTACACCTCCTTCAGTCGACCCAGTAAACTTTGGGCACTCCATGAGGCCCAAAAGTTGGACAAGTTGTCATACAGGGGATGGTCTTCGAAGTGGTCAATGAAGTTCTGGACTGCCACCTCCCCCGCAAACTTCAACTCCTTCTTCAAAGAGGCAATCTCTTCTGATTGGGCCTCTACCTTCTGCCTCAACTCTACCTTTTCTTTGTTGGAGGCCTCCAGAGCATCGGTGGCGAGCTTGTGGTGCTCATTGGCGTGATCAAGCCGCCGAGTCACAGCAGCCACTTGGCATTCCACCTCATACAACTCCTTCTTCAACCGTTCCACTTTTCCTTTGGCGGCAGTAAGCTGGGCCTCAGCATCTTTCTTCCCCTCCTCTGCCTGCGTGGCTTTGGCCTAAGCTGCCCGCACGGCATCCCCGTAGTGCATCTCCTCCTCGAGGCGCTTGGCGAGGTCCTCCCTCTTAGAGTTCAGATCCTTCACCAAGCCCTCAAGCTGGATGCTTGTACTCAGGGCCCGAGCTACGCAGGCATTGTTCGCGGCCACCAAATCCTCAGCCGTGCAGGAGGCGGTGTGGTCCCTCCACTCCTCTGTCCAATATTTATTGTGGACCACCGCCACCGCAGTTGTTTCTGGAGGAAGAGCCTCCAATACTTCCCTTACGCGCTTTTCAGGATTGGTGCCCAGAAAGTTGACCTCCTTAGAGGGATGGGGCCTTTTTCTCTTTTGCTGCCTCGACACTTGGTCAATTAGCACTGTAGCGAGGGGTGTTGTGGTCGGGGCAGCGACGGGTTCAGTTGGAGCGGGCCTTCTCTCTGGGAGGGCCACCCCGGTGGGAATTGTGGTCTGCCTCAGAGCTGGGGGTGGCCTCGCCACAGTTGGGCGTCTTGGAAGGGCGGCACTCTTCTTGCCCTTCTTTCGAAAGTCAGCCTCTGGGTCCTCCGGTACCTCCTCCTCTGTCAGAGGCTGGAGCCTCTTACTGGCCTCCACCAACTCTTCCATTTGCTTTTTGTACGAGGAGGAGGAGGCCTTCAACGCCCGTGCCTCTGCCATCATCTTCTGGATGGTCTTGAAGTCGGGGTGCACTAGCATCTTCTTATTAAAGTTGTCTGCAAAAAAACAAATAAGGAATTAATACAAGTCTTGGGAGTTCGGAATAAAAAGTAAAGACTTAGGTCCAGTTACCTTGGGATGCCATTAAATCGTGAGTAATGAAGTGGATGTTCTTTCGGATCAGCCTGTGGTAAGATCTCTTCTTTTGAGGCAGCTGATAAATGACACAGATGGTATCAAAGTCCACAGTTGACAGCTCGCACCGAGGAAGAGCACTTACAAAGGAAATGTAACTGTTAGACACAATTCGAACCGAAGAGAAATATAAGGAAAAACTACTACTATACTCACTAAGTGTTGAATACTTCGTTGGAACCGTAAGAGACGCCAGGGGGTCCCCCTCCATCGTGTCTCATCACCCTGCGGCCCAGCACCATGAGCTCTTCCATTCTTTGATGGAGCTTGACAGATCGACCACGAATGGAGTGTGGAAACCCCATGATGTAAGGTAATACCATCCCCGGGTCTTATCCCCCCCTGGCAGTAACCTTAGGAATATAAAGGGTTTGGAAAACGGAAAGGGGCATCTCCATCCCTAATGACGCCTCTTTTCACAACATCCAGGAGCCCACCATTTGGCTCCAGGAGTTCGGATTGAGCTGCGTCGGGGCTAGCCCATAGGACCTAAACACCATCCTAAAGAATGGGTGAACGAGCAACCTAAGTTCGACCCTAAGGATCGCCTCACTAATGGACACACAGCTCGGCCTAGGGTAGTAGGCTCTTTCTTCCGGCCCGAGGAGGATCAAATCTACGCTATCAGGGATCCTATACTTTGTCCTAAGTCTCCCCAGGTCGGCCTCTCTTAATTTTGATGGGTAGTCCGACGCCCCCCAATGCACAGAGGTATTTGCTGGACTATCCGGTCGTTTCCATATATTTTCCCCCCATTATTGCCTCGGCTATTTCTGAGGAGGTCGCCACAATGGGCTCGTCCACCTTCACTAGTTCTAAACCCCTTCCCAAACCAGAACTCCCCTCTGAGGCCATTCTTTCAAAATTTGAAAGCCTAAATAGGTACTGAAACTTACGAGTTTGGAGGTTTTCCTAGCCGGAAATGGTGTAAGGTCGCCGGAAGTCTAATTTTCTCGTCGAAATTGCTTACAAAACTTCGAAAATCGCCAATGACTTGGGAGCAAAATATAATTTTTGTTTTTTCAAGGATGGAAAGCTTAGGAAAACCTCAGAGTCCTCCTTTTATAGAAAGACAAATCCAATCTCCACCGTCGAATTCAAATGCGATCAATCTAGGCCGTTTATCGCATCTTCAATCTAGGCCGTTGAAATGAAACGCCAGATTGGATCTATGCCCAAGATGTCGCTGTGACTTTCACGCTTGCTTAAAACACGTCACCTTGGTTACAACCAGCCGTCAATAATAATTAGTAGCCGCAGTAGCCTTTTAGGAGAATGGGCATGCGCCTAATTGTCACCTTGAAAACACGCAACAGTTGTCAAATCATTTGACGTTTGAATCGCCTCGGATGAGCTCCTCCCTCAACTTTACAAAGCTTGGACGCACCTGACATGACGGCCCCTTTGGGTCATCGTCTCGGATGCTGCGTTCCCTCCCACGCTTTACAAAGTTTTAGCCATCTCCCAACGTGTCGGCCTTGTGGGTCAACACACCGGTTCAGATGAACTCCTCCCTCAACTTTACAAAGCTTGAACGCACCAGACGCGACGGCCCCTTTGGGTCATCGCCTCGGATGCTGCGTTCCCTCCTACGTTTTACAAAGTTTTAGTCATCTCCCAACGCGTCGGCCTTGTGGGTCAACGCACCAGTTCAGATGAGCTCCTCCCTCAACTTTACAAAGTTTGGACGCACCTGACGCGATGACCCCTTTGGGTCATCGCCTCGGACGTTGCGTTCCCTCCCACGCTTTACAAAGTTTTAGCCATCTCCCCACGCATCGGCCTTGTGGGTCAGCGTACCGGTGCAGATGAGCTCCTTCCTCAACTTTACAAAGCTTGGACGCACCTGACACGACGGCCCCTTTGGGTTATCGCCTCGGACGCTGCGTTCCCTCCCACGCTTTACAAAATTTTAGCCATCTCCCCACGCGTCGGCTTTGTGGGTCAGCGCACCGGTGCAGATGAGCTCCTCCCTCAACTTTACAAATCTTGGACGCACCTGACACGATGGTCCCTTTGGGTCATCGCCTCGGACGCTGCGTTCCCTCCCACGCTTTACAAAATTTTAGCCATCTCCCAATGCATCGGCCTTGTGGGTCAACGCATCAGTTCAGATGAGCTCCTCCCTCAACTTTACAAAGCTTGGACGCACCTGACGCGACGGCCCCTTTGGGTCATCGCCTCGGACGCTGCGTTCCCTTCCACGCTTTACAAAGTTTTAGCCATCTCCCAACGCGTCGGCCTTGTGGGTCAGCGCACCAGTGCAGATGAGCTCCTCCCTCAACTTTATAAAGCTTGGACGCACCTAACGCGATGGCCCCTTTGGGTCATCGCCTCGAACGCTGCGTTCCCTCCCACGCTTTACAAAGTTTCAGCCATCTCCCAACGCGTCAGTCTGTGGAGTCAGCACACCATATTCACGAAGCTTCGACGCACCTGACGCGAAGTTCCATGCTGGTTGACCGCCTCGTACATTACGCACAGTAACCAAATTTTGGCACGTCTGCCTGGGATCATAACCTCGATTACTGCAACAGATCAACGCCTAAAACTCCCGTGACTCGCGGTCCGGTCAGGAAAGCAAGTCCACGTATGATATAAATATTCATACCTGGATTTGGGGGACCACTGATACGCTCCGATCTTATACGCCTCGAAACGCGCAGCACCACATATAGCGACCTGATATCGACCCGTCCGAAGTGTTTCTGAAGTGATATAGCGATTCCTACTACTGACCTGCCGAAGCACCTCGCCCCCCCGAGGTCGAGGTCAAGTGGACCCCGATTAGAAGATCTGCTGCCAATTTCAGAAAGAGATTTATGCCAAGATCCTTCCTCCACCTAAGGTTTAAATTGATTTGACGTCTCCATGAGGCTAGTTAATGTGACTTATCAACTTTATGTCAATTCAACTCAGAAGAAACAAACTGTCCGCCCACTCTACAAACGCGGCTGATTGACGCCTATGAGCAAACGCCTCATACCGTCAAATGTATACACGCGTCCCACATCCAACGGTTCATACCACCTATAAATACCCAAGGTTTGGCAAGAGGCAAAGGTAATGAAACTCTTATTACATAGCACTCCATAGCAAACTTATATATTTTATCCTCCCCCTTATCATTGATTTGCATAGTCTCTGGGTACTGTTCCGACCACTTAAATCTGACTTGACCGTTGGAGTGTATACGGCCGACACCACCCCCGCTGGTTCCGACTGTGTGCGTCTGACTATTCGCTGATTGTGCGTAGGGAGGAACACGTGGAGTAGCTTTCAGTTGGCCACGTGGAAGGACCAATTTTCGAGGTCAACAATGTATATGACTTTAACGACGACGAACCCAATAGTAAAGATTTAAATGAATATATATACACAAATAAATGGAAAGGAATAAAAAATACTATCCATACTTGCTCTGGGGACATTTCTTCATATTAAAGTTCACCATGATTTTCCCCAATTTCATCTACTTTTCTTCTCCGGCATTGTGAAGATATTCCAACAGCCTTTAGCTTAATTCCATTTTTTGTTGATCATTAATAAATTAAGGGAAATTATGTCCTAATTAAACTAGGTTTTTACTTTATTCAATTAGATTAAATTCGTTCGTGCATTTATTTATTTATTTATTAGATACACTTTATGTGTTCATCAATTTAGTAAGTCTCTGATAATTAATAAAATTTGAGAGTTTTCTCATATCTTATCTAACTTCTGATATTCATATAAATAATCAATGAATTTTTAATGTTAAAACAAATCAGTATTTGTGTTGACCCCAAAAAATGTGCCAACAGGTGTCGAATTTCGCTTAAGTCCACGTAAGCAAATTTTGACGGGCTTTATCCGAATATCCGATCGAAGATTCGATGGCTTAATATGGACATGGAAATAGGAGTGAAATACACACGGCCAGGAGCAATTGTAATAAGAAATAATTGTAACTTAAGCAAATAAATGTCAAGAGAGTGATGATAAACATGTAAGCTTGAATATATTTTTAGACATCCCTTACAATGTTACAAAAGTTGCTATTTATAGTTATCAGACCGAAGTGCTTACTGTTGGATCAAATCCACGTGGCTCCATCTAATTGACTAAAGTCTCACATCACACTGTCATACATTAATTACATAGATAAATACACTTGGAAAGCCCAACATTCCTAGGCTCACATATTTGACACTTATTAATGCAAACGTTACATCGATCATTCTTAAAGATACACTCATCAAACCCGCTCAAAAGAAAACAAGCGCTGCGGCCACGAGAGTGAGCTTCGGACGCGAAGGAGTTCGATTTTTAGATGGGAGCACTTCGACAACAGAGCCTTGGTGGAGATAGCGCATTGGCCAAAAAGGCAATTCTTGTCTTTTTCTTTATTTTGTCATGATTGACTGCTACATGTATGCATGTAGTGCCTTCATGTAGCTTCCATTGGAGGCTTCACATACGATCAGTAACAATTTGCATGATCAATACATCTTTAGGATATTTTGACTCATTTTATTAGGCCGTTTCTTCAGATTCCTGTGTCCCAACTCATAAGCAAAATCTATCAGATCACCTAAGGTTTGTAATTACTAATTACTAATGGAAATGATTAGTTTTAGAATCAGATTTGGAACACAAGATCAAATCGTGGTTTGTTCAACTAAGAATTTGATTTGAAATTATTCAAGTTAATACCAATAAGATCATTAAATTCCAAATAAAAAATAAAAAATCAAGCATTTTTTAGACTGGACAAATATTTGCCCGTTTTGGTTTGACACTTGCATTGTTGTCAAGTGTCAATTGGATGAGAAAACTGTTTGAAATTTAAACTGTCGAAGAGGATAATGTCACTTGGCAAAGTGTACACCATAGTGTACATATGGCATGATCCTAACTGATTGAACTTTGTCATTTGTACACTGATTTTTGACACGTTGTTTGACACTTGCATTGTTGTCAAGTTTATATTGGATGGAAAAACTGTTTGAAATTTAAATTGTCCAACAAGGTAAAGTCACGTGGCAAAGTGTAAACTAAAGTGTACACCATAATATACATGTAGCAAAGTTCTTACCGATTGAACTTTGCTATTTGTACACTGATTTTCGACACGTTGTTTGATACTTGCATTGTTGTCAAGTGTAAATTAGATGAGAAAACTGTTTGAAATTTAATCATTGTTTGACACTTGCATTGTTGTCAAGTGTCAATCGGATGGAAAAACTGTTTGAAATTTGAACTGTCCATCAGGATAATGTCATGTAGCAAAGTGTAAACTAAAGTGTACACCATAGTGTACATGTAGCCAGGTCCTTACCAATTGAACTTTGCTAGACCAACAAGAATAATGCAAATTATACATAAAGAGTTACATAATAGTTTACATGCAATCAGGGCAGACCCAAACTTTTTATTTTGTGGAGTCAAAAAATTGAATATTATTTTTTCAAAAAAAAAAACATAATATTAATGAAAATAATTCAATACACTACTACAATTGTAGCCTACACATTTTGATAATTGAAAATATCGTATAATTACATCATTATTAATAGTATCAAATGGATTTTGCTACTTGTATAATATCGTTTAAACATTGTTGATAGATGCTGAATTGGCGATGAGTAAATAAATTGAATGTAGGAATTAATGAATTGAAATAAAGTTCAAATTTAATCCAAGAAGTATATAAAATTCAAATTTAATGCAAATGTAATTCGAAAATAATTCAAATTACATTTAGTATGTAATGATCCTAAAATTTTTGACATCATATTCCATCTAAAATTTTCTAATAAAATGTATAAATTATATTGAGAAATTTGTCATGCAAAAACAATAAACGTTAATTAAATAATTGAATTTTTTTTAAAGAAAAAAAGAATTAGACTCTTCTTTTTGAGACGTACGTTTGGTGCATGTTTAATTATTTTCGATATTCGATATGACAACGATGTAATTTTTGAAAAGAGCTTTTAGATAACGGAGGCGATTTGTGGATTTGGCTATCGTATGTTCGTCGATGAAATTTTAAAGTTAGCATATTATCTAAATTCTTGAAATATTAGTTTAGAACGATTTACTGTGATGCATCATAGTTTTGCTGTGGTTAATCGTTTCGCGAGTCACTAATAAGCGAAAAACTAAATAGTGAGCACTTCGAAAGTGATGTTAAGAATTCAATGTTTTGATTTCATTTTACATCATGTAAAAATAACAATAGATTTTCTATTAAAAAATAAATAAATAATTGTGGGGTCACTTGACCCCACCTGACCCTGTGGGTCCACCTATGCATGCAGATGAGATGTTGAAAAAAGAGAATGAGATTTTTTTTTTAAATTTATTTAGTTGAAAAAATTCTAAACTAATTATATTTCACTACATCATGTTTATATAAATTACTATGTAAACTATTATGTATATGTAGCGTGATCGGACCAACAAACCCACCCCTTAAGCATGTTAGTGTCAACAATTTTAACTTTTCTCTTCTTGCTTAGGCCACGTTTGGGAGGAATTTTGAGAATTGATTTTTTTACCGTTAGAAAAAAAGTGGGGTCCACCTATGAGAGAAGAAGTCAAAAATTACGGTTGGAATAGTGAAATAACGGTCAAAAAATCAATTTTTTTGAATAAAAAATCCCTTCCAAACAGGCTGTTAATATTATTGGAAGCTATCAAATCCTCCAACTAATAATTTCATTAAATCATTAGCTCGCCATGAGGAGCATTTAAAGGTTCTAAAGGAAACTAGGGTTCAAACTTTTACAAGCTTATCTAAATATTTAATTTGCATAATTTTGATTAATTGAATAAATCTTGTCTTAATATCGTGTACATATTGCTTTAATAGGTGAAAATCTCGATTTGGAGGTGAAACGCCTGTGAAGGAAGTGAATTTGAACTTAATTGGAGCCTTAGGACTTGGTTGAAAGGATTTATTTATTTATTTTCCCCCCATGTTGATTAGTTTTGGGTGACGTTATTTATGAGGGGTTGAAAAAAACTACGCCACCCAAAATCAGTATCGTGCAATTTATGAGGGGTTGAAAAAAAACTCCGTAGTAATTTTATGAAGAATGAGTGGTTAAAAAGTGGAAAAAATTTTAGATTTACGTATAAAATATTTTATTGTTTGAATGTGCGATTGAAAATGAGTTTGAAAAAAAAAATTTGAAAAAATAAATGACAAACAGGGATGCAAGTATATAATTGATTGATCTTGAGAAACGCTATAGATTATAGCAAGATCATTGATTTTCAAATAAGAATCGGGGATTAACATATTAAGAATGATAAGATTCGGGGTCCTAGTACCTTTTATGTTTTATAAATTCCAAAACATTTTTTTTATTTACTTATTTTGGTAGATAAATAGATATAATAGAAATCCAATTATATTTATTTTGAATTAAAGCAGTCCAATTACAGTAAAATATATAGACACTCTACTCAGGGGCGGACCCAGACCATTTAAACTGTGGGGTCAAAATTTTTTTTTTCCGAACAACGTATCATGAAAAAAAAGGAAAAATCGATTGTTTGCTGTTCATGTTCGATATGGACCATGTGATATGGATATAGATTTAGAATTTGGACTTTTTAGGGCAGAAAATTGAATTTTCAGCACAAAAAAAAAAAACAGAAAATTAAGTTTCAGCACCAAAAAATAAAAAAAATAAAAAAAAAATTCCAGAAAACTGTGGGGTCATTTGACCCCACATGACCCCATGTGGGTCCGCCCCTGACTCTACTCAACGTTGGTTTCCATCCACGGTGTAACTAGATTAAATTCGATATGAATCTAGTTAACATTTATCCGCGTACGGGATAAAATCGACAATGAAGTCAACCTTATTTCACATGACTAAAAGAAGATGCTTCTCAACTCCAAGAGCGCTGCTCTGCCTGTAATGCGTGAAGAATGCTTTCTACATTACCTTTAATGAGTATCGATTAATTTTGCAGTCATCGCAAAATAAGAACAAATTGAGGACACCAGGGTCAAAATTTTAGAGATAACCCAGGCAAGTTCAACAAAGGAAGATAGTAATAACACTCCCAGCGAGAGCAGCACTTAAGTAACATTTTTTACATATAAGTTACAGATGATTTCTGGCAAATTTGTATCTCACCTTTACTTGCATTACTACTCGAGGATCTCCAGTCATGTCTACTACCGTCGATGGATCAACCACTCTAATACCAGCAAGCATCATAAAGTCATCACAGTGCTTGTTTGGGTTTTCATTATAAGTTCCTTATAATTGAAAGGTTAAAGTCAAACATTAATTTTGACCAAAATACATCTCCTATTAACTTATCGACCGCTCATTTCTATCACACTAATATAATTTCGGCAACTTATAATGAAACACAAAACAGGCACTAAAATTATTCCAAAACATTCTATTTAAGAAGAAACTTCTACAAGTTGCGAGAAGCACCAACAAGAATATCTGTTGCAATTTGATGGAAGATGCCAAAAAAAAATAGGAAACTGATAAAGCACCATGCATCCAGATTCAGTTGAACTATTTCCAAATGCAACAAAGTGAACAAACAAAATTTGGTAAAATTTACAGATTGAGATGAGTGTTATAAAAAATAGTAATACCTCTCGTCCATATACATCAGCTATCACAACAGGATCTAAAATCCACTCGTTCTCCTTGGTCGACTTCACACTGAGGCACAATTTATGCATTGGGCAAGTGGAAGCATAATCATAAATGCAAAAAAAAAGAAAGTGATAATAAAAAACGAAGAACGCTGTCTGTCAACAAATAGCAAACAAGACACGAAATGCATGTATTTCTACACAAAAAGGCAAGAAGTATTACCAAACAAATACTTCATTCACTGATTTTGTGAAGGAGAGCATTGTATTTTCTTCTACATGAACTCACTCATTGTCCTATAATTCATTCTCATACACGTGCATATCTCGCTTATTTATTTCGACGTAATAGATTAGTGATCGAACATGTGTCTAGATATGTAATCGACATATCCAAAAACGTGTCAACAAATGCGTTCAGT
This sequence comes from Olea europaea var. sylvestris, assembly GCF_002742605.1. Classification (NCBI taxonomy): domain Eukaryota; kingdom Viridiplantae; phylum Streptophyta; class Magnoliopsida; order Lamiales; family Oleaceae; genus Olea; species Olea europaea. The sequence goes on along the minus strand of NC_036250.1, from coordinate 14,838,702 downwards.
GCCATGCCACACAGTTAGTTAGTTTGAGAACCTGGGAGAAATAATTAAACCTGCCTTTGAAGGGGCTATATTTTTTATTCTGCAAAGAACAGAGAAAAATTATCATCACAGTGAAACGAAAAGCAACACCTTAAAAACCAAGAACTTGAGTTGGGGAAAAAAAGGCTACATACACAAAAGATCGATAGCTGAGAAGCTTCTCAGTTCACAAGCTATTGTGTACCTATCATTAGAGTAAGAATGTCGAATCACATACCGATAAACTGTTATCCAACATGTTATTTTCTAGTTTCATAGCATGAACTCAGTTCCGTTTAGAAAATAAAAATAATATGGCTATACGATGATGCTGTGAAATCTGGCAGCATTCGTAAAGACAGCCCAAGATGAAAAGGTTGAGGTTCCAAGATTAAGAGGTCTGGAATTAAACTTCACCCTTATCATTTCCCCATAGTTGTATGGGTTTGTTGTTCCAAATTTTGTTGATATACACCATAAATCATAACGAGGATATAAAAAGAAATGCCAAATAAGCCTTGTTTCCAATAGGTTTGTGATCGCCTAACACGGATACTTCTCTCCCATAATCATGATAAAACAAATAAATTACCAGCATACGAGAAAAAATTTATAATACTTCGCAAATTTATAAAAGGATCGAAAAGCGAGATCATGTTTCACCAGCAACTTAAATTAAATGTCTCTTTATTAAGTCGGTATTTATTTTATTTTCTTGATCTAGGTCAAATTTCATAAAAAATTAACTTTACTCAAAAACTTGATGGAAGTAAGTGCTAATGAAATATGGCGTGTGGATGATGGAATGAAACGTTCATTAACTACTCACGAGTATTTAAAGTTCAATAACTTATGAAACATTGTGAGTGAACAATTGATGAAGTACGTATAAAAATTTAATGATCACTTAAAAGCATTTTAAAGTTAGACGAAAATATAAATTCAATAACTAATAAAGCATTTAACTCGATGTTTACCAACTATGCATATGCATATTTTGAACACTGTACTCATTCATGATGAATTCTATCTATTTATTTTAAAAAAGAACAATGTTTGTTTAAATCAGAGAGAAAAGTTTGCGAATGAATATTGACTAGAACTTGTAACAATTGCCAAAATAGTATTTTTGAAAAATAAAAATTTGTTCAATAAAATAAATCATTCAATATTTAATCAGGTAATTCTTCATTCCAGGTAAAAGAAATTTGGCTTAGTCATCATTCGCGCTAATTCAGTTGCAAAGAAAACATTGAGGTCCCAAAAAATCCATCCAATAACAGAATGAACAAATGGGCAAATACTCATTTCTGATAATCAAATTAGCCAATCACAATAAATCCAAACTGAAGCTTCAATTATGACTAATAAGAAAGACAATGAACAAATACGAAGGGGTGCAAACATTTTCTTATTTCTCATACATTGATAAAAGCTCAGGTCAAAAATTTACTAGTAACAAAGGCAAACTGGTATTTTCTCCATAACTTCATCTGTCTAAGAAAAACCTTCAGCATGTTGAATACCGAAAACGTAGCAGCTTATCTTGGAGGAGGAGGAGGAGGTGGAGGCACATGAGATTTTGCAAATCCGACCCATGCAACAATGCCGACTGCAAGTATTATCCACCCAAAAATGTCATATTTTAGGTCACTACTCTTCTTCTTCTTTGAACCCTGCTGCTGTAGAAATCGTAACATACAAAATATTAAGCGATCAGAAAACAACAAATCCAGCAGGTAACAAGCTATATTAGGCAAATATCCTCCTTAGATTCACCACAACCCCCGGGTATTAAAAGTTTATTTCGGAATTGGGAGTGTTAATTAAGCCAGTGCTGATGCAGTTACATTCTGCTACACAGTTTTGTTGACAGCATCTGACACGGAGAATATTTTTTCCATTGATTTTAACAACACTTGAAACAATCAATGGCATAGATTTTTACACCTCATTCAATGTCAAAAAAGCTGTACATTTTTTATGTACAAATAACATAATTCTAATTAAGCTACGATAAGCCCCCGTTTGTCTACCATTAAAACACAACTATTTTTTTCTCAAACTCTTTTTCAACCAAACATTTATACAATAAAATATTCTGCACATAAATCCAAAAAAATTTCCTACTTTTTAACGACACATTATCCAAGAAATCATTATTCCAAAACTCATTCCCCCCCCCCCCCCCCCCCCAAAAAAAAGGAAGAAAGAAATTCATTAAAATGGTTGTCAAACAGGGGCTGAATTAATAATGCAGTGGTTGTTGAAGTTCAAGATATAATACATTACAGAGCAGTTCAAAATGTCGAAAAAAATGCATCAGTCGTCCACATAGAAGTGGCATAAGGCTTTTCACGGTTGTTTGTGAGGAACAATCAACAAATCATAAGCTATTATGGAAAAGATACCTCACGATAAAAATCCCAAAAACGTGCTTAAAAGTAACGTTAATCATTTATGTCTAAATGTATTACCTGGTTTTAGAGCACCAATAACATGAATTATGAAACCACAAATGTTTGAATATCAAGGTTAATAAGCAACTTCATAAAATTCACTAATTCAAACTTCACTCCAAAACCTTGTAAATGAAGAAAGCAAAACTGCAAAGTCAACAATACTCTCAAATTTTAAATTTCAAATTGACCAATTACTTACCAGCATGCTCACATTAAATTCCTCATGCTATTAACCTCGAAAGGAATTAAAGAACAAATTACCTTTGTAGTTGTAGATGCTGAAGGACCTGATCCCATAGCCTGCTGAGCGAAACCATGCTTATGGATCTCCAGATGCAACTCAGGAGCCTTTTTATAATAAGTTATAACACATGTTAATAATCCCAGTTGAAGAAAAGAGGAGTTTAATAAAAAAGAGATGGTACTAGAACATTAAAAATTCCAAATGATGAAAGAAGCATTCTCAAGCTAGGCAAATCAAATTAAATGTAATAAACATATTTTGTCAAAGAAGTGGTCCTCAAAGGTTAAATTTACAACCACGAGTCTGAGGGCAAACAAATGTATTGGAGAATTCTATCAAACAGCACAACACTAGTTGAAATTCATCTCGGACAATTACCTAGAGTCGTGAAGAAGGTAAGAACATTAAGTCTAAATGCATTTTGCCAGATATACTATTTCAAACTAGATATTCTACATAATACCAGAAACATGTTATGTATCCTTTATTCATACATTAAACTCAATTCTTACCTGATCACAGAAGAATTAAGCATACTGAGATAGGAAAATCCTAAGTAACAATTCAACATCATGAGACCTTGTACGGAGATTTAATGAAAATATCAAGCAGACAAGAAGAGACAAGGCAGTTTGTCAAGGAAAATCAAGAGATTATGTAAGTTAGCCCCTGTTTGGGCTCCATTCTTCCAAATTATAATGAAAGGAATAATAATTTTTTGAAAAACGTGTGGTTAGAAAGGAAGAATTTTTTTTTAAGTTTATGTGTAATATTATTTTATTGGATAATGTGTGGTTGATAACAAGAGAGTGAAAAATGATTTTTAATTTAATGGGGACCCAACAGGGGCTTAATCTTCTGCAGTAATCCAGTGAGAGATTCATCTAAATTCAGTAACCTTGTCTTTCACCTAATAATGTGCATTGAACCAATCGACATCTGACTATCATAGACAAGACTGCCTAAGCAAAAAACCATATGTTGCAGGAAGCAAATACAGAAAAGACCGGCTAAGCAAAAGTGAATTGTAGAACAAAGATTTGCTGCTACGATAGCCAACACCCAATCTTCAGGTCTAAACACCCAATCTTTACCATTCTCCACACCTCTAAAACATTCAAGAAATGTCTGACCCAATTTAACCAATCGCTGGAACAGAACCCAAGAATTCTAAAGAAAAAAACGAGTCCTCATTGTGCCTTGAACTTCAAATCACTAATTTTGCATTTACATGAAATATGATATATCAATTTTAACTAGGCAATGAAAATTGATTCAAACGGTTTAAATTAAAAACAGCTTGATATACCTTGGCAGCCACTTCTAAGGATTTTTTGTAAAGTTCATTTTGTGGGTCCTGCAAACAAAAGAGCAAAACTTAACCAATATGAAAAAGTAAAATTGCAAATTGAAATAGCAAGTAGAAGTTTATTTAAATTTACCCCTTCAGCAGCTTGCTCAAAGTACTGGGCTGCCTTGTCAAAATCAACCTTGGCCACATCTTGATCGGGAGTCAAAAATGCATGGGATGTATGGGCATTTCCCAAGCACCAAAGAGCATCATGTTTACTTGGACTAACCTCCAGCGCCTCCTCCAATTTTGATATAGCATCTATGGAAATTTTAAAGCAACAATTTTGGTTAGTGACATGAATGTTTTACCTCTCCTTTTCCCCTAATAACTGGTAACAAAACTAACCTACCGAACCCAATTCCTGCACAAGATTATATCATTTTCCTTATTTTGCCCAAACCTGGTAGATTACTTAATAACTAAACTCTTTATCATTACATTTTCTCTATCCAGCAAAGACAAGCATAGCATATTTTGAGCATGTCTAATATTAGAAAAATGTTTATTTTTCAGAAGAAAGTCCATTTCTGCTTAAAAGTAAGAAAAAAAGTGTCACTAAAACGTTTTAGAGCTAAAAAGTTACTTAAAACAGACTTAAATGTTTTGAGGCTTAGCCAAACGTGCTCTTTAGGGGAGGTTAAAATATAAGGCTAAAATAAATGAAGCTAAGGCACTGAACCTAGAATCATCTTCTTAGAATCCGGAACGTTCTGGAACTGAGACAACTCCAGCAACGCCCCTCCCCACCTCGTCAAGTTCTGAAACAATCAATGATAAATAAGTATTTTCACCAGAAAACATAGAACAAAAAAGACCAAAAATTCCATACATACCCGCAAGATACATACACAAACAATTAACTAAAACAAAACACATATATACATGTATCAGTACAGAATAAAATGTGAAGAAGCTGTACGAACATCGGCGTCGAGGGGGTTTTTCGCATAGGTGGCTTCAGCGGTTTTGCGAGCATGCTCGAAGAAAAGGATCCGATCAAATTCATTTTCCATATCCATGTCGACTGATACCGATCCTGTGCAGGATTATTTCCTTATCCTGTGATTTATTCACAAAAATATCTGAAGCCCCTCTACCTCTATCGTTAGGGTTTAGAATACTTGTTTAGAATTGAACCGTGCGTGAAAGATTTTTGTTTTATGAAAATTTCACTGTTGGTCATTAATCTAATGTGTCTATAGCGATTTAGTCTTCCGTCTTTAAAGATGAACAATTAATTTTTAAACTTCTGTTATAGAGAATGTTTGGTACAAAATAAAATATGATTTTAATCTAAATCAAAATCAAACAATCAATATTAAACACGTTTTTCATGAGTTCCACAACTTTTTAATCACACATTTCAAAAACTTCTATCACAATTTACTAAAAAACATAATTTTAATCCCCACCAAACATCCTCATAGTTGCATAGTCAATCCCAACAACAAAAAAGTCTAAAAACGTGAACATTGTACAAATGTATCTGACTTAAATTTTTTACGAATTTTTCTACTCATGTGCCCCTGTTTGAGAAGCAAAACCATTTTTTACTCACTAAATCGAGACATTCGAACTTAACAAATTCAACATACATATCAACAATGAAATTTGAAACTAACACGTAACTCCAATCCATAACTAACTAAAGCAAGTTAAAGAGTTGTTTATAGCCTATTCAAATTATAAATAGATAAAAATAAGCATTTGATATTATTTAAGAATTTTACGAAATGTGGGAATAAAAAATGATTTAGTTGATAATAAACTATTTATAAAACATTGGTTATAATACTATATTATAAAGTAGTTTAAGGTTTAAAGGCTTTATGCCATGTGTAGAATTCCCTTGTGGCATAGGGTAAGCTGGCAAGCATATTTTGGATGAGTTTTACTATGTGTAGAGCATTTTTGTACATCAATTTTGACAGTCCTCTTCTATGAAGTGGAACTCATAATTATTTTAATTGTGGGCCCTCATCCCATGTGAGACTATTGTCAACAATGGTGTACAAAAAAACTGTACATATAGCAAAATTCATTTTGGATTCGTATGTATAAACAATTTTTTTCTTATTATCAAAATGTTGTTACAATTTTTTTTCCTTTCTTCTTCTTAACAATAAATTAAATCTGTTAAACTACTTCTTTTTGAAAAGTTAATCGTTAGAAAGAGTACTCGTTTATTTATTTTAATTTTTATCTCTAACAAAGTTAAAGTGTAATGTTTTAATGTAATAGTGTAATGTTTTTATCTTCAGTTTGAGCCCCATTTTATTAAAATAAACTTTATTAAAAAAAATAATTCGAATGTACGATTAAAAAATCGAAATAAATTTTGAGTTTACATGCAAAATTATATTCTTTAAAATGTGATTGAAAATGAATTTTATAAAACAAGACTCAAAACAAGGACCTAAACTAACTTACATTTTAAATATGGAACTCAATCTTAATAATATATAAATTCCAAATGAAATTTAGGATTTGTCTGAGCCTCTTTTTCGTGAGTATAGATTTTATAATAATGATTATTTGGAGAATGTGTGATTAAATAGAGAATTTTATTTGGTCTATCAATAAAATTATTTTATTGCAAGAGTGTATGATTAAAAATAAATTTGAAAAAAAAATGGTTTATTTATTATTATTATTATTTATTTTTATTTTTTTTTGAAAGTAAACCTCAAACAGGGGCTTGAGTTTTCATCCTCACTGTCCATCTTTCCACACGTCTAAATCGCAACATTAACGTCCCATTGCATTGATATTAAATGATATGAATTCAAAACTTGATATTTGAACTTACATGATTACTAGTGTGATGAGATTTGGACGTGTGATCAGGAGCGGACCCGAATTTATAGTTCAGTAGGGACAAGAAAGAAAATAAGCTAAAATAAATTGTGATAGAAACCAAAAGAAAATTTGAAAATTTAAATTTAAAAAAGCCATATCAAAGGTTTTTGAAAACTGAGTGAGGGCGGCTGACTCCGCTCGGCCCTTACCAATGTCTTACAACTTCTTAAATCAGTCATGCAAGGGCCATTTATCAATTTACAAGAGACTTTGTAATTTGCCTCGAAAAAATTTTAAAAATCACTAATCTATTATCAAATTTAAATTTTAGCTACATGTTTCAATAGCATCACAAGTACTATCTATTTATTCACAAACTCATTTATAAATTCTTCCCAAATGGATGCTAAATTTAAAACTTTTTTGCTCTTTTAAAAATGTTTTAGAAAAGTTTGATACAAAGGCAATAAGCTGAGGTCCGATATTGAAGTTTCCCTTTCCTTTTTCTTCAATCACAAGTAGGGCTGGATATGATTTGATTCAAAATCAAATCGGACCCAAATTTTCGGATATTTAGTAAATAGAGCCGTCGGATCCAAATTTATTTTTGAAATCGTTTGGGTTCGATTTCATTCAGTTCAGCTACTGAGTTCCATATAATAATTTTTTTTTAATGTTTATAACAACACTAGATTCATTCAACTAATGATGTGTTTAATCTTAACTTTTACAAAATTTCATAGTTCGATCTTATATATCTTTTGCACCTTTCTTTGCTAAGTTTTTCATAGATTTTTATTGTTAAAATCACGAGAAGATGAAGGTGGCAAGTTCACAAGAATGAAGAGAGACGTGGCGAAGCTTCCAATTTGATTTCTCTAGAACTGTAAAAATGACACTACGATAGAATAATATATTTTGATAAATTTAGATCAATTTAATTAATTTTGGCTTTGGCAAAAAATTAGAAATAGAAAAATCATATTTTGAGTTTGTGCTGAATTTTTTAGTTAGCAAATTTATTTAGAAAAAAAAAATAATTTGACTTATTTAAAATAAATAAATTAAAATCAAATCCGCCGATTCACGATTTAGACACTCACTCGAGTATTTAACTCAAGAGAACTGCTCGATTTGGTTCAAGAATTTTGTTTAGCCCCAATCGGATTTTGACTTTCCATTTGAATTGTGCGCTAACACGTGCACGGTGAAGAAATAAGGAAGGGAAGCATGGGCTTCTCTGCTCGAAAGTGTTGAAAACACGCCCTGGAGAGTAGTTGTTGGTTCCAGTTAAGGGTACATGGTGACACGCTTGTTCTCTCCAACGATGAAACGTGTAGGCTCTGAGACTAGGCCTTCTAGCCATTCATGTAGAATCTTGCTGGGCGAGCCCAATTGTCACTAAGCCCTATTCGATAGGAATTTAAGTCAAAGTCAATAATTTATTTTAAAATTTTCACCACATATTTCATGAGATTTTCAACTCTTTAACTATATATTTTATCATCTTTTATCGGAATTTATTAAAAAAAATAATTTTAATCCCTACCAAACATCAACTAAATATTGAGAAATCTTATTGAATATTACACCTCTCTTCTAATTGGTAGGCGAGTCAAGTCATCTAGTTCATCAAAATGGCTTGTAGATGAAGTGGTTATCATATTTGTCTATGTTAGGCTTTCTTTTTTAAAATTTATTTTTTCTCAAACACATTTTCAACAATGCATTTAATGGAATCCACAACTTTTATCAAATTTTCACTCAAATATTTCTTTCCGAATCCGTTAAAAATCTAATTTTTAGCTTAAAAAAAAAAAGTTTGTAAAAATTGAACAGTATCAAAGTGGTGCCCATAGAGGGGTCATGACCGAGTAAATGCTCACATTGAACTTTATATTTTTAACATAATTGTGTAGGAATATTAGTAATATTATTCTCCATTAATGGTGATTATTCCCAATCTAAATGACAGATCTTTTTCATTGTGCAATTGAGTTATTGTACATTTTGATTTAAAAAAAAAAAAAAAGGTGTTGAACCCCAACCGTAGGGTCCTCACCGTCCCGCCCCTGGAGTATTGTGAGAGAGGTTAATCGTGGAATGTGCCTCAACAAGCCAGTGAACAAGAGCTGCATGTACACTGGTGTCCACAAAAGAGTCTCAATCCATGTTTCAGGAATCGAACCCTCACACTGCGACTACCAACAAGATTGAGTATACCTCACTCATATCCTTTGCACTACTGAGATATGCCCCGAGGGTCGATAAAGAAGAATCTTTCTAAATCACTTCGGGTCAGCGAGGCCTTCAAGCATCCTCTCTATATAGGGCGAATCTGTCCTTTGGTATGTAAGAGTTTATTGGATTGGAACTGTAGGGGAATGCGAAGGCCTCTCCTTCGAAAGGAGACCGGGGAAAGAAAGAGCTATGCTATTGACCGAAGTAAGCTGGCTAGCGGGATAGAGGGGAAGTAAGGTTAAACGATCGAAGACATCAACTGAGGAAAAATGATTCCCTTCGACGGAAAACTTCCTGGTTGTATAATTTCATTCTTTAAGAATTACAGGGAAGCATCAGCAGCCTCTGAAGATCAAAACCACCACTGGTGCACGTTCATATCGCTTTTCGTTCATTTCCGCCACGAAAACATAGCCGCCATAATAAAATAAGAAGCAGGCGAAGCAGCTAGAAGCACTCGCTTCACGCGGGCTATTGTACATTTTGATTCATTGGACACGTGATGGAGCAAGAATTTTCTCAAGGGAAAAAAATGTTGAGGGACAAAATATAAATATATTATGCATATCCTATATATATATTTAAAAAAAATTAAAAATTAAAAACGTTTCTATAGCCAACCCCCCACAACCTTAGATCCGTCTCTGCATTGGATTATGAATCAATGGGTCCTTTTTGACATTGTTGTTTTTCAATCTGTAAATGCAACCATATATTGGTCCACAAGTGTAAGTTTCTGTTTGGCTCATATATATAATTTTTTTATAAACGCTCAAGTCACTTTTTATCTACACATTTTGAAAGATTAGGTAGAAGGGGCGCTAATCAAATCATTTCTTTCACAAATAATATTCACTCATCCATCGCTCATTTCTGTTCGTTTATTTATAACTTAAATTATTATAAACACTTCCTAGCATACTTTAAATTTGAGCCCCGAGGTTTACAAGCAATGTAGGCATTCTCCAATTATAACTCAATTTTAAGGGGCTTGTTCTACTAAATGTGGTTGTGACATTAGTATTAGAATCGACATCTTTCCTTCAGAACTCTTATTGTGGATACGAAAATGGGTTGATTGCTACTTTATACGTAAGAAGATTGATTCTCTAAAGCACTGAAAAGAGATTATCATAGACATGAGTTCTGAAAAGAGATAGACTGTTTTGACTACATCACGTCCATGCTCAAGCATACTACGTGAATTTTATAATCAAGACGGGTAAGATCACTTTACATTCCATCCACAAATATGTAAGATTTTAAATGAACTTCAATATTAAGCCCCCGTTTGATAGCAATTTTTCACTTGAAAAAATTAAATTTTTTCATCGTTATTTCACTATTTCAATCGTCATTTTTAATTTCTTCTCTCATATGTGATATTCACTTTCTTCTCTAACGGTCAAAAAATCAATTATCATAATCACTACCGAACAAGCCCTAAATGAAGAAAAATTGCTGAACAAAATTCTTTATTTTATGTAAAGAACATAGTATGTTAAACATTCACCGTGTAAGTTTCAAGCAACTATTGTATAACAAAAATTACAGTAGTAAAAAAATGTTCATCGACAACAAGATTTTTGTACCATTTGACAAGAATTTTGCTTTTGTTTTTGCTTCCTATAAAAGAGATTTCTGAGGAAGTTATTTTAATTTTTGTTTGGAAATTAATTTATAAAAGAGTTTCCTATTTCGAAAGTGCTTTTAGGTGAAATCACATTGGATCAACTTCCTCTCTTCTAGCTAGAAGAAATTTTTTTAAAAATAAATTATCCAAACATATCCAAAAGCAGTTTTTGAATTTTAAAAACTCCTTTTGACTTCTCAAAAGCTATGCCAAATGGATACTTTCACCCCAGTTTGGGCTCAATCAAATGAGATTTTGAAGAAAATATATTTTGAAATAGTGATTTTTTGAAGAATGTATAGTTAGAAAATAATGAAAATTTTTAAGTTTATGTGTAATGTTATTTTTTGAAAAATATGTGATTGAAAATGAATTTCGAAAAAATACATTTTTGAAAAAATAGAACCCAAACAAGGACTAAGTATGCAATCCTTCTCAAATTATATCAATGGCATACAACAAGAGGCATCCAAGTTACAGTATGAGACATAAATAAACACGTTTTCCTGTAGTTTCCACCTATGAGCACTTGATTTCACCTAATTCCACTCGAGGTTTCGTGGTGTATCATAACTCATTTAAAATTCCATAACAAATAAATTATTAAATCATCACTTGCTTTGCACATAAGTTTGTTTTCGGGAACAGATCGAGTGGTCTTGAATTTGAAGTAGTGTTTGACTTTGGCCAAGGTCGAAAATTCGAAATTGATATAATATTTAAATTTGATGAATGGTTTTAAAAAAAAAAATTGAAGCCTAAAATTTTTCATTTTGATTTTGGCAAAAAATCACTACTAAAAGATGGAAAATCATCATCAGAAAACGAATCGGTATTTTTTCCATCATGTCAGCAAATAGGAGATAGGCACCATGCAAAGCAGGTGGTTTCACATGGGAATAGGGGCAGGTGAAGAAGAGCTTTCTTTTAGGGTAATATATTTACCCCAACTTTTGTTACAATAGAACCATGTTTTAAATGTACTAAATGTTTTTATTTTTATATATATATTTTTACTTATTTTCACACTTATGTCCTTAAATTTTTTCGCCGTTTCCTTATTATTAACCTTCCATTAAAATAACGTATATTGTCCCCATTGACTGTTTCCATCTAAAAATTTTGCTAGCATTTTTAAAATAAAGGGAGAATATACACTTTTGTTATTGTTGTTGTTGTTTTTCTCAATATTTTGAAATGCAAGTCGATCATAGATTTGAAGAAGCTAAAAAGTCAAGGGTAGAAAAGTTGAATCGGGATCCAATCGGGGTTCAATGCTAATAATAAATAAGTTATTTAATATATTATTATCAAAAAAATTTGATGAAATCCACTTTTAATATGAATAGAAAATGGGGCAACAAATTTCGACAAAAATATTAATAACCGAGTCTATTAATTTTTATTTTATTTTTTTGCATTTTAGTTTGTCATTATAATAAATAAATAAGAAAATATGGAAAATTTGAAAAAAAGAAAAAGAAAGAAAAGAAAAGAAAGAAAGAGGTCTATTCCACCTTGTTAAACCATTACTCTCCCAATCCCACATTGACTTCTTTGAACTAAAACACTAGAGAGAGAGAGAGAGGTTATAAAATTGACCGTTCACTATTAAAATAGGTATACCATTTGGACCTTAAAGCTCGGGCCTAGTAAAGAAGTTAGTTTTCAAAATGAGAAAATTACCTAGAAACCTTTAATTGAAGATTAATTTTTGAGGATTTAGTTTAAAATTCCTATATCAGGTGGTAGTTAAGTATTATTAATTTTAATTAATAGAAATTTAGTTTAATTTAATCTATATATTCATGACACCCCAACCCTCGATTCATCTCAAACCCAAATTTCTAAACCTCCTCATTCTCTATATCTTTTCTCTTGACCACCAACCCCACCCTTACTTTGTACCATCTCTTCCGAAGCCGCTATGCATGGCAGTTTTGCTTAGCCTCTTGGCTGTGGTGGTGACTGCAATAACAACCAATCAATGGGTAGTGGTGCGACTATTCCTGGGTTTTGCTACAGCGGTAGAATCGTACTTGATTGTTGGGTGTGATGTTTAATTTCCAATCTATAGATTTTAGGGGTGGTTTTGTAAAATGTGGTGAAGGTGGCAGTGTAAGTGGTGGTGTTGATAGCAGTGGTGAGATTATTGTGGTAATAGCGGTGGCTATTGCCTCATTGAGAATTCCGACATACCTTTCCATCCAAATTCACCAGGTTAATGCCAAAAGTTCCGATTGGAATGGTTGTTGGTGTTTTGCCAGAGTTTTGGGATGGTTGTTTAGCTAGAGTTTTATGACGGTTATTGGTGTTTTGCAAATGGTGCTGGTGATTTTCTGATTTGTAGGGCGGTTATGTTGTTGTTGGTTGTTCTGTTGGTGGTGGTGTAGGTGGCAATGGTTTCTGTTGCTAGTAGTGCATGTGGTCGTGGTGAGGTGATGCGCATTTGGTTCTTAACATTGTTGTGAGTGATGATGGTGTCGGAATGGTGGTAGCAATCTCGTGTAATCAAGTCTGTCTTCATTGTGAATATCAATAACTAGATTTATGTTAATTGAAACTGTATGTGACTTGGTTACATACAGTCATAGATTAGACTGACCTGATCACAGATAGTTACACTGAAGACAAATTAGTCACATGTAACATAGATCACTGAAGATAGTATTTATGGTCTTGAATTTTAAATTGTATGTGGTAATAGATGGTGCATTGGAGGTGATGGTAGTGGATTGTGGTCCTGATTTATTTGTGATGACCTTATATGAACAAATGTGTGTTTATTATGTCTGGTTGTGACCAACTCGGTGTCTATTGTGACTTGTTCACATACAATCATAGTTAAGTTGACTTGATCACAGATAGTTACTCTGAAGATAAATTTGGTCACATTTAGTAACAGATAACAAGGGTTAGTGAGTTGGTTAGATATATTCACAAATTAGACGATCACATTGAAAACAAATTTGGTCACCGTTCGTCATATATAATAGATTCATGGTTACAAATAATAAATATAACACAGTTAGTCTGTAGGTGGAGTGTAATCTCCAGCAAAAAATTTAAATTCTTGAAAAATTTCTACAGGGTGGGGTAGGGTTGATTCCATGGTGTCGAGTGTGATCTCCAGAATAGGTGTTCAATTTTTGAAAATTTTCTACGGGTTGGAGTAGGCATGGGTGGGATAAGGTAATGGGGTCGGTGGAGTGTAATATCCAAGAAAATTTTCAATTTATGAAGTTTTTTACAGGTTTGGGTGGGAGGATATTATTAATTGATATACTATTAATTGGGTGGGGATAATTAATTTCAATTAATTATATATTATACATTATTAATTGGCATTAACACCTCAATTTTGAAATAATTTAATAAGGTTTTTAGTTTTGAAATGTGATTTTTATACGTAGGAGTTATGTATTGTCCCTTTTCAAAATTTCGATAAGAAAATACAAATGTTAGAATCACTAAATCGGTTACGGGTCGACCGATTTTGCGGTTAGACCAACTAATTGGCCATTTTTTTCCAATTTTTTTAAATATTCGATTTTGAGTATAAATAGAACCCAATTTTGTTTCGATTCACGATTTTCCGGTCGGATCGATTGGCTCTGTCTGATTTTGAGAACATTAAATTTTCTTATTTAAAATTGTAATGGACAAATTAGTCTCTCTACATCCTCTTGACGAAAATTTTGGATGAAAACTATCAATGTATTTGGACTAATTAATAAAAGTTTGGGGATAAAAATATAATGAGAAAAAGTAGAAGAAAAAAGTGCAATAATAAGTAAAGGTTGGAAACCTTTATACAACTAAAATGTAATGAGAAAAAATTGAGGATATAGGTGTGATAATAAGTAGTGGTGAACCTTTGTACAATTATAATAGAACGTACCTATAAAAATATGTAGGGTTAACATAGCCACTCCATTTTTCCTTTTTATTTAATTTTGAGAACAATGTTATTATTGTCCTTCTTCCTCTTCTTCTTATTATTATTATTTTATTTTTTATCGTGTTCTTTTTTTCTTTCTAATTTCATCCTTTCGCTCAAATGAGATTTGAACTCAAGTCACTATTGTGGTAATGCTTTACTCCTACAATTTGAGTTTGATTTTGATCTTTTCAATTTATGGCTAAAATTGAAAGTCAAAAACTTGTTTGTAAAAACTAAAATAAAAATTATTGTATTGAACCCAAAATGACATTAAACATTCACAAGTTGGAGACTCCAAATGCACTTCTTCATAAATTAATTAATTTGGGTTAGCAATAAAATTTTTCCTCCTAGACAAGGGCAAGAGAACAAAAGTTTTGTTAGTTTAATTTTCAACCAATAATCATATTATTCATTAATTCCCATAATAATTGTTATAAGCAGCAATACAACTGCATATCCCTCCAATATATCATCTAGATTCCAACTATGGGCATTTGATTTATTGGTACCCATGGCCCTACCATGTGTATTATACCATAACTATATAAAAAATAACTTAAAAAGTAAATTAATCACAGAAAAGTAATTATAATTGATGTTATAAAAAAGATTATGGTCTTCAACTTAGATAACATTACAGCTAGACTATGTATTATTTATTTATATATGAGAACCATACCATTGGCACCACCAAACAATGAATAATGGATGTAGACAAGATAACTTACAAGGAATAGATTTGCCAGCTTAAATTGAATGGATTTGGACATATAATCATTGATTTCTATGAACGATAAAGTCACCATTCCATCACACTGCGACAGTTGATGAGTTGCTAATCCGTAGAAGTAGTTACACCCGCCGCTGTATATGAAGGCAGGCGTGAAATAAAGAAATCTAAGGCGATAGGCTAAAATAGAATTTGAACAACTAATAGTAAAGGATGTTGAAGCAGCTAAAGATGAGAGTCTAAAACTACATTATTACAGGAGCTAGGAGCAAAGTTGAAAATCTTGATTTGACTCTTCTCATATATTTTAGAACTATGTAGTATATTGTGAATAAGATTAACATTAGAATCTTGATCAAATGGGTCTTGAAGGACCACTTTAAATTGTTGTAGGGAGATTCTTTTACACGAAGATAAATTTATAGACATTCTTTACTCGAGTAAATTGAAGTAAGCAAAGACTCTATATAAGGATGTGAACATGTATTTTCTTAAAAAATACTTGTATGAATGTCAAGATACTTGTCGTGGGTGAGTCTAAGGCTTGTATATTGAGATTTAAAATTCCAAAATAAAAGTCACTTATTAAGATGTGTATCCCAATTATATACGTGTTGGTTAACATTTGCAAATTTAGCCAAAGTGGAATTTATTCTTAATATGCCGTATAAGATATTGATTCGTTTGAAAACACCAATCGTAAAATTTGACTGTTGGTATGAACTTTAAACAGATCACATGCATGTTTGAGTTTTCACGTTTTTTTCATCAATAATTTAGTGCTTTTATCACCTATAGTGCATTGATCTGCGGTAATTATTAAATGTTGAGTTACCTAACATGTTAAAGGACACAGTTGAGAGACGTTGACAAGCTAAGTGCTATGAGGAGTTTTGAAAGTTTGAAACTGCTATTTAGTGTGCATAATTATATTAAATATTGACGATTTTATAAAACTTTACAAATTCTTTTTGATAAACCTTGAACCTGTTGATATCGATATATGTGTTCAGCCTCAAATTATAGGCTAGTCGAGAGAATATTCATAACAACCTTCCAAAGGGAAAATTTAGCCCTTGTTTGAGCCACATTATTTTCATAAAAATGCATTTTTGAATAGTCTATTGATGAAAAATATATGGTTGAAATGATGTCAAATCACTGTTCAAGAACGTGGCTCAAACAGGGCTTTAATCTTAGCTCCTATTTTAAGAAAATGAAAATGGATGGAATAGTATTTTTTTGAAAAATGAGTAGTTGAAAAGGAAGGAAAAATTTTCGGTTGACGTTTGATATTATTTTATGAAAAATTGTATGGTTGAAAATAGGAGAGAGAAAAATAAAATGTAATGAAATTGAAATTAATGAGGGCAAAACGGGGACTTAGCAACTGCAACACTCGAGCAGAATTCTATCAGAGGATTGAAACTCGATATGCCCCAAAAATTTATATTCCTAGCCAAACGATAGGTCAATTGCACACATCCTGATGGTTTGGTCGTAAAAATATCTCTAGTATAATTGTTTGATTCAATTGGTGTCATAATATTTCAGACTAAGCAACACGCTCTGCAACTCAACATAATAAGATTGAAAAACTAATATCTTGGTAAAAATTGTTGGCTAAACACTGGGGAATAGTCGAAAATTTACGATCTTCATGCAAACTATTTGAAGAGGATATAAACAGGTGAACTTCATTCGTGATAAGTATACTTTCACTTAGTATCAACCATATAACTATACTCCCATCTCGTTTAGTTGAGTGACTACACTTTAATTTATTTTTAATCTAGTAACTTTGACCAATACCTTTTACTCAGACTAACATGAATCGTCGACATGAAAGTAAAAAAAAATGATTTTTTTCATTAAATTGTGCTTCTTCTATGTCTATGACTAATAGTTACACGTGATGAGCATCATTTATTAACTATCAATTCATCAACTTCAGCAATGAAATTTAACAAAGTTGTCTTAAGAAATCAAATCAAAGTGTGGTTACTTGAATAAAATAAAATTAAAGTTAAGTTATTCAATTGAAAACAAATTAAATAGTAGTTGGCCTATTGAATAAAATTGAATAACAGTTGTGTAATTAACACCAATTGAAAGCATAGTTGTCAATTATGGAATTTACCCAAATATAAACATCAATTTTAATAGTATATAAATACCTTTTAAATTAGAAACATAAAATGAGAATAATCCGATAGTTGAATAAAAATTTTGAAAACACTTTAAGAGCTTGTTTGTCTCCCATCTTAGGAGAAAATATAGAGTTTCGAATAGTAATTTTTGGAAAATGTGTAGTTATAATTTTAAAAAAATTATTGATTTGTGTATAGAATATTTTATTGTGTAAATGCATGGTAGAAAATGTTACCATAGTAAACAATTTATTTTTTTAAAGGATGACAAACAAAGCTTAAGGGCTTGTTTGGGAGCGATTTTTCTCCCAAAAAATTGATTTTTTGACCGTTATTTCACTATATCAGCCGTCATATTTGACTTCTTCATTTACACGTGGACTCCACTTTTTTCCTAATAGTTAAAAAATCAATTCTCAAAATCACTTTAAAACAGACCTTAAATTAAAGGTTAACTTTAAAAAATAATAGTGAAGGAGACCCAATTTACAAATTTCAAAGAATAAAAATTAAAAACACAAATTTCAATCATTGTTTATCCTCGAAAATAGATATTATGAAAAGTTATTTTTAAAAGAATATGTGATTGTATTAAAAATTATTTTATTAGAAAAATATATGACCAAAATAAGTTTTAAAAAATTTTGAAAAATGAGTAATTAGGTAATCTTTCTACCGACAGTACCATTCAATTCTGGTGGACCTGTCTTTTCCTGTGGAAAATAATTTGAAGCTGTAATGGCAGTATTGTGATTGAAGGCAAAACTCATGGCATTTCTACTCGAATCCTTCCTACAAATTGTGAAAAATCTCTATTTTCCTCTCCTGCATTGCATCTTCCATTGTTTTCGCAGCCTAAGCAATAAAGGTGAGTAGCTTTCAGCTTTGGATCCCGAAATCTAGGGTTCTTTAAAGAGCAAGTATTTTATGCTTGTATCCTAGATCAGGTCCTTGGTTTTCGTATCTTAACAATAAAACTAGCAATTTAAGTTTGTTTTTGCTAGTTGACCAAAAATTATTTGGTGCTATATACATTTATAAGTTGATCGATTAATCTGTTGTTAGTTGCGCTCATATTGTTTTGATTGTGCTTGCATTTCTCGATGCTTGATTAGAGTACTGCTTGTCAACTTTGAGTGAAGTACTGCTGTTGGTAAAGATTATTTGACTGTTCTTTTTTCAGTTTGCTTGATCTGAGGTTTATTTCTTTTTGATTCACGATTTTTGAAGAAAAAATGTGTAATTTTCCTTTCAAATAGTGGTTATACTCTCCGCAAAGTTGTTTCAGTGTACGTTGTTGGTTTAGAGCTATATTATGTAGTGAAATTTTAAATCTTTCAGAATTTCTTACATGTATGTATCAAAAATCAATATTTGGAAGATTTTTTCCGCAAATTAAACGTTGGATGATAAACCTTTGTGCTTAGAAGTTGGAGCGTCTGAGCATGTTTGCATATGCTTCTGTCTACAGAACAAAGGAAGATGCACTTTGGTGGGTTCTTCCCCCCCGCTCAAAATAAGCTAAAAGAATTGTCTTCTTTTGGCAGTAAAATTCGTTACTTCTGTAGCATTTCAGCTAAGCCAAACATGTTATTAGTATATTCTAATGTTCCAGGATGTAATGTTTTGCTTGTTCAATGCTCCTAGTTTGGAAAAGCTAATTCTGGTTTATGTTACTGGTTGCTTTTCGTTTGATTTGCATTTAAGCCAAAGGTTTTTTTTAGATAGAATTTGATTCTGCATGCCAAAACTCTTTGCCCCTGCGGGTTCACGCTAATGCTATTTGAAAGTATTCAAATGATTGCTGATTGCATTTAAGCCAAAGAATTTTTTAGATAGAATTTGATTCTGCATGCCAGAACTCTTTGCCCCTGCTGGTTCACGATAATGCTATTTGAATGTATTCAAATGATTGCTGATTGACCAACGAGTGTACACCTACTCGCTAGAATATTTTCACTTTCCCTGTGGGATGCAATATAACTGACAATTTTCTGTTATGGATACTTCCTTTTAGATTCTGCAACATGGAGAGTATCCATAGCTTTTGGCAGTTGGGAGATGACCTTCGAGGGCAATCAAGAGTCTCAGAGGATCACAAATGGTTAATGGCTGCTTCTAAATTGGCTGAGCAGACAAGGTCAAAGGGAGAGAGGAGGAACAACCTTGATTTCTCAAAAGGTCCTACTGAATTGAGGCCTAGAGATAATTTTGGATTTCAAGAAGATAACAAATTTGAAAGCTTTAATTTCAATATGTTAAATTTGGATGCCAAAATGTCCGAAAACATTGCTAAAAGCCCCATCAGAAATGGTATTTACAATATGAATGCTGTGTATCAAAATCCTAATGTCAATTTGGGAAATATAGCTGGAAGCAAATATAGCAATAACAACCTCAACAAGGAGCCTGTGAAGAGCAGCAGTAACAACAGTAATAACAAGGAGGAGAACACAAATGCGAGCAGTGCAGTGGACAAAAGGTTTAAGACTTTGCCTGCAGCAGAGACTCTTCCTAGGGACGAGGTTCTTGGTGGGTATATCTTTGTTTGCAACAATGACACAATGCAGGAAGATTTAAAGCGGCAACTATTTGGTAATTATACGATTCCCTTATCATGCTACTGTTGATCTTTGATTGAATGTGGATGTTTGTCATGAAAAAATGGGCCATACTTTTTTTAGAGCTTGTTAGGCTAAGCTTGTGAAATTTATTGTCAGCTAAAAATAAGTTTTAGAATAAATATTTTTTAATTCGTCTAAGTTGAAAAGGAGTTAGATACTTATTTTTGACAAGATCTACTTTTAAAGTAAATCTCACCTAAAAGTAAGTTACCAAAACATGATTCAAAACAAGAAGTTACAAGTAATTTTCAGTTTTCTCATCTTCCTAGGCTCAGCCGAACTTGCTTTTAGATCGGAAAGCATTTGCTTGTGAGGCATATTGTGTAGGGTTCAATAGGAGGCATGGTGTGGGAGTTGTGGGCTTTAACCATGCATCAAATCCTGAATTATTGATTATCTTTATTAAATATTAATTCCTTTTGCTGGATAAGCTGAATAAAATTAATGAATATTCTGATTTGAAGTTCTAATAATAACAATCCAAGCCAGGTTTTGAGGAACATTGGTGATATTTCACACGGTTCAAAATTTATTTTGCACTTTCGAATTAAAAGTGCATGGGAAAAGTCAAAATATTTGCACATGCTTGTCCACATTTCACAGCCTTTGTATTACTGGAGTCCTTGTAGTTATCAGCACTGCTTATATCTGTACATTCTATTGCAGGTTTACCACCAAGATATAGAGACTCAGTGAGGGCAATAACACCAGGCTTGCCCTTGTTCCTCTACAATTACACTAATCATCAGTTGCACGGTGTTTTTGAGGTTCATTGCTATTTCTGTTTTATATTTTATGCAACAATATCTGAGCGGTACCATGATGAGACTATATGCGAGCTTTTGCATCTACAATTCTTCAAGTTTAGATTTAAATGATCCTTCCTGGGTTGTTTCACTGGTAGACTGAAAAGTTTTGAATTTTACTTTCACTTGATTCAGTATAATTCGGACTTTCAAGAAATACAAATCCTAACTTTTAATTATGGATTTCCTGCTGTTCCAACTTTAGGAAAGGAAATCATTCCCAAATGTACCAGGATTTGAAATCTAGTATGGAATTTGTTAAGTTTCCTTGAGCAGAAAGTAGCTATAGCTTTCACAATATTTTGAGGGATAACACTTCCGACCAGTAAAACATGAAGTCATGATTTGAGTCATTGTGCACAACTAATGAATGCCCTTTTTGGCTTTTGATGAACTCTTTTTAAATGTTTATTGTATTTTCTTTGTACAGGCAGCGAGTTTTGGAGGTTCCAACATTGACCCTACTGCTTGGGAAGATAAAAAATGTAAAGGCGAGTCGAGGTTCCCTGCTCAGGTAATAAGCAGTCTTATGAACTATGATGATCAGTTCTTATATGCATGTGTGTTGGGTTGTATTTTCTTGCCTTGATTCTTGACCCAATGCATCTTCTTTTAATATAGGTAAAGATTCATGTAAGGAAACTCTGCAAACCTTTGGAGGAAGATGCTTTTAGGCCGGTTTTGCATCATTATGATGGTCCCAAGTTTCGTCTTGAGTTGTCTGTACCTGAGGTAAGATGATAAAGAGATGTTTGGATAAGCTTAAAGATAAATAGCAAGTTAATTTTAAGTAACTTTTTGTTTCCAAACACTTCAGTATAACTTATTTTCTTCATATTTTTAAGCCAAAAAAGTTTGTTATTTTGGATACAACTCTCACCTTACACTCAAAACAAGTAACTTCTTGCCGGTTTTGATTGACGGAAAAGATATTTGTTTATAACTTTTTAAACTGAGCAAACAATGAGCAGTCCAAATTGCAAAGTTCTGCAATTCCTTCGTTTAAGGATAGGAACTGATGGTTCCAAATTCTTACTTTACGACAGACCTTGGACTTGCTAGATCTTTGTGAACAAGCAGGCGTGTGGAGCCCTGCTGCTGATACTCACGGCATAGCATGAGGGAAAGTGTGTGTATTGTGTAGGTTTTGTTCGTAAGTGGGTGTGTGCTTATCGCGGATTTTCCATGGAGCGCAAGCTTGGGAGGCAAATCTTCAAGAGTAGGATTGGCTTGTGAGTTTAGTTGGGCCAAATAAGTGTAGACTATTGTGTGTTACGAAGATGCTGGTAGCTTTCACTATAATTGATGTTGTAATAGTGTAGACAAGTTTTTAAGAAAAGCCCAACTGTATTTCTATTTTGTGGAACGAAATTAAGTACATGTATTGCAAAACAATCAATTAAGTGAAAGATGATGCTATGTTACTTTTGCTAATATGATTGGAGCATTTTCATACTGTGTGCACTTTTACGAGTAAGGTTTTTATATTGGTTCGTTTTAAACGATTTTATTTTTAGGTGCCTCGCTGTATACAGAATGTTATAGCATCCTACCCTTTGTGTGAGCCCAATTTTGAAGGAAAGAATGCATTTTGAGTGGGTTAATGAAGAATGTGTTTAAAAATAAAGGAAGCCAAGCTCCATTTTGGGGACACGGGCTTTGCTCGAGTTGGCTCGTGAGCTTGCGAGCTTTTTTTAAAAAAAATAAAATAATAATAATAATTTTGAGGCTACCTTGGCAGCAAAATTACTGCCATTTAAGGCAGCGAACTGCTGCCTTTAAAGGTAGCGAACTGCTGCCTTAAAAGGCAGTAGCTTAGGAAAAAAAGGGGAAAAAACGAGTTTGTCCAGCTCGACTCGAAAAAAGTTCGAGCGAAAGCTCGGGCCGAGCCTTTTTTTTGGTCGAGCTTTTGCCCACAAAAAAGTTTGGCCATTTTAATAGGGCCGAGTCCGAACTGAAACTTTAGGCTCGCGAGCCGGCTCGTTTACATCCCTAGGCATACCTGGGTAGTAAAAAGAATTGGCGTACAAACCATAATAGCTAAGAGGTCAAAGTTAATGATTCATAATGAATTAAAACATATAGATACAAAGTGAACATAACTTTGTATACGTGCATTTTAATCCGACTTACAACACAGTGTGGTACAAGATCTGTAAAAATCTTCTTGTTCCTAGCCATCAAAATGTAGTAAATGGAAGTAGCAAGTGCAATTTTCTTAACTTTGCTTTGTCAAGTCGTTCCCCGTGCTACCTTTCTCATCCATTTCATTGCACTCGACAAGGTGGACATTGTACGTGTGATGACCAACCACCTTTGAATCTTTCACCAAATAGAACTATTGAATGGACAGGAGAAAAATAGATGTTGTACTGTCTCCTCCATTAATCCACAAAGTATACATCTACAGTCTAAATCCAAGTACTGAATTTTATCCTTGGTAAGCAATTTGGTCTGAACAACCAACCAAAGAATGAAGGCATGCTTAGGAGTAATGGACGCCTACCAAACAGTCGCTGCCTATACAACCTTTGCACCCTTCGGCCTGAGGAAATCATAGGCAGTCGAGATGCAAAAATTCCCAATCTCCGTCTAGCAACGCAGTCTGTCCATATCGGCCTGGAGCATGCCTTCAGCACCCAAGATACTATCCCTAATTTCTAGCACCTTTTTAAGTACGATAGAGTCATCTTTATTCACCTTGCGTTCCCAAATGTCTATCACTTAAAGGAAAAAATGATCGACCTATTTAATCCAAAGGGAATCCTTTTTGCTATGCATATTCCAAAGAGTTTTGGAGAGAAGTGCAAAATTCTAGCTTTTAATGTCTCTAAAACCAAGCCTACCTTTATGCTTAGGAAGGCAAATGTTTCTCCAAGCCACCAATGGTTTTTTTGATGCTCATAGGAAATTCCGGCATAAGCTAATAAGTTTAAAGGTAACCGCGGCCGGAATGGGAGAAATTGATGACAAAAAACATTCCACTCCTTGAAGAACTGCTCTTATAAGCTCCACTCTTCTCGCATAAGCTATAGAGGTAGAAGACCAACTTCTAATATGAGATGAGATTTTGTTGATGAAGGATTCATAGGAACTTACTTTCAATTTTCCCGCTGCAAGTGGAATCCCCAAGTATCGGAATGACATGGAACCCTTGGGAATGTTAGTAAGAGCAAGAATATCCTCCAACTCTTGTCTATGCACACCGCGGTATATACGCAAGACTTGTTAATGTTTATATTAAGTCCTGACATATCACTGAAGCTAGTTAAGCAATTCATCAAAATTTCAACCAACATGACATCCCCTCTAGCAAAGAGCATTAAATCATCCGCAAATGCCAAGTGAGTAATCTTTAACAGTGCACATTTAGGATGAAAATTGAAATCACTATTCAAGGTAGCTCCCTTCACCATTCTAGAAAAATATTGAAGACACAACACAAATAAGAACGAAGAAAGAACACAAATAAGAACGAAGAAAGAGAATCACCTTGGCAAAGGCCTTTTCTTCCCTTAATGAAACTATGGAGGCTTAATAGAGTATGTAGGAGTAGTAATACACTCCATCACCCAATCAATGAATGTAGTAGGGAATCGCAACCCCTCAAGCACCTCTTTAAGAAAATCCCAATTTATCGAATCGTAAGTTTTCTTCAAATCAATTTTGAGAAGGCACCTAGGAGATTCCCTTTTTCGATTATATTGCCTTAAGAGCTCTTGGGCCAAGTGAATATTTTACACCATGCTTCTACCCTCCACAAATGCGTCTTGAGCTTGATCAACAATTGAACCAAATATAGGCCTCAAACGAGAAGATAGAATTTTAGTGACCATTTTATAAAACACATTGCAACAAGCAATCGGTTTGTACTCTTCCACGGTATGCGAATGATAAGTCTTTGAACTAATGTAATAACCGTGTGGTTGATTTGCTTGAGGAGAGACCTCGAAGTAAAGAATTCTCCAATTGCCTCCATGAACTCTTGACCGACAATATCCTAAGTCTTCTTAAAAAATATGAAGTGTACCCATTTGGTCCCGGTTACTTATCATCCTCGATACTAAATAAGACATCTTTGATTTCATGTCTCGTGACTTCTCGATCAAGTAACATGGCATTTTCCTCCGATAATACGGGACCATTATTCATAATTTCAGCATTGAAGGGTTGTTCAAAGCTGTCTTTTCTCAACAATTCACTGTAGAAATGGATGAATTCCTCCGCTACTTTTTGAGAAGTAGAATAAGTGCCATCCCTTTTAATAATAGTCGTAATATATTTTCTCTTCATGTTTCTCTTAGCCATAGAATGAAAAAACTTTGTACATTTGTCGCTCTCCCTCAAGTGGACACATTTTGCTTGTTGATAGTAGAAGCTCCTTTCCGCTTCACAAAGATTCATAGCTTCTTTCCTCAACCTTGCCACATCATTTCGTAATTGACGATTAGTGGGATCATTTTGTAAGTCAACTTGCATCAATTCCAATCTCCTCGAAGCAACTTTGGTCCTTGATGAAATATGTGAGAAATGTTTGCTATCGAGCTTCTTAAGCAAACCTTTAAGATTTTGCATCTTCTTACAAAGTGAGAATTGCTTTGTTCTCCATACATCTTGATTCCAACCATTACATACACTTCATAAAAATCATCATGGTTTATCCAAATGTTGAAGAGCCGAAATGGAATATTTTTCCTTTCAACTTCCCCAAAAATAGAAACAATGCAAGACGAGTGATCGGATAGGCAACCCGAGGGTAGGAAATTAGCAAAGCTATTAAAACCTTCTTGCATCCAAGCTTCATTCACCATGGCCCTATCTAGCTTACTCCAAGTTGAGCCGTTAGTCCAAGTGAAAAAGCGTCCAGTAGATCTCACATCGAAGAGTCCAACACTTAGACAACAATATTCAAATCCTTCACCTCATAGAGAGTAACATCCGCTCTACTAATTTTTTCATCAAACTTAAGCACATTATTAAAATCTCCCAAGAGCAACCAAGGTGAAAAGCAATTCAAACCATGCTCCATAATGCTATTCCAAAGAGGCGAGCAACTCACAATAGTGTGATAAGCATAAACAAAGCTAACAAGAAAGGTAAGTGAAGTTACCTTACTTAATGGAGCAATAAATGACTGCGGCGAAATCTCCAATACTTCAACTTCAACTTTCATGGAATTCCAAACGACCATAATCTGGCCATTTTGGTGAGTATGGAAATTGTTAATTTGTGAATATCCACCAAATTTATTCTGCATAATCCTGCTTAACTTCACCTCATCCAACTTTGTTTTCAAAATATCCACAATATCAATATCATGTTGTTTCAAGAAGCTTCGAACCCCATTTTGTTTTAGGGGGAGTTCAATCCCCTAATGATCCAAGTAGCAATCTTCATGTTGTTACAAAAAATAAATTTTTAAAAGAGTGGGGCTCAAACAATAGTATAGTTAGGAAAAACCTGACCTGTTTTTTTGGTTGAAAGTTGACTCTGGCCAAGCAGCACGGCTCTAATTGTTGTTGCCAAGTGTAAGACTAGGCCATACTAAAACGTTTATTCCAAGTTAAAAAGTATGTTTTAAAATGAAATTTTTAATTTTTTTATCGATAGAAACACAAGGTAGATTCTTTATTTCACACAATAAACTGAAATTTCTATCAGAAAAAGAGAATAATGTTATTCTTAGTGGCTTGTTACGATAGTTGTCTTGCGTGACATATACATGACATGTCATGTGTATGTTACGCAGGATGATTGTTGAACGACTATTCTA
>NC_036250.1:14807084-14811153 GCF_002742605.1 Olea europaea var. sylvestris | reverse complement strand
TCCTTACCTATAATCTGCACTCTAAGAATTAGAGTATGAGGGGACATCAAGTCTTACCTCAAAGTTAACAACCTGAGAAGGGGGAGAAACCTTTGATGCCAAAAATAAACTTCTAAGTATTACTTGTATGACCCGAGGAATATGTGAGGAAATTTAATTTGGAGGTACTACCTCCATTTTCAAAGCTAAACTCAAAAATTTAATTGAGAAATATGATCAAATTATCCACTAGCATTTCTTCATCTCGATACAAGGCATCCCTAGTCTATCTAATCTCAGAGACCACGTGAGGCTCCATCATGTACTCTTCTGTGATCAAAAGATCTGATCAGTACTTGGAGGATATCAGAAATCCTCCGAATGGAGCCATTCAATGTGATTATTTCTCAATCTAGTGAGGACTGTTTGTAGAATTTTGAAAATGTGTCTTTTAGTAATTACCTTTCTTTTTTTGTGTTAATTGGTATTTTAGAAATGGTTAGCAAAAGTTATTAGAGATTCATAGCAAAAACTTTATGCTATAAATGTAGTATTATTTGCTCCCATTGTTATTCACTAAGCCAAATGTGTTTTGGAAATATAGTACTTTTATGTCACGTAATGGTAGTAAACCTTCCTAATTTTGTGCATTTTCTAAGATTCGTCACTTGGTGAGGGTTGTGTGTGTAGTTTGTAAGGTTTTGAAGGAAGAGTTATAGGGATTCAAGGCCGTAGATTTTTTTGGCTTGTTTACCATTTCTCTTTTAGTCGTCCAGTATCTCTTTTGGCCTCATACTTCAACAATTATTTCCATTAACTAGTCTCTGTTCTTCTCTCCTTCACATTTGCAGTTTCATCCAGGGAAGAATGTGGGTCTTGGCAAGGATCACACACTTTACTCTTTGATAGATGGACTAGTCAAATTTGAGAAGTTTGGGCCTGATAAGAAAAGGTTTATTTTCTTATATGCATAAACTCGTTTCTCAATTTCTTATTGCATTTAGATATATGTAATTGTTTAATGATTGACAGGTGAGTGTCTATCCACGTGTGGAGCAGCCTGAAAATCCCAACAGTTACAGAGCAAGAAAGAGAGAGTCCTTCAGATTACAACGTGAACGTAGACGAGCACGAAGAGATAGTTTGCTTGCTCATCCGCAGCTTGTGCTTGCTTCTACTGCCGAATCCACTGACTACAATCCAGCTTGTCAATGCTGACAGATGTTACATATTACTAATATTTGCAGTATCCAGTATCCACTGTATTCATTACTATGAATCGTCACCGGCCTTG
Source organism: Olea europaea var. sylvestris (assembly GCF_002742605.1). Taxonomy (NCBI): domain Eukaryota; kingdom Viridiplantae; phylum Streptophyta; class Magnoliopsida; order Lamiales; family Oleaceae; genus Olea; species Olea europaea. The sequence goes on along the minus strand of NC_036250.1, from coordinate 14,809,880 downwards.
TACAAGGTTTGCTTCATTATATTTTCAATTTTTGCTGAGTAACTGTGTTATTTTATTAATTATTATTTTTTCTTTTTTTGAGATTAAGATGCACAATAGGATTAATCCCATCAACTCACGATAGCTACACAAATTAATTATCAAACTAAAAAGGGTATATCTTTAGAGTCGATATTTCGGAAAATGTATATGGGGTCAAGCAAGAAAAACCCCTCTTAAGGAATGTACAGGCACTAATATATGTGAAATCTTAAGGTGGTAGTTTTGTAATAATTAATAAAAATGTATATCTTCATTCTTAATTTTGATTGCTGCGGGGATCAAAGTGAGATATATTTATGTTAAATCAATTGATATGTATTAATTCATGTTCCTATACCCTCCTTATATTTAGATTAGTCCTTTACGTTCTACACATACTTATAATTTTTTTTGGTTTAATTGGTCAATGCTCTTTGTAAGCAAGCTTCAATTTCAGATCTCTATTTTGGCTGATTCTACATATATATAATATACAATTAACATATAACTGTACCCAATTCATCTTTTCTCTCAAATTCATTGGTTTCTGTAAATTTCATGCCTTAATTGGTTAATACTAATTCAATTCTTTTAATTGCACATAATTAGAATTTCGTGCCATAATATGTGAATAGGTTTCTACTTGTCACCAATTTTTTTTTTGTGTTTCACTCGACTCACGTTATTAATTCAAAATAATATTTTACATGTGTTAGTATATTAATTAATGGTGAGCAATTGGATGTATTATCTTTTTTTTTTTTTATATTTAGTTATGAAACATTACATTAAATTTATTTTTAATTGTTGTTGCTCCTGAAGTAGCACAACATTATAATTAATATTTCAAAAGAATATTAATCATAGATCTTTTCGTTGTTGCTCCAGAAGTAGTACAACATTATTAGAATATTATTTGTTCCTGAAAAGCATAAATTATAACTCTCAATATTCCAGAAGAATATTGACATATTGCACTTGAAGAAATAATAGCAAAATATAATGTGCTCCAAAAGTAGCATATGTTTCGAAGAACATATTATTTCAAATTAGTGTTTATCCCTAGAGGAAAACACGTAACTTAAAGTCATGTTGATATTGACTATTTGATTAACATGTGATGATTAATCATATTCTTCGAAACTAATTGTATTTTCTTATTGTGTAGTTAAACAAATAGCAAACATTACGAAACTTGAGTTTGCCGCACTTGACATATCTGGTAAAAATTATCTGTTATGGATACTGGATGCTGATATTCATCTCGTCTCAAAGGGTCTGGGAGAGATAATAAAAGAAGGAAACAATGATATTCGACGCATCCGATATCGTGTTAACATTATTTTCAGCTAATATTAAGTTCAAAAAGTATTTTTTGTCTTGAAGAATAGTATGTGTAGTTACACTATCAATTAAGCAGCTGTCTTAACTATCCATCATGAATCTATAAATATAACAAAATAAACAAAATTAAAAAAAAAATTTGAATTTAGATTTAAAGAAGTAAACATTACTTAATATCATGAAATAAACGGTGCATAATAGAGTTTTTATTTATTTATTTTTTTTTGTGCGGAAAAGCAAAAACATATTCCAAACTGATTTTTTTAAACGAAAGAAATACTAGTAAATTAGCCCCCGTTTGGCCCCCATTTTTTGTAATGAAAATGGGGGGAATGGTGTTTTGTTGAAAAAATGAGTGATTGAAAAAGAAAGAAAAATTTTCGATTTTCATATAATATTATTTTATGGAAGATTGTATGATTGAAAATAGAAGAGAGAAAAATAGAATGTAATGGAATGTAAATTAATGGGGATCAAACATGGGCTTAATCTATATCTTTTATCACACCACCCCCAACCAAATGGTCAATATTTTCATTTGGATCAGTAAAGAAATCGGAGACATCCAAATGAGTCAAATCAATTGGACCATCATAATCAGCAAAATTAGTCTCCAATTTTTCTTTTCCCTTGATTGATCTCTGGTAGAGATTCACAAGATGTTTTGAGGTACGACACGTACGTGCCCAATGTCCTTTCATTCCACATCTAAAGCAACTTTCTTCATGCTCCTTTTTAGATTTGTCACTCTCCTTTGCTTTGTGCCTTTTAAATTTATTGCCTTGTTGTTGATAACTTTGTTGATTATTTTTTCCATGATTTATTCCACATATACGTCCAAATCCGTGTTCACGTTCACGTTTACGTCCACGTCATTGTCTTGATATTATATTTGCTTCAGACAATGGTACAGAACCGGTTGGACGTAATCCATGATTTTTCATCAACAATCCATTATTTTGTTCAGCAACTAGTAGGCGAGATATGAGTTCTGAGTACCTTTTGAAGCCACGCTCACGATATTGCTGCTGCAGGAGCACATTCGAGGCATGAAAGGTGGAGAAAGTTTTTTTCCAATAGATCTTCATCGATGATTTTTTCTCCACACAAAGTCAACTTTGAACATATCCTGAACAATTCAAAATTGTACTCACTAACCGTTTTAAAGTCTTGCAAACGAAGGTGCATCCACTCATAACGGGCTTTGGGGAGGACTATAGTCCTCTGATGATCAAATCTTTCAGTTAACTTTTTCCAAAGAACTTGTGGATCTTTCTCAGTGAGATATTCAATTTTTAATCCATCGTGATGGTGACGGAGGAAAATGAGTGCTTTTGCACCATCCTGTTGGAATTCATTGTTTCCTTCTTTTATTGTCTCTTCCAGACCCTTTAAGACGAGATGAATATCAGCATTCAGTATCCATGACAG
>NC_036250.1:14773421-14806984 GCF_002742605.1 Olea europaea var. sylvestris | reverse complement strand
AAAGGGAATGGAATTTTTATATCTCCACAATGATTCATACAGTTGGGCCTCGCTATTGTGGAATTTACATCTGATGTAGAACTCGAAATTGATATTGAGAAAAATACAAGCAGAATTGGCAGAATGAATTGGGTTTGCAGCAAATGCAATTCCATGGCCGTGGGAACTATGATTACAACCTTTCCTAGATTTTTATTTCGTATTCTAGTTAGTTGGAGAATTAGAACTCCAAGAATTATATTAAACATATTTCAGTAAGAGCCATTTATATAAATTGAGAAATCCTCTTGATAAGTTCGTCGAAAGATCAATATCTCTAGTTTCCTTATTTTTTTTCTTGGCTAGCCAAGTTTGAATAATGATTTGTTCAATATCCCAGGGGCTGTCCCACTCTATCGCTGCAGTTGCACATTATGAGCAACTTCCTTTTCTTATTTTGGTCTGAACTGGCAAGTGGTGATTAAAAAATAATTATGGGAATAAAATACATAAATAAATAGATACATGTTTTTACTTTTACACGGAGAGACTCTTTCCGTGAGCTAGCAAGAAAATATAAAGAATTCCATGTTGGCACGCTCCCTCCTATTATAGGCTTATTTTCCACTGGACAGTGTTACGGAGACTTCCAACGAAAATGACTGCTTTATTCATTTTGTGTTTGCAATGAATTGAGTGGTTCCTTCGAGGAAGCGCTGTAATATTCAATGAGACTAGTTCTTTTTCGAAGGACTAAATCAGTTATGTTGTCATTAGATAAATGTAATTAAATACTCCATATGATGCATTAGTAGTTCTAGTACAGAAACTTAACTCTCTAAATATCGTTACAGGATGAAAATAATTGTTAAACTTACGAGTATTGACCAATATTTAATAGGGAAATTTGCATTTTTCATCTTTAACCTTTGCGAAATTGACTACTATATGCACATTTGTTACACAACTTTAATGATTTGATTAGAGTTTAAGTTTTCCTTTCATTTCCTTTTTTATTGTTTTATTTAGTTGATAATTAAAAATAAGTAAATCAAAACTAAACAATCCTTGGTTGAATCTAGTTTTAGTTAATAATAATAATAATAATAAGATATCAATTTCCATGAATTTGACACTCTAGTCGTTATTATACTAGCTACTTGCATACAATATCGTCCACTTGAACGAAAAAAATCTATAATAACCATACTTTCTCAAAAATGCAAAGAATTTGCTTTCTCATAAGGTGCTGGCAAAGTCCTATGCATGTGATGATACTTGATGGGTACGTTTATGATTGAGACTAAGACAATACTTGATCATGTTCAAACTCCCAACTTTCATTCTTGATATTAGTTCCATGGCATGCACACGTTGCAACTCTTTGAGTGGGACTACGCTAGTGCCATGGCATGCCCATTGTGCTGCCATGCGTAGGTGCCATAGACTGACCGTGACTTGATACAGTTATGAGTACGAACGGGTATAGACCTAGTCCTTAGGTGGCATGCCACGACATCATAAGTTGGGAAGCAATTGATCGTTTGATTACAAGTAAGTGAACGGGATCGTGAACAAATAATATAATAGTGTGTAGAGTGTCGAACCCACGAGGACCATGTATTTGATCCAGTTAAAATTAATAATACCCTTAATCGAATAGCAAAATCAAGTTGTGACTAAATAATATTTAATCTGGCAACTAAATTGGAAGCAAAGTAAAAATTTATCAAATTAGCGAGAAGTATTGCTAAGATGTGGAATCCCCCTTACTAATCCATTTTTAGTTCGACAATTTGAAATCATGTTTGTTGGTGAATGTTCCTATTTTAATTGAAAACCTCTCTCGATAGTTATTAAATCTATTCCCCTCATGCGACCTTCCTATCCCTCGATGAAAGACGCGAATATGATAAATGCATTAAACGAGTTAGAACATCTTATAAAAACTATATGAAGCATAGACGTATATCTCTATCCTCTATCGAATCTCACAATATTTATTATTTTGTGCTAATGATCTTATTGTCTCTCTCGATAACAACAAAATCCACAAACAATTCAACTAGTAGCCAATTAATTGAAAAGCATGAAAATGATAATAAACATCCAAACAATTAAATAAATTAATGTCAATTAAATTATTCAAATTAAAAATTCACAACAAGGGTTCATCACATCCTAACAAATATGAAAAATTAGCCTAACATATTGAAATTATAAGAAACCATATATAAGTGGAAAGACATAACCCGGATTTTTGATAAATTGAGAAGATGAAGATAAATCTTGAAATCTTGAATCTCTTCAATGGTTTCTTAATAAATCTCCACTTGTGCTCTCTCTTCTTTATCCAATACCAAGTTTGAATTTTCACTTGATTGAGTTCTTGCAAGTCCCCTTCAATTCTCTCACAAAAACAGTGAATTTTCCTTCTTTGATGATGATAATAGATGAATATTGGAGTATATTATGTATAAGAGATATGTATGAGAGCCCCTTTGTGTATTCTCCTCTTGGGTATCTGTAGTGGTCGAAAATTGGTGGAAAATCAAGCCCAAATTGGTTTCCAAAAGAGTTCCAATCAAATAAGGAAAGTTACACTCGCGCGCAGATTTTTTGTCTCTGCACAGCAGTCAGTATTTTGATCATAACTTTGTCTTCCGATATCCGATTGAGTTGATTCAAAATGCATTGGAAAGCTAACTAAAAGGGATACAATTTTTATATAAATATATATTTTCCAATTTGGACGTTTGCTATGCCAAAAATTGGTCGTAATCCTTGACTAAAAATCTGAAAAATATATCATGTGATTGGAAGTCAATTTATGGTAATATTCTGATGATATTCCATTCCTTTTTTACTACTAATTGCATCCAATTGACTCCCATCAATATTTAAAATATCTCTTATGGTCCAATTCAATCATTGGATATTTGCAATTTGGTCCTCAACTTTGTACTTAGCCATTTTTCGCTTCTTTCTTTCAATTTAGCTTCCAACCATCGAGTTTTACCTAATAAATGAAATATACAACAAATTAGGCTATAATTTCTTTAAAAAACTATTAAATGTCTATATTTTTAGGTCCACATAAATGTATAAAATACACTTATCAGCAATGCTGGTAGCTATGCACTAATGGAGGTAGATTATGGTACTACAAATCAGCAAAGAGGGCATCCTACGGCATCTCAATGTAGCAATGTAAGCATTCCATGGCCCATATCAGTAAGGTGGGATTGCCATGGCACCAATATAGGCACCATCTTTGTACCTATGGCAACTAAGTCAACAACCTATGAAACCCCCAAGGTATTTTTGTACTAGAATTAATGTTGAAAAACATAAGACCAACACATGATGCATTTGAGGATCATGGAAATCTTTATAATTATATAAGTATTGCAATACCAGGTACAATAATGGAATTTGTGGATCCAATAATAAACTTAGAAAACAACCTTAGAAATAAAATCAATATTAGCTGGTATATTGAGCACTAGAGTGGCTTGTACAAAGGAATTCCTAGAGATCTCATGTCAATTACAAATGTTGTTACTATATTACACAGAATAAGGGCTAGTTTGAAATGATTTTTGAGAAGTTAAAAGGAGTTTTTAAGATTCAAAATCTGCTTTTGGATCCATTTGATTAATTTTATAGAAGAGCTTTTAGAGAAAGCAGGCTAAATATAGCTTTCTCTAAAAGCTCTTCCGCAAGATAAAACTCTTTTAGAAATTAGTTTTCAAATGCTAATTAAGGTAATTTCTCAATAGGCTCTTCTATAAAAAATAGAAGCAAAAACAAAAGCAAAAGTTCAGCTAAATGGACCATAAGAAGCACACGTCTAGCTGAAGGCTTGGGGTAATAGCTGAAGGCAATCGCGTAGAGGCGACAACTAGTCGGGAACCAACTGACATGCCTAAATTATTTAGGCCAGCATGGGCCTCAGTTGGACTCGGGTCAGACCCGATGCCTTATAAATCATTTTTCTCGTATACAATTTTTTCTTCTTTTTATTAGTATTTGGACTAAACAGCAATGAACAAGATTAATCCACCATATGTTACAATATATAGTAGAGTAATTTACAATCCACTCTAACGAGTGAAAGTCGCCGAATTCACAAAGTTTACTGTAAACCACCTCCTTTAATTGATTCTGTCTCTTTCTAGACATGCTAAAATGCCAGGGATAGTTGTATTTAGATCATCTGCCACCACCCATTGGTAGAATAATATGACCCCTCATGCCATCATATACAGTACCGATACTATTACCCTCACCATTTGCAAAGGTTTTCAATTCCACATAAAGAAGAGATTCCATCTGTTCTGCATTGGATTTAGTTTATGCCCACGATATCATCTACTTGAACAAAAAAATCTATAATAAACGTACTTTCCCCAAAACCCAAGGAATTTGCTCTCTCATACGGTGACAAAGTCCTATCATAACATCCGATGATACTTGATTAGTACGTTTATGGTTGAGACTAAGACAATACTTGATCGTGTTCAAACTCCTAACTTTCATTCTTGATAATAGTTCAATGGCATGTCATGCACATTGATGAATTTCTTTTACTCTCGAGTTTAGGCCAATTTTAACTTGATTGTAAACTAGATTTTATGATTGTTGAACTTTTTTAATATTTGTTAATGTTGTTTTATAGGATTGTTGAAATGGTGAAAGATATGAATGAGGTCATCAATTAAAGCTATTGGCATGGATTGAAAAGAAGTTGTGGATAAAGGGGCAAAAGAGGCAAAGCAAAATTGTTGGACGAATAGCGCCTCGGCGCCAAAATAGTGATGCCAAGGTGCCACAAAAAAGTGAGAGAAACACATTTAAAGTGCTGCGGTGCTATAGAGAATACAGAGCATTGGTGCCTGGCTCATTGCATCAGGCACCGCGACGTCGTCGAATAATGCAACTAGGGTGCATTTTTGGCCCATTTGAAGTCCATGAAAAAACCTACTCTCTAAAGGCAAGATACACACTTTGAGATTAAAGAGAAGCAATGCAAGGGAACAAAACAATAAGCAATTCAACGTTTGGAGCATTGATTGGAAGAGAAAGAAGATCTTGGGTAGAATATTGATATTTTTTCTTCTACATCTTTACTACGAATTCGGTGATATATTCTATGACAATTTATTACTTTCCCTCTTTCCTTATGAATATCTAAATCTCTTATTAAAGCGAATAATATAATCCAATTAGGATCCTTTATGTCTTTTAATTAAGATTCTTGTTCTTTATTTTTTTCATTTGTTGATATTACTATAAATTACTTAATCATTAATTTGATGATTTAGTGAATCCTTTACGAATTGAAATGTGAGTTTAAGCTTTAGACCATATAGTAAAATTCGATAAATTGGTATAACGTGTAGAGATACCTATACTAATTATTGCGGTCATAATTGAATTTCTAAAACAAAGAACTCATTTAACTAAACTTGATTTGTATAAAGATATGGAATTAAATCAGTTAAATAGGCTCAATGAGAACTCGAGAGAGGTAAATTGAATAAATAGGAGAATTCAACCAAACACTACGTTAGATTTTCTGAATATTGATTTAAGATGTAAAGGTGATCAATAGGTAAAATTATTCTACCATAATATTTGTTCATTATTTAATTTCTAAACCAATAGTGTGTGCATCCAATTGTTTTCATGTATTTAGATTAAAAATTAAACCATACGAATTTTTATCTACTTTCATCAAATAGTAGTTAGAGAAAAAATTGAATTAAGTGCTAAAGTATAGTTCTGGTGGGAACGATAATCCAGACTCATAGGCCCATTATATTACTTGTTACGATACGTACACTTGCGGATATAAAGTTGACAACACACATTGCAATGCTTTGAGTGGGACTATGCAAGTGCTATGGCCTGCCCATTGTGCTGCCATGCCATGGTGTGCCATGTGATTATGAGTACACAAGGACAGACTTGTTCTTTATGTGGCACGCCATAACACCATGTGTTGGGAAGCAGTGTAGGCAGCTATGCACTAATGGAGGTTGGTTATGTTGAACAAAATTGATGAAGAATGAAAATAAGTGCTTGTGTGCCGTGTGATTATAGTACACAAGGACATACCTGGTCCTTAGGTGGCACGCCACAACACTATGTGTTGAGAACCAATGTAGGCAGCTATGCACTAATGGAGGTCGATTATGTTGAACAAAGTTGATGAAGGATGAAAATAAGTGTTTGAAGGCTTTATGGCAAATAGTTTGTAGAAGTAAACAAACCTTAATCCAAGTTTGAATCAAGCAAACAAAATTAAAAACAAAAAAAAGGAACTAAATAACAGAATTATAAAAACATGGTTTGATATTAGATTTTGGATGTTATGGAATCAATTTGATATTTGTGATATGATTTCCAACATGAAAACCTTTAATATATATTGAACTACAATCACCATGCACGAAATAGTGTAAAAATCAAGCCAAAAGGGTGTGAAACACTTCAAAACGATACCAGAATTCAAACAGCCAATGGTTGGATTTATTATTATTATTATTATTATTATTATTATTTTGTACTGGATGACCACCTAATATAAAATTGAACGCCTACCCAATTCAACAAAATGACCACCGTAATTGCAACACAAGACCGGGCGGCCGCACAGGCCATTTTTCGGCTTTCATCATTTTTGTTTTCGCTTATTTTTCTCATGGTTAACCGCTTTTATCACTTTCAAAATCACTCATCATTGTTAATTTGAACAATATCTAATAGACTACAGCATTGTAAATCTGTAAAGACGACAGCCTACAGCATCTCAATACAACAATATAGGCATTCCATGGCCCATAGCAGCAAGGTGGGGGTGCAATATCATCGATATAGGCATCATATGTGTACCCATGGTAGCTAAGTTGACCGCCTGTGAAACCCTCGAGGCTATGAAAGGAGATGAATATAGCTATGGTATTCTTGTACTAGAATTAATGTCGACAAACCTAAGACCAAGAGATGATGCATTTGAAGATCATGGAAATCTGCATAATTATGTAAGTATTGCAATACCAGGTAGAGCAATGCAAATAGTGGATCCAATCATGCAACTAGAAAACAACTCTATTAATAAGATCGCATGTCAATCACAAATGTTGTTACTATACTATACATAATAAGGGCTAGATTGAAACGATTTTTGAGAAGTGAAAATGAGCTTTTAAGATCTAAAAACAGTCTCATTTGATTAAAATATTATATAAGAATTTTTAGGGAAAGCAGATCCTATATAGTTTCCTCTAAAAGGTTTTTTCCAAGATAAAATTCTTTTAAAAATTAGGTTTCAAACACTAATTAAGATAATTTCTAGTAAGCTCTTATATAAAAATAGAAGCAAAAGCAAACGTTTAGCCAAATGGGCCCTAAGAAATGCATGTCTAGCTGGAGGCTTGAGGTAACAGCTTCGCTACTTCGGCAATCACGTAGAGGTGACTACCGCTGGGAATCAACTGACATGCCTAAAATTCCCTAGGACTAGACCTGGGTCCAACTCGGTGCCTTATAAAATGTTTTTCTTGGATACAATTTTTTCTTCTTTTTATTAGTATGTTGGACTAAATAGTAATGAACAAGATTAATCCAACATATATTACAACATAAAATAGAATAATTTACAATCCACTTCAACGAGTGAAAATCACTGAATCACAAAGTTTGCTATAAACCACTTCCATTAATTGATTCTGTCTCTTCCTGTATATGCCAATGCTAGTTGTCTTTAGATCATCTGCCACCACCCATTGGTAGAATAATATGATCCCTCATGCTGTCATATACAGTACCTGTACTATTGTCCTCACCATTTGCAAAGGTTTTCAATTCCATAGAAAGAAGAGATTCCATCTTTTCTGCGTAGGGTTCAGTTTGTTCCCACGAGTGTTTTCCTGATAGTCTCAGACTTTCAAGTTCCATAGCTACTTCCTTCATACTAGGTCTATCATCTCCTCTAACGTATAAACACCTTTTTGCGAGCATAGCAACTGATATTAACTGTTCACTGTTTCCTTCACACACAATATTATCATCAAGAACTTGGAATAAGTTGCCTTGTTTCAGTGTTAAAAGAAAATAGCTGGTTAAATTTCTCTTCTTCTCTGGTCCATCATAACTTAATGCCTTCTTTCTTGTTAGTAGCTCTACAAGAACTACTCCAAAGTTATAAACATCACTTTTCTCAGTTAATTGGTTTGTTTGTAAGTATTCAGGGTCTAAGTATCCAAAGGTTCCTTGTACCATAGTAGATAATTGAGTTTTATCCACATGAACCAATCTTGATGCTCCAAAATCTGAGACCTTTGCTGTGAAATTAGCATCTAAGAGAATATTAGCCGATTTGATGTCTCGGTGTATGATTGGAGGAGAAGCCGCAGAGTGCAAATATGCAAGAACTCCAACACCTTCTGCAGCTATTGTTAAGCATTTTTCCCAAGAAAGAACGTGTGCCTTTGTTTTTTTGTTTATGTGTTCAAAAAGAGTACCATTGTTGATGAATTGTAAACTAGGAGAGGAACTTGTGACTCTAAACAACAACCAAGGAGCCTAACAACATTCTTGTGGTTGATTTGGGAAAGAACAATCACCTCATTGATAAATTGGTCAACTTGGTTTGGATCAACTTGTTTGGACTTCTTGATGGCAACTATTCGATTATTTGATAAGAAGCCTTTGTACACTGTTCCAAATCCTCCTTGACCAATAATCCTATTGTTATGGAAATTGTTTGTTGCCTTCTTTAGCTCAGCGGATGTGAATATTTTTGTTGTATTCGTTGATTTCTCTCTTCTAATGAGTTGTTCTTGCAACAATAACCCACCATTTTGAAGAAAGAATTTTCGCTTCATCGTGACCAACTTTTTTCCCCTACTTTTCGTTAAACAAATAGGCCAGAAATTATTTTTTGGAAATATGAGAGATATTTAAGGTTGGGAGAGCCTATTCCTGCGATTCTATGGTAGGGATAAAAAAGAAAAAGGTGGAAATAAAAGACGAAAGGTTAAGACGTATGCATGGAAGTTGTACTAACCTGCAACAAGTTTGAAGACGAGCGATTAATCATTGCAAATGCAACCTATGCCATTTTTTTTGCTGTCACCATGATGACCTTTCGGGCAAACACATCTAAAATTCCCCAGTATGTTCTCACATATATGTTCACAATCGTTGCGACTTGGATCTTGACATTCATCAGTATCTGCATAACAAAATATCAATAATAAAAAAGAAAATGAAGTTAAAATTCATCCCCCATTTGGCCCCCATTAAAACACATTATTTGTCAATTTCTCACACTAGTGCGGGCCCCATGTGTCATGAAGTCAGACAGTGCAATAGAATTCAAATGGAGGGTAACTATTGGTCATAGTACTAAATGACAAAATCGCCCTTCCGACCACTCCCCTCAATCGGTCATCTAGTTTTGATATTGGAGGGTGGTTTCGTCCTTTGGTACCAACAATCCTTTTGAAAAAATGTGACGCACTGCAAATGATCAGGAAGGCAGCAGAATGGACCCCACTTGGGTCAAAAAAGGGGTTGAAAAGTGGCTGAAAAAAATTAAAGTGATTTAATGGAGGCCAAACAGATGCTCAATAAGTTGTAAAAAATGCTAGGCATTTCAATGAGAGAGTGGTATGTATGACTTCAAAATAATGTTGGAAAAAATTAAATATAGTCATACCTTTGCAACCATGATAGAGGTATGGATTTCCTTGATAACCTTCCTGGCAATAACAACGATATCCGTAACCATTAACAGGTTCATAACACTTGGAATTCACACTTTAACATGCATAACTAGAAATGCTATTTCGAGCCTCCTCACAAGTTCCGTCTCCAACTGCCCAGTCAACCCCTATAGGAAGCATTTCTACATTCCTTAGACGAGAAAGATCACTTGCGAAAAAATTGAATGCACTTTCTTTAGCTAGAAAACCATAGCTGCAATTGTTGAAGTCCCACACATTTGTGAAATTATTAAAGCTATGCAATGTCACCTTAACTTCACACACATGTTTCGGGATAGACAACTGGCAACAGCCTAAACCAAAACATGAGCCATTGACCAAATCATCATTGTTTTCACACGTGGAACTGCACCCTGTCTCGTAATTCTGGTTCTCCCGGGAACCACATACATAAGCGTAAGTATCACAACCAATGACGGTGAACTTATTGGCAGTATTATTGACCATGAAGCCTCTAGACACTATTATCCAGGAATCTTGATATAACACTCTGGTGCCATTCCGAGAATAACAGTCTTTTGCTATGAATTGCAAGACACGCATTTGTGATTTGGATGTTTGAGTTTGTCAAGAATGGTTTCGGGGAATCATAGTGGGTGTCATTACAAGTGACTAAGAATGTTTTGTTAAAGTAACAGCCTTCCCTAGTGCCGAAAGGGAAGGAAATACTTACATTTCCACAACGATCAATATAGTTTTTTTTTCGATATTGGGAAATTTACATCTGAGATAGAAATTGATATTGATATTGAGATAAATATAAGCAGAATTGTCGGAATGAATTGAGAATGCAATCCCATAGTGACCTGTGATTATAATTTTCTCCTATGCTATGTTTGTAATTTTACGTGGTAGTAGAATTGGAGCTTCAAGAATGAATAAAACAGATTCCAATAAGAATGATTTTATAACTTTGGAAAGTCTTCTCTAAGTCATTATTTAATCTTGATGCAAAATGTCAACTTTCAAGTTGGTGGAAGATCACTTTCCGTATGTCAGATATTTCCTTTGAAAGGGTCAAATTATTAGTGTAAAACTTCGATCAATGTCAGAGGCAAGTGGTGATTGAGTTCTACTACAATGATAGGTTAAAAAATAAGAGAACACGTAACGCAATATCATTGGACAATTACGAAAAAAATGAATGTTATATGATACAATTGACCTTTTCCTGATCTCTAAGTACGTTAGAGCACTGTGTAATTGACTTTCGATACAACCACTTGCTAATTATAAACGTTTCTTCACACAAATTTTTTCCATTAATAAATTGTTTTCTTTTCACGTATAAGATGAAATTGTTCAACATGATATTACTCATCATCAACTATTTACTCAAAATTGCACACGTGTCATAGTTTTGATAGGAAGAAAAGAACTCGACATACACGAGAGGTGTCTTGAAGACGAGAATTAAATGAATTCATATGACCCTGATTCTAACAAAAGACTCTCATATCCTGATTTCAAACTTCATCTCAACTTAATTGCAACGAAGCACCCATATCTCTAATACACGATATCACTAAACAAGCTTAACCAAACGCAGATATGAAATGAAGAAACCAGTTCATCTTCAAGATAACAAAGATTCCGCTAAAGAGCAAACTACAATTCGCAAAAATTTACACCTGCTGTGCATCTCTAAAGGTGGACAGGTGACCAGTTAACATCTTTTTTCATGCAAATGAACTTAACTCAATGTTTTTAATGCGTCAGATGCATAAATCTCTCTGGGCAACGACGTGCAAGAAGTTTGGCCAGTTGGGCAAACAAGATATATGTAGCTCAAAATCCAAAGATTTGAGGGCCGATTATGGGAAATGCTGTTCACTAGGCAACGACATATTATTATTAAGGCATTACAACAAGAGGTTGATCACTCTTTGCAGCGTCTTCTCCAACTTCTGAAGTAGAAGCTTCTTTCTTTTTCTTAACAAATTCAAAAAACTCTGCAACTTGGAGAGTATTCCTTGTAATATAATATTGCTATGGTATTCTTGTAATATAATAATGTTGACAAACATAAGACCAACCCATGATGCATTTGAGGATCATGTGAATCTTCATAATTAAATAAGTTGTTACTAATCATAAGTAGTGCTCTTAATGGGACCACATGGAAGCCCCATGATTCACACACGTGGCATTTTATCAAGAGTACAGATTGCCGAGATTATACTACTGAAGTTCTTCGAAGTGGTGTTACTTCTCGTTTAGCTACTTCTTTGCTGAACCCCTTCACATTCGAAGTTCATAATATCTAGAATAGGGTCTGATAGGCGTATCTTTAGGATTGATTGATGTGACGTCCTTATTAAATAGATGTCAGGAATGTTAGCCTTGTCGAATGGCTGACCCCTTGTAGAATGTTTGTCAATGTAATTAATGTGAGATAGGATGACGCGACACTAGGGTGTAGCAAATTAGGTCAGATGGATTTGATCCAATGATAACCACGTCGGCCTGGTTACTATAAATAGCCAATTTTGTAACATTTTGGGGGATGAATCTCTGGACGGATAAAAGAGCATCGTGCATATCTTGCCTATTTATTTAAACATATTTGATTAGTAGCCGGACGTATGTTAAAGCTTACAATTGAAATGTCGAGGAATACGTCCACGTGTACATTGCTTTAAATGACACTGTTGGCTCATTTTTGGGAGTCAACATAAGTATTGCAATACCTGGCACAATAACTAAAATTGCGGAACCAATAATGCAACTAGAAGACAACTTTAGTAATAAGATCAAGGATAACTGGAGTGGCTTGTACAAAGGAATTCCTAGAGATTGCATGTCAATTACAAATGTTGTTATTGTAGTACACAGAATAAGGCCTAGTTTGAAATGATTTTTAAGAAGTCAAAAGGAGTTTTTAAGATTCAAAATTTGCTTTTGGATCCATTTTATTAATTTTATAGAAGAGCTTTTAGAGAAAGTAGACCCAAGATAGCTTCCTCTAAAAGCTCTTCCGCAAGATAAAACTCTTTTAGAAATTAGTTTCTAAACAATAATTAAGGTAATTTCTCAATAAGCTATTCTATGAAAAATAGAAGCAAAGGCAAAAGTTCAGCCAAATGGGCCATAAGGAGTGCATGTCTAGCTAAAGGCTTGGGGTAATAGCTTTGGTAATCGCTGAGATGTCACAGCCAGCTGGGAATCAATTAACATGCCTAAAATTTCCTAGGCTAGCATGGCCCTCAATTGGACCTGGATTCGACTCGGTGTCTTATAAATCATTTTTCTTCTATACAATTTTTTTTTCTTTTTATTAATATTTGGACTAAACAGTAAAGAACAAGAATAATCCCCCTTATGTTACAATATATAATAGAGTAATTTACAATCCATTCCAACGAGTAAAAATCGCTGAATTCACAAAGTTTGCTATAAACCATCTCCATTAATTGATTTTATCTCTTCCAAAATATGCTAAAATGCCAGTAGTAGTTGTCTTTAGATCATCTGCCACCATCCATTGGTAGAATTATATGTACTATTACCCTCACAATTTGCAACGGTTTTCAATTCCACAGAAAGAAGGGATTCCGTCTCTTCAGCATTGGTTTCAGTTTGTGCCCATGAGTGTTTTCCTGATAGTCTCAGACCTTCAAGTTTCATAGCTACTTCCTTCATACTAGGTCTATCATCTCCTCTAATGTATAAACACCTTTTTCGCAACCAATGCAACTGATATTAACTGTTCATAGTTTCCTTCACATACTATGTTATCATCAAGAGCTTGGAATAAGTTGCCTTATTTTAGTGTTAAAAGAAAATAGCTGGCTAAAATTTTCTCCTCCTCTGGTCCATCATAACTTAATGCCTTCTTTCCTGTTAGTACTTCCACAAGGACTACTCCAAAACTATAAAAATCACTTTTTTGAGTCAATTGGTTTGTTTGCAAGTATTCAGGGTCCAAGTATCCAAAGGTTCCTTGCACTATAGTAGATAATTGAGTTCTATACATAGGAACCAATCTTGATGCCCCGAAATCTGAGACCTTTGCCATGAAATTAGCTTCTAAGAGAATATTCGTCGATTTGACGTCTCTGTGTATGATTGGAGAAGAAGCCGCAGAGTGCAAATATGCAAGAACTCCAGCAGCTTCCGCAGCTATTGTTAAGCACTTGTCCGAAGAAAGAACACGTGCCTTTGTTTTGTTGTTCATGTGCTCAAAAAGAGTACAATTGTTGATGAACTCGTAAACTAGGATAGGAACTTGTGACTCTAAACAACAACCAAAGAGCCTAACAACATTCTTGTGGTTGATTTGGGAATGAACAATCACTTCATTGATAAATTGGTCAACTTGGTTTGGATCAACTTGTTTGGACTTCTTGATGGCAACTATTCTGTTATCTGATAAGAGGCCTTTGTATACTGTTCCAAATTCTTCTTGACCAATAATCCTACTGTTATGGAAATTGTTTGTTGCCTTCTTTAGCTCGACGGATGTGAATAATTTTGCTGTATCTATTGACTTCTCTCTTCTAATGAGCTGTTCTTGCAACAATAATCCACCATTTTCAAGAAAGAATTTCCTCTTCATTGCGAGCAACTTTCTTCTATTGAGTTCCAAGTATAAACAACAGCCAGCAAGCAAAAGAACAGTGATTCCTATAGGAATTCCTGTTATAGAAATTTTCATGGGGCAAAAAGAATATATGTTAGCTTATTTCCCCTACTTGTCATTGAACAAATAGGCTAGAAATAAAATTTCAGAAATATGAGAAGTAATTCAAGATTGGGCCTATTCCTGCGATTCTGTTGGTAGGGTTAAAAAAAGGGAAATGAAAAAAGAAATAGAAGAGGAAAGGTTTAAGATGTATGCATGAAAGTCGTACTAACCTGCACAAGTTTGAAGACGAGTGGTTGATAATGCGAATGCAACCTTCTCCATTTTTTTTCCCATCACCGTGATGACCTTTAGGGCAAACACACCTAAAACTCCCCAGTGTGTTCTTGCATTTATGTTCACAAATATTAAGACTTGGATCTTGACATTCATCAGTTTCTACATAACAAAAATATCAATACTAAAAAGGAAAATGAAGTTAAAATCTTGTTAGCTTATATCGTTCAATAATTTGTAAAAAATGCTAGGTCGTTGAATGAGAGATTGATATGACTTCAAGATAATATTGGGAAATATATATATGTGTGTGTGTGTGTGTGTTAAAGTAATAAGTTAATTAGGTTAAGGGTAGTTTAGTCATATTATGTTTCCTTACTTTTGCACTATATAAACCATTGTAATCTTACATTATGAAACCAAGTTTAGAGGCTACTATCAATCAGTTTTCTCTCTTCTCCTCCATTCTTCATCTTTGGTTTGTTATTTTTAACATGGTATCAGAGCGGGTTTGATTTTTGGGTTAACACTAGCAAACTTTCGTTCTCCGACGAGCGGCCTCGTGCCGTTCGTTCGGTGGTCAAATTTTACTCTAGTTTAATTACTTTCTTTACATTTCTACACATATTTCTCGTTCCCAATCTCCTTTGAAACCAAAAAAAAATCTCACTATGCTATTGTCAATTTCAAATCTCCTTTTGTGTTAAACTGATGGAGCCTTCTTCTATTCAGCAAATGGGTCAGACCCTTCTTAGTACTATCTGGAATAAATACGCCTCAATTTCACAGGTGCTTTCTGTGAGAATTGGAGGTCCATTTGTTTGTTAATTTAGAATATTCGAAAAGGCAGTGGAGGCTGGAAATTAAGTGGCCGAATTCATTATATTACAAGCACAGAAAATAGAAGCAGGTAGAGAAGTTGGAATTAGAGAATTGGATTTCTTAATAAACAATTGAAGTGGGCGGCAGCATTGGGTTCTGAAATTGGAACACAAAAGTGGTTGAAAGGCTTATTTGGATACATATATAATTCCCACCGAAACCGGAAAATTGGAGGTTGCTTGGGAATAAAAAAAAAAAAAAGAGGAAAGGTTGTCTAGGTTTAGTTTCTGTCATGAGTTGGCCTCCCAAATCTGTTCGATTGAGACAGCAACAGCGATTCGATGATAGGGAGGGCATATTGGTCCGAAAGATCTGTGCATTTTCCTATTGTGGACTACCGATTTCTTCAGTGTTTTGCTGGGCTTGTGACCTGCGTTTTCGACGTTCAATTCTTCTTCGAAGTCGGCGAAATCTGTGGTCCCTTGCCCTGGCGTAGCAGTAGTTTATAAGTTGTTTAAGTATTGTTGTTGTAGGAGGTCAGCAATGTTGGATGTGTGTTAGTGTCGACGAGAGGCAGCCGCAGCCGCAACCGCAGTGCTGGAGAAGATGAAGTTGGAGAAAATTGGGCCAGGTTTGGTTTCGCGGGTCATGGGTTGTAGATTGGTTTTGGATCTTGGAGTATGTTGAAATTGGGCCAGTTGGTTCAAGTTGGCTTGGATTTGTTGTGTTGGGCTTGTTGGGTTAGTTTTTTTTTTTTTAGTTGGGCTGGTACTTTAATTTTTAAGTAAGTGGGCTTGAAATGTTTGATGGGTCTACTGAATTGGGCCTAAGTAGTGGGCTATGGATTGCCAGCAGTTTGGTAATGTTGGATTTGGCCCTTTTATTTTGGGATTTCAATTTGTGCATTTGGGTTTAAAAAAAAAGAAATAAAAGGGTTGGGCTCTAATTAATTAGGCCTGCTGGAGAAGTCTCTTCAAAAAAAAAAAAAAAAAAAAAAGCAGATTAATTGGAGTTTTCCTCATTATGGCACTATGGAAGATGATTATGTATGGGCTGATTTTGGGTAATATTTGTTGCATATTGTTGGGACTTGTTTGATGAGTTGCTGAAGATGAGGATGTGTTGTTAGCTGTGGATGCCTTAAATTTGGCATTTGTCGAGCTTGAATTTGAAATTTGTGCCCAATTCGTGGGATTGAAAATTTCATTTGATGCCCGATTCACGGGATTTGGAAATTTCGTTGTTTACCCAATTTATGGGATTAGAAATTTCGTTTGTCTTGTCTATCTGGAGTTTGGAATTTGGCATAGTCAGTTCTTGGAATTGATATGTCAAGTTCATTTGGAGTTTAAAATTTGCATCCGTTTGATTTAATTGAGATTGTGTGGTTTCGTTGGTTATCTGTAGTGGGTTTAGCCGAGATTGTGTGGTTTCGTTGGTCATCTGCAGTTCGGCATCATTTTCCTACCTTTCGTTGCTCTCTGTTGTTGCAGCTTGTAGACTTTGCCACGAAGTCAAATTCGATTTATCATTTACGCTTTTTGTTAATCAAACTGTCGTTGCTCCTTGTCGTAGCATCGTGAGTTTGAGGGGGAATGTTAAAATAATAAGTTAATTAGGTTAAGGGTAGTTTAGTCTTATTATGTTTCCTTAATTTTGCACTATATAAACCATTGTAATCTTACATTATGAAACCAAGTTTGGAAGCTGCTATCAATCGGTTTTCTCTCTTTTCCTCCATTCTTCATCTTTGGTTTGTTGTTTTTAGCAATATATATAGTTATACCTTTACAGCCATCATAGAGGTATGGATTTCCTTCATAACCTCCCTGGCAATGACAACGATACCCATAACCATTATCGGGTTCATAACAATTGGAATTCTCATTTTTACATGCATAACTAGAAATGTTATTTCGAGCCTCCTCACAAGTTCCTTCTCCAACTACCCAGTCAACCACCATTGGAAGCTTTTTCACATTCCTCAGGTTGGAAAGACTATTTGCGAAGAAATTGAATGCACTTTCCTCAGCTAGAAAACCATAGCTGCAATTAGTGAAGTTCGACACATTTCTAAAATTATAAAAGCTACCCAATGTCACCTTAACTTTCCACACTTGTTTCGGGATAGGTATCTGGCAACAGCCTAAACCAGAACATGAGACATTGACCAGATCATCCTCATTTTCACACAGGGAAATACACACTGTCTGATATTTCTGATTCTCCCGACGCCCAGATACATAAGTGTAAGTATCACAACCAACGACAATGAAATTATTGGCAGTATTATTGACCTTGAATCCAACGGGCACTGTTATCCAAGGATCTTGATATAACACTCTGGTGCCATCCTAAGCAAAACAGTCTTTTGCTATGAACTATAAAACACGCAATTGGCCCTCCCGGGATATGCTTATGATTTTGATGGTTGAGTGTTTCCAGAATGGTTTTGGAGGATCATAGTGGGTGTCGTTACAAGTGACTAAGAACGTTTCGTTAAAGTTTCCCTTGTGCCGAAAGGGAAGGGAATACTTACATTTCCACAACAATCCGTATAGTTTTTCTTCGATATTGGGAAATTTACATCTGGGATGGAAATTGAAATTCGTATTGAGATAAATATAAGCAGAATTGTCAAAATGAATTGAGAATGCAATCCCATAGTGACTTATGATTATAATTTTCTCCTATGCTGTATTTGTAATATTAGGTTGTAGCAGAATTAGAGCTTCAAGAATGAATAAAACAGATTCCAATAAGAAGGATTATATAACTTTGGAAAGTCTTCTCTAAGTCATTATTTAATCTTGATGTAAAAAGTCAACTTTCAAGTTGGTGGAAGATCAATTTCCGTATGTCAGATATTTCCTTTGAAAGGGTCAAATTATTAACGTAAAGTTCGGTCAATATCAAAGGCAAGTGGTGATTGAGTTTTGCTACCGCGTCATGGTTATAATAACATCACTATTGTAATTCTAATTAAATTTTGCAACCAAGCCATGACAAATGAATACATGTTAAATATACGTATAGAAAAAAAATCATAATAATTTCTTTCAAAAAGTTAGTGAAAGAAGTCTGCGATATGACTTAATTCATTTCTGTAGTAGACGCTACCATAGTTCATATATGTCAAGTCATTATTAATACTTTCATAACGAATGAGGCTCTTATCATCATTCATTGGTTTCCCCAACTATAAACAATAAAAGTTTTGATCACGAGGTTACAACTAGACATATTTTAGCCTAATCGAACCTTGAATTTGGTAAAATAAACTCCACCACTGTTTCTTCATCAACCATATATGTCAAGCCGTGATTAATACTTTCATAACGAATGAGGCTCATATCATCATATGTTGGTTTCATAATTATCGACCCATCTCAACAGTAAACAATGAAAGTTTCAATGAAGAGGTGACAACTAGGCATATTTTAGCCTAGTCAAACCATGTATTACAATAATTGGTTAAACAACCTCCAGAAATTGTTTCTTGATCGAATAACCTTCAATTTAAAAAAAAATCTCGCAAACTATTTTTTTTTCCATAATCAAATATCATCTCTTTGTCTTCAGATTGTTTAATAACATCACTATTGTAACTCTAATTAAATGGAGAGAAAAATGATTGGTACATTTTTGTATTCACAAAAGCGAAGAATTTAGATCTAAAATGAAGGTTCAATCGATTCATTTCTATATCAAACCGATACGCTATTCATTTAGTATTGGAATCTTGCAATCTAGCCATAACAAATGAATTCACGTTAAATATATGAATAGGAAAAAAAATCATCATGATTTCTTTCAAAAAGTCAGTGAAACATAGAAGTCTACGATATGACTTATTCTGTTTCTGCAATAGGCACTACCGTATATGTTAAGTCATGATTAATACTTTCATAACGAATGAGGATCATATCATCATACATTGGTTTTGTAATTACTGACTCACCTCGACAATAAAAATTGAAAGTTTTGATAACAAGGTGACAACTTCGTATATTTTAGCCTAATCAAACCATGTATTTAGTTAAATAACCTCCACCCAATCTTTCTTCATCAAATGGTCTTCAATTTGTAAAAATCTCACAAACTACATATAAGTATATACTTACATATATGTATATATATACACAAAAGGAAGAATTTAGATCTAAAATGAAGAAGGTTTTGTTGATTCATTTCTGGATCGAATTGATACATTATTCATTTAATATTGAAATATTACAATCCAGCCATGACAAATAAATACACATTAAATATATGCATAGGAAAAATCCATAGTGACTTCTTTCAAAAATCTAGTGAAACGATAGAAGTCTCCGATATGACTTAGTCCATTTCTATAGAAGGTGCTACCATATATGTCAAGTTGTGATTAATACTTTCATAACGAATGAGGCTCATACCATCATACGCTGGTTTCATAATTATCGACCCACCTCAACAATAAATAATGAAAGTTTTAATAATAAGGTGACAACTAAGCATATTTTAGCCTAGTCAAACAATGTATTACAGTATTTGGTTAAACAATGTTCACAAAGTGTTTCTTGATCGAATAGCCATTAAAAAAATCTCACAAACTATTTTTTTCCCATAATCAAATCTCATCTCCTTGTCTTCATCACTGTTGTAACTCTAATTAAATGGAGAGAAAAAGGATTGGCACATTTTTGTATTCAGAAAACCGAAGAATTTAGATCTAAAATGAATATTCAATTGATTCATTTCTAGATCAAACTGATATGTTATTCATTTAGTATTGGAATCTTACAATCTAGCCATAACAAATGAATACACGTTAAATATATGTATAGGAAAAAAATCATCACGATTTCTTTCAAAAAGCCAGTGAAACATAGAAGTCTACGATATGACTTAGTCCATTTCTGCAATAGGCACTACCGTATATGTCAAGTCATTATAATTAATACTTTCACAACAAATGATGCTCATATCATCATACATTGGTTTCTTAATTACTGACCCACCTCCATAGTAAAAAATGAAAGTTTTGATAACGAGGTGACTACTACGCATATTTTAGCCTAATCAAACCATGTATTTAGTTAAATAACCTCCACCCAATCTTTCTTCATCAAATGGTCTTCAATTTTGAAAATTTTTCACAAACTACATATACATGTACACACATATACATACATACATATATGTACACGCACACACACACACACACGTATATGTACACACACTCACGTGTGTGTGTGTGTGTAGATATACATATACAAATATGTATGTATGTATATGTGTGTGTATATATGCACTTATGACTTAGTCCATTTTTTCTAGAAGGCACTACCATATATGTAATATCGTGATTAATGCTTTCATGACAAATGAGGCTCATATCATCATACATTGGTTTCATAATTATCGACCCACCTCTGCAATAAAAAATGAAATTTTTAATAACGAGGTGACAACTAGGCAAATTTTAGCCTAGTCAAACCGTGTATTACAACATTTGGTTAAATAACCTCCACAAAGTGTTTCTTGATCGAATAGACTTCAATTCAAGAAAAAAAATTCTCACAAACTCTTTATTTATTTTTTCTAATCAAATCTCATCTCATTGTCTTCACATTGTTTAATAACATCACTATTGTAACTCTAATTAAACGGAAAGAAAAATGATTGGCACATTTTTGTATTCACAAAAGCGAAGAATTTAGATTTAAAATAAAGGTTCAATTGATTCATTTCTAGATCAAATTGATACGTTATTCATTTAGTATTGAAATTTTGCAGTCTAGCCATGACAAATGAATACACATTAAATATATGTATAGAAAAAAATCATCTTGATTTCTTTCAAAAAGCCAGTGAAACACAGAAGTCTATGATATGACTTAGTCCATTTCTATTGCAGGCACTACCACATATGTCAAGTCATTATTAATACTTTCATAATGAATGAGTTTCATATCATCATACATTGGTTTCTTAATTGCTGACCCACCTCGATAGTAAAAAAAATGAAAGTTTTAATAACGAGGTGACAACTACGCATATTTTAGCCTAGTCAAACCATGTATTTTTTTTTTTAAATAATCTACACCCAATGTTTCTTTATCAAATGGCCTTCTATTTTACAAAAATCTCACAAACTATTTTTTCCCGTAATCAAATCTCATCTCCTCGTCTTCAGGTTGTAAAATAAAATCACTATTTTTATTCTAATTAAATGGAGAGAAAAGGATTGGCACATTTTCGTAATCACAAAAGTGAAGAATTTAGATCTAAAATAAAGAAGGTTTTGTTGATTCATTTCTAGATCGATTTGATACATTATTCATTTAGTATTGGAATTTCACAACCTAGTCATGACAAATGAATACACAGTAAATATATGTACAGGAAAAAAAATCATTATGATTTCTTTCAAAAAACCAGTGAAACAATAGAAGTCTACGATATGACTTAGTATATTTCTACAGTAGGCTCTACCGCGTATGTCAAGTCATGATTAATACTTTCATAACGAATGCGGCTCATGTCATCATACGTTGGTTTCTTAATTATCGACCCACCTCAACATTAAACAATGAAAGTTTTGATAACGAGATGACAACTAGGCATATTTTAGCCTAGTCAAACCATGTATTTGATTAAATAACCTCCACCAACTTACCTTCAATTTAAAAAAAATAAAAAAAATCTCACAAACTATTTTTTTATGTCCATAATCCAATCTCATTTGCTCGTCTTCAGGTTGTATAATAACATGACTATTGTAATTCTAATTAAATGGAGAGAACATTTTTGTATTCACGAAAGCGAAGAAGTTAGATCTAAAATGAAGAAGCATCTATTGATTCATTTATAGATCGAACTGACACATTATTCATTTAGTGTTTGAAATTTGCAACCTAGCCATGACAAATGAATACATATTAAATACATGTACAGGAAAAAAAAATCATCATGATTTCTTTCAAAAAGTCAATGAAATAATAGAAGTTTACGATATAACTTAGTCCAATTCTGTAGTAGACACTACCATATATGTCAAGTCATGATTAATACTTTCATAACGAATGAGGCTCGTACGTTGGTTTCTTAAATATCAGCCCACCCCAACAATAAACATTAAAAATTTTGATAACAAGGGAGACAATTAGGCATATTTTTAAACCAGTTTGATTGGGACATCTAGGGTACTATACATAAATTAGAAGTTGGTTTCTTAATTATCAGCCCCACCTCAACAACAAACAATAAAAGTTTTGATATCGATGTGACAACTAGACTTTCTTTTAAACTAGTTTTGATCGCCTTCTTGATTCCAAGTTCAGTGTTTATGAAATTGTATAAAAATAAGTGCAAGCCCCTTCTTATTTCACCTCCCAAAACGTACAACACTAATGCAGAGTAGTGAAAACATGGGCTTTGCTTGTTGAACAGGGCCACGTTTCAACAGTTCTCGCCCAGCATTAATCTGAAATATTGCCCCTTAAAACACTTCCAAAGGAGACTTTTTAGTCAATTGTGGTGGTGCCAAGCATTAATCTGAAAACATTGCCCCTTAAAACACTTCCAAAGGAGACTTTTTAGTCAAGATAAGATGTTCGGTGACTTAGCCGATGACTTTCTAACTATATAAGAAATCATCTTCCAGACCTTTTTGTACAATGCCTTAGGTTGTAATTCTGTTACTACAATACAATCTAGGAAAAAGAATTATAACTAAATTCACCATGGGATTGCATATGCTTTTGCTGCAAGCCCACTTCTTTCTAGCAATGCTGCTAATTTTTGTCACAAAATCAGTTTCTATAAAAACAAATTTCCCGATAGCAAAGCCCAACTGCACGGATCGTTGTGGAGATGTAAGTATTCCCTTCCCTTTTGGCACAAGGGAAGGTTGTTACCTTAGTGTGACATTCTTAGTTACTTGTAATCACACCCACTATAATCCTCCTAAACCATTCTTGGGCGACTCAAACGTAGATATCGCAAACATATCCCTGGATGGTCAATTGACTGTGTGGCAATTCATAGCGAAAGACTGTTATTATAGGAATGGCACCAATGCACTCCATAACAAACCCACTATACAATTTGAAGTATTCACAGTCAATAATACCGCAAATAAGCTTACTGTTGTAGGTTGCGATACTTATGCTTTCGTATCTGGGAGCCGGAATAACAAGAGTGATTACGAGACAGGGTGCACTTCCCAGTGTGCCAGCAAGGATGATCTGGAGGACGGGTCATGTTCCGGTGTAGGCTGTTGCCAGGCGTCTATCCCAAAAGGGGTATGGGAAGTTGAGTTGACATTGAAAAGCTATTCTAATTTCACAAAGAGCTATGATAATGACAACACTACGGTCTGGGACGTCGATAATTGCAGCTATGCATTTCTTGCTGAGGAAAGTGCATTCACTTTTTCTCCAAATAGTCTTTCAATTCTGAGGAATGTAGAGGAGCTTCCCATGGTGGTTGACTGGGCAATTGACAGAGGAACATGTGAGGAGTCTCAAAAGAACACGTCGAGCTATGCCTGTAAAAGCACGAATTCCAGTTGTAAAGGAACCGATAATGGGTATCGTTGTTATTGTTCAGAGGGTTATGAAGGAAATCCATACCTCATTCGTGGTTGTAAAGGTATTAAAGTTTGATTTCCTGTGTATTATCTAGAAATACATCGTGAATTGTTTAGCCACGTGCCTTTTAAGATTTTAAATTCACTTTTTTCTTTCCTTTAAGATTTTAATTTCGCTTTCTTTCATATTGTTATCTCTTTTATACAGATATTGATGAATGTAAAAATCCAAATCTCAACACTTGTGAAAAGGACCGATGTGTAAACATAGAAGGGAGTTTTAAGTGTGTTTGTCCAAAAGGTTACAATGGAGACGGGGAGAAACATGGACGGGGTTGCATTCGTGGTCAATCAGTTGTGTTCAAACTTGTTGCAGGTTAGCATCATGGATGTATCTAGGCCCTTCATTACATTTCACCCGGGATTTAGAATTATCTTCGTTGTTTCAAGCTGGGTGACTTTAAAACAAGTCTTCCACTGAAAGTACACTCCCTAAGTCTGTCTTCATACTCGATTAGGATGTCTATCTTTATACTGATTATAACTATGACATTTGCTAAAACTCACTCGTCAAATTGACTTGAAAGGGCAGGAGTGTTCACGTAGCTATAAATCTACGAACCAATTCATAGCTTAGGGCCTGCTTGGGAATTTCGAAGTATCAATTAGTAGCGATTTTTAAAACTGTTCAACTTATGCTTAGGAGTTTATTATCCAGCGGTTCTGAAGGTTTTTTAAAAGAATAAAATTAAATATATGTCTCCTAGTAAAATTTTCAATTTATAGTTAGTTCATAGTTGTATGAATTTTATTATTATTATTATTATTTTCACTCACAAGTGATTTTACTTATAGGGAACTTTTTATATGTGTTAATATTTAACTTAAAAAATTAAATAAAGTTAAATATTTCCTTAAATTTATAAGTAACTTCATATATTTAAAGTAATTTTTTTACACAAAAATAATCTTTTAATTATAACGTAATTTTTCTTATTTTCTGAGTAATATTTTGCTTATGAGTAATTTTTTTTATAACTAAAATGTAATTTTTTGCTTATAAATAATTTTTTAGTGAATATATTTTTATTTACAAGTTAATTTTGAAGAATATATATTGGTTAAAAATAATTATTTTATAGAAGGTAAATTAGAATAGAATATGGGAAATGACCAAAACACGTCGATTTGATATGTTGGGAGAATTGGTCAAAATTACACTACACCAATTTTAGGTGATTTTTACACCATTCAAAATCACTTCCTAAAAAAGCTAGTAAGCACTGATTTTTCAAACCTCTCGTAAATGGTGCCACCCAACCTTATGGTACCAAAGGAATATTGCTTTTAGCATTAAAGTTTCATTCATACTAATTGTCTAAACTGATGAACAACAATTGGTATCTAGCTTCCCTACGGAATCGTCACGTGCACCTTGTACTCTCTAGCTCATTTGTTTAATAAAGGGAGAGGACTGAAACTATCCTAAAATTTCCATTACAGGGATTTCTCTAGGAATTGCGGTTCTTGTACTTGTTGCCTGCTGGTTTCTCTCAATACTCAATAGAAGAAAGTTGAACACAATGAAGCAAAAAAAATTTCTTCAAAATGGTGGCTTATTGTTGCAAGAAAAACTTACCCAAAGACAACAGTCACCAGTTATGGCAAAGATATTTACTTCTCCCGAACTCAAGAAGGCAACAAACGACTTCCACGACAATAGAATTGTTGGTCAAGGAGGCTATGGCACTGTATACAAGGGCTTGTTAGTAGATAATCGACTAGTTGCCATCAAGAAGTCCAAAGAAGTTGATCCACATCAAGTCGAGCAATTTATCAATGAGGTGATAGTTCTTTCCCAGATCAACCATAAGAATGTTGTCAAGCTCCTAGGTTGTTGTTTAGAAACCCAAGCTCCTCTGCTAGTCTATGAATTCATAGAAAATGGATCCCTTTTTGAGCACATACACAATAAAACAAAGGCGCGTTCTCTTTCTTGGGACATACGGTTAAGAGTTGCTGCAGAAACTGCTGGAGTCTCGGGTATTTGCACTCTGTAGCTTCCCCTCCAGTCATACACAGAGACATCAAATCAACAAATATTCTTTTAAACACTAGTTTCACTGCAAAAGTGTCTGATTTTGGAGCATTAAGATTGGTTCCACTGGATCAAACTCAATTATCTACTATGGTACAAGGAACCTTTGGATACTTAGACCCTGAATACATGCAAACGAACCAATTGACTCCAAAAAGTGATGTTTACAGCTTTGGAGTAGTCCTGGTCGAGCTACTAACAGGAAAGAAGGCATTAAGCTATGACAGACCAGTAGAGGAGAGAAATCTAGCCAACTATTTCCTTTCAGCACTAGAGCGAAGCTGCTTATTCCAAGTTCTTAATGATAATATTAAATACGAAGGAAAGAGTGAGGAGTTAACATCAGTTGCTATGCTTGCGAAATTGTGCTTACATGTTAAAGGGGAGGATAGACCTAGTATGAATGAAGTAGCTAAGGAACTTGAAGGTCTGAGATTAGCAGGAAAACACTCATGGAACCAAACAGAACCTAATGAAGAAGAGTCTGAATCCCTGCTTTCTAGGAAAATGAAAGCCTTTGCAATTGCAAATAGTGTTGGTAGTAGTAGCACAACTATTGGATATGATAGCATCGGAGATCATATTGTTTTACCTATGGGAGGTGGGAGATGATCTGTAGCATTAGAATCGATGTGGAGTGAGGTTATATAGAACTAGCAATGTAGCATTACTGTTGTCGAGTTAATTTATGATTTTATCTTTTGTTAGGTTCTTAATCTAAAAAATAAGGATGTGGATTGAGGTTATACTGAACTTGCAAGATTAGCGATATTATTGTTATATTGGTATACGACTTCTTATATGGTTATGATCTGATAAGTCTCATTTTATTGACAGTATTCTTTGTTAATTAGTTTCTAGTATAAACATTACTATTTTTGAAATTCTTATATAGCTTTCATTTGGCATGGGTTTTCTTAGAATAGGCGAAAAACCGTTTTATTTTTATTTTAGAGTTGATTTCCACAACTGGAAACTTTTCAACCTTATTCTTCTTTGAACAATGTTTGTAACCAATTGATAGTTTCCAATACTTTTTCTCTCACCTTATATGTAAAATAAGAAAGCATCCAAACATGGTCGATATTGTGCTAAAAATTCTTCTAATTTCTTCCTAATCGTATTGAATAAACCATGGTCTCCTGTGGTTTGGCGTAACCAGCAGTATTGTTATCTTGGAGTCCAACTAAATCCATAGTTCCTACATCCCCTTGTAAGACACAATTTTAATCTGCTTAGTTTTCAAATTTCTGCCTCAGTGCTTGTCCCCATTCCATAGTTCAAATGATTGCTTTAAATAAAAATGATGCTCTTATGTGTAATAAAACTAGAAAGTAAAAAAGAGATAGCTTAAGAAAGTGCAGAAACCTAAACCTCAATGTTTCAGATAGTTTAATATTAAGACAAAAATATACGATAGAAAATGTAAATTAATATTTAATTGATAAAGAAAGATTTTATTACTTTCTAGAAGAGAAAAATAATGTTTGTGTTTATCAAGAATTTTGGGTGTACACTATTCAGAATCAACCATACTTGTGCTTTTATACATGGGCAAAGGATGAACTGGAATTACCAGATGGTGCACTATCATGCGTGACAACGAGAAAGATTTGGATGGCGGTTTGTTTTCTAGTTAAGGCTGTTGCCAGAGGACTATCCAAGGAAGAGGTACGGAGAGTGAACGTGACATTAAAAAGCTATGAAAATCTCATAAATGTGTGGGAATTCAATAGTTGAAATTTGCATCTATGTTTTTCTTTTTGAGTAATGTGAATTCACATTTTATCTGAGCATTCTTTCCGGCATGAGGAATGTAGATAAGCTTCCTATGGTGGTTGATCGGGCAACTGGGAATGGAACGTGTGTTAGGTTTGGTGACTCAAATGTGTTAGGATTATTGTTGATTTAGAATTTGATCAAGTGGAATTCTAGAAATTGGTTAGGAGTCTTTTGAAGATGCTTGTTAGACTTTTACGTGGAAAAGGATTCTAATTGCATCCAACAAAAGGAAACAAAATCTTGTTGAAATTGGGTTTCCTAATTGTAATATATTTTCTTGTCTTTTAGGGCTCTTCTAGGGTTGGCCTATAAATACAATGCTCTTCTGTTAGTTTTATTAGGCGCAACAGATAGAAGCCAATTGCTAGATTGCTTTATATTCTCTATATTGTTGATTCAATAAACATCGTTCCTCTGCGTTTATCCTTTTATTCTTCTTTACAATTTAAACCTTGTTTCGTGGTGTGATCTTATTTACTTCAATATTGTCATATAATCTCGTTCTTTGAAATTCGGTTTGGAATCAATATGTGTTATTGGAGCTTCCGTGCCCAACAAGTGGTATTAGAGCTAGGTTGTTGATTTTATGTGGATTGGTTAAGATTCTTTTGGGATGGTTGGGTTGAAGTATGATATTCCATAATTAGATCACAATACAAGGTTCTCGTTGTGGCAGGTAAAGATGAAAGCCGTTCTAGTACAGTTGGATTTGGAAGATGCATTTTTGGGTTTTGAGAGGATGCCAGCTGGAGAGACAACGGAAGGATCGAAAGGCTACGTCATTGATTCATCTTCATCTGTCCGACAACATTCTACAGGATGTCTTGAAGGAGAAAATAACAGTTGCATTGTGGTTAATGTTGGAGCATTTGTGTATGACTAAGAGTCTTACAAGTAAACTAGCTCTTAAGCAGAAGCTGTATTCACATCGTAGGTGAAAGGAGAGTCGTTGGAAGACTATGGTGCCGTGTTCAAAGAAATAGTTGCAGATCTAAAGACGTTGGAGGTTAAGTATGATGAAGAGGATATTGCCTTGATCCTATTATGTTCATTGCCTGGGTCTTATGCATCGTTTCAGGATACTATCTTGTATAGTCGAAATACTTTGACTATAGAAAATGTCTATGATACTATGCACTAAAAGGAGAAGATGAAGTATTTGGTCGGAGCTACATCAAGGGATGAAAAAGCTCTTGTATCTCAAAGTGGTTGACGAAGAGGCAGATCGAGAGTCTGATTTAGCAATGTGACCTGTTACTACTGCAAAAGAAAGGGACATATTTGAAAGGATTGCGATATGTTACAGGCTAATTGTAAATCGTGGAACGCAACCCTTGAATCAGACGAAACCAATGTAGTTGTGAATTGTTCAGCTAGCGAAGATGTGATGTTGACCGTTGTATCTGACGTGAAATTTAGGCCTGACGAGGAGTGGATTCTTGATTCAGGATGTTCGCACCATAGGTGTTATGATAGGAATTTATTTAAGACATTGAGGATGTTTTGTAAGGTGGAGTTGTAATGGGAAACAACCAATCTTGCCATGTTGCTAAGATCGGTCGAGTCAGATTGAGGCAGCGGATGGAACATTTAGAATAATTGATCAAATTTGACATGTTCCTGATCTGAAAAGGAATCTCATTTCGCTAAGTACCTGGATGCAAATGGGTATAAATTCTTTGGAGGAGGTGGAGTCTTGAAGGTTCGAAAGGGAGTCTAAATTGTTATGGAGGGACAGAGGATATCCTAATTGTACATTTTGTAGAGGAGTACAGATCCTGTTAGGAGACATTTGGACAAGTTTAGTACCGTGGTGGAAGTTCAGTTTGGTAAAGTATCTCTTGGGTTGGGCTTTGAGTTGGTTAAGAACACTTTTAGGGAGAGCGTTGGTGATCCCGCTTTGTCACCAATTTCAGCAGATACACTGTGTTCAGGTGTTGGGGTAGGACTCATCGAGCAAAGGTAACGCGGTGTCAGCAATGTCTGGGATGCTTATGAAGATGTTGAAGGTGAAAGTTCCAGTAAGGGGCCTTCTGGTCAAGCGTCCGATTTGGTTATTGTTACAGGGTGTGCTTCGACCCTGTGTGATCAATATTAATTCCTTGGAGGAATTTAGGTTTGGGCTCGAGTGTAGTTGTGGATGTCGGACAGATGACGAGTGTTTGATTTATATGGAGTGGTTACTGTGTTGAGGAGATTCTGCCAGTTAATTTTGATGCAGATAGATATGAAATTTAGGAGTTTTGTTTATATCACTGGAATTTGAGTCAAGGTCTATATTGTTAGGTTTGATGACTTGAATGTGTTAGGATTATTGTTGATTTAGAATTTGATCAACTAGAATCCTAGAAATTGGTTAGGAGTCTTTTGAATATGCATATTAGACTTTTACTTGGAAAGGGAATCTAATTGCATTCAACAAGAGGAAACAAATCCTGTTGAAATTGGGTCTCCTAATTGTAATATATTTTCTTGTCTTTTAGGACTCTTCTAGGGTTGGCCTATAAATACAAGGCTCCTCTGTCAGTTTTATTAGGTGTAACAGATGGAAGCCAATTGCTAGATTGCTTTGTATTCTCCATATTGTTGATTTAATAAACATTGTTCTTCTGCGTTAATTTTTTGTTCCTCTTTACAATTTAAACCTTATTTCATGGTGTGATCTTGTTTACTTCAATATTGTCATCTAATCTCGTTCTTTAAAATTCGGTTTGGAATCAATGTGTATTATTGGAGCTTCTGCGCCCAATAACGTGTAGGTGTTTGAAATAACATGTCTATTCATTTAGACATATTTCCAAAATAATTTCTTCTCTTGGATATTAAATGAAAGATTAAAATAATGTCAAGAGCCTTGAATTGGTGAATGGATCAAATGGGATACGAACTAGCCAAATTTACAAAGCATGGCAGCACATCCACACCATCAATCTGTCTGGTTGAGAAACTATGCCTGATTCAAATTTTTTCAAATTTAAATAGAAACTTATCAATGTTTTAAACTTTATGGAAAACAAGAATCTATATATAGATTCAAGTTTTCTTTGATGTGAAAAGTGATAAAATATCGTTTTTGTTTCTCTCTTCCATCTTCTATATTTGCATGCCTTGGACTTTATTTTGTATATAAAATTCAAAGTTTATATTGTGTAATAGAAACAAAATATAAACTCTCCTGTATTTGTTTATCAAGTTCTTGTGCTCCAGATGTTGTCTTTAACTGCATAGACGCCAATAAAATTTCAAGATATTCCATTATAACTTGGAGGATATATTAGGTTTCCCAAGTGGATTCATCTTTGTTTAGGGATAAATTTTGTCTTAAGGAAGACAACATAGTAACTTGTCTTGGAATCAAGAAGTTTTTGTTTTTCAAGTTATTGCAAAAGACATTCCACCCACAAATTCCAAGTGTTACAAACCTGATAATGGTTATGATTATAGTTATGGATCTTGGAATTCAACAATTTCTACAAAAACAAATTGGAAATCATATAAAAAAGGGATGCTCATCGTCATCAAACACTTGTAGCTTGGCTAGAAAATCATGAAAGAAATTATTTTTTTCTAATAACAAATCATAATCATCTAGATGATTAGATGAAAAAGTATTATACATGCCTTTGAAGATTATACCTTGACAATCATTAGGGAGCTATGGATATTTTTGATAACTCTCTGAAAAGCGATTGACCATGAAAGCAATATTGTCCATCTTTGTTTCCATGTCTATGATAATCTTTCAAGCAAACATATTCGTAACTGGACCTATTGAAGAAGAATTGGAATCCCTAAATGGCAAGGAATTTGATGAGTATTCAAATGTTGAGGGTAACAGCACTAGATATGATATCACAAGCAATCTATAATTTTGGCAACCTACTGGTACTAACAAATAACTATTGTCATATTAGTGCTTCGATGGTTTTTCAAGGCCTTATTCTGTAACATTTTGTGTATATTTGCTTACATTGGACTTTCAAGATTAGTGATATTGTTTTAAGTTAGTTTCTAATTTTATCTTATTTTAGTTTCTTTATCTCTAACATAACCATGTGTAAAAAGTCTCGCCTAGAACGCTGTGATTACGCTTGAAAGTTTGCGGGACGCTGTGATCACCGATTCAAATTTTAGTATTACCAAGTTTATGTTCTAGATTACCGATTAGTTTGACCTTACGTATGGAATTGACTAATTAAAGCAGACACGTCACTTTTAATTAGTTTCTAAATGATTAAGCATACAATTTAATAAGCCTTATGTTTGAATGCCACAGTTTGTAATAAATTACTGGAAAGTAAAGAACATAAAATTTGAAGACGGAGAAACCCAACATGGGAAAAACTATAGGATCAAGCTAGTTCAAGGAATACACAGTAATTCCAACTCTTGTATCAACTAAGACCCGCTATCACTGTCTCACGATCTACTGCCATAGATACCTCTAGCCTGCTAGACCTCTTGATCTATCTCTTATAGCCTCCTGCTATTGTAGATGCCTCTAGCCTCCTACTAGACTTTATGATCTACCTCTTGCAGCTCAATATGCTATTTCCTAAGGCCTTCTAGTTTATGCTGAATGTCTCTCCAAGTGGAACACCAAGAACTGCCTGTTCTTGTACTTGTAACTGTGCTTCAATCCACCTCTATCAATCTCCCAATAAGAGAGTCTCTTCCCCAATGAATTAAGGAAGTCAGGTATTTTAGATTATGAAGATGTAATGCTTTTCCAAAACTTGGTTGTCGGATCACAAGAATGAATATGATAGATTCACTAATGAATTGCACCTTGGATCTCTTGAACAATGATATGAAAGTGTTATAGATGTGAAAGCTGTAACGCCTCGAACTCTTTTTCATTATTATTGTTATTTTTTAAATAAAAATGAGCTCAAGGTGCTACCAAAACTTTTCTCTATCTAATTTAGGCGGAAATATATCGAAAATATTTGATTTCAAATTATTAAACAACATAATAAATATCGTGCATAAATATTAACACAAAGATATTCTTTATATAAATTGACTATTGTCTTTTCTAGAAATTTTACTTGACGACCGCATTAGCATCGCTCCGTCAATCTTCCACACGTCCTCTCGACCCGTTCTTATCTGAAAATATTGTAAGAGTGAGTATTTTGAAAACACTCAGTAAGAATATGTGCACATCCTTTTTCACATGATATAAATATAAAAAATAGCATAACATACCAACATTTCTCAGGAATTTCTTAAGAATCCCCATATCCCGTAGGATTTAATTTCTTTTCTTTGACCTGACGGTCTATCCCGAAGGATTTAACTTCTTCTCTTTGACCTAATGGTCTATCCCGAAGGATTTAACATAGCATTCGACCCGAAGGCCTTAAAGTATCTCATGCCAAAATTTACATATATATCAAGGAATAAGAATTTATCACTTGCACCATGTATTCTTACCTCAATTGACACCAAAGAATTTCTGAAAATGATTTATGAAATAAAATGATATTCCTTCTCAAAAGTATGAGTGTGTGTAGACGTGTGAAATACTAATAATCTGTATGAGTAAAGGAGAATTTGTCACTTCAGTGCTCTCATATCCACTTTTATACGCAGAACATGTGACTATAGAGATTCTAACGTAATTTGATGTTAATTAGGTTT
>NC_036250.1:14749267-14773144 GCF_002742605.1 Olea europaea var. sylvestris | reverse complement strand
GTGGAAAAATTTAAAATTCGGAGTGTTACATCCTTACCCCCTTAAAATAATTTCGTCCTCGAAATTACCTTATTTAGCCGAATAACTCTGGATACTTGGCTTTTATTTCTTCTTCTTTTTCCCAAGTAGCTTCTTCGACTCTATGGTGTTTCCATCGAACTTTAACTAAAGCAATTTCTTTATTCCTTAATGCATGTGTTTTGCTTTCGACAATCTCCAAAGGAGTCTCTTCATATGTTAGATCTTTCTGTACTTCCAATGAGTCATAGCTTATCACATGTTCGGGATCATGCACATACTTTATAAGCATCGACACGTGGAATACATTATGTACAGCTGATAGTCTAGGTGGCAATGCTAGACGGTACGCTACATTCCCAATTCTATCTAGAATTTCAAAAGGACCTATGAATCGAGGTCTCAACTTTCCTTTCTTGCCAAATCTAAGAACTCCTTTTATGGGTGCCACTTTTAGAAACACTTTTTCACCGACTTCAAATTCTATCGATTTTCTCCGCTGATCTGCATAGCTCTTCTGTCTATCTTGAGCAGACTTTATTCTGTCCCTAATTTTATCAATTACTTGCACTGTCCTTGCAATAATCTCTGGACCCAAAATTCGTTTTTCTCCGACTTCATCCCAATGAACTGGGGACCTACATCTTCTACCATAGAGAGCTTCATAAGGAGCCATGCCAATAGTAGTTTGGAAGGTATTATTGTATGCAAACTCCACTAATGATAGATATGACTCCCAACTACCTCCCAAATCCAAGACACATGCTCGGAGCATGTCTTCTAAGATTTGAATATTCCTTTCAGACTGTCCATCAGATTGAGGATGGTAGGCAGTGCTGAAATTTAACTTTGTCCCCATAGCTCCCTGCATGCTCTTCCAAAATTTAGAAGTAAATCTTGGGTCTCGGTCTGAGACAATGGATGTTGGAATTCCATGCAGCCTAACAATTTCCTTAACATATAATTGAGCAAATTGATCCATACTATAGTTCATTCTTATTGGAAGGAAATGAGCAGACTTTGTCAACCTGTCTACAATTACCCAGATGGCGTCGTGTCCTTTCATTGACTTCGGAAAACCTACTACAAAATCCATGGCTATTTGTTCCCATTTCCACTCTGGAATTTCTAATGGATTTAATGGTCCTGATGGCCTTTGATGTTCCGCTTTAACTTGCTGACATACAATACACTTTTTAACAAAGAGACCAATCCCCCTTTTCATATTCCGCCACCAAAAGGTATCGCGGAGGTCTCGATACATTTTAGTACCACCGGGATGTGCAGCATACGGGGCATAGTGAGCTTCCTCTAATATTTCTTTTCTTATCCCTTCATCCCTTGGTACACATAATCTTCCCTCGAACATCAAAGCATTGTCATCCGCTATTACAAAACCTTTTCTCTTAGTCGTACCAACTTCCGTCTTGATTTTTCTCAAGAATGGATCATTGTTTTGAGCATCCTTGATTGGTTCCCGAAGGGTAGGTTGTATCTTAAATGCTGAAATTTTTGCAGTAACTTGAGTTGGTGGAATGACAACTTCCAATTTCAATTTATCAAACTCCTTTATCAACTGTACTTGATCTGTGGGTAAAGTTGCTAGTTGTCCTACTGTCTTCCTACTAAGGGCATCTGCGACTATATTAGCTTTACCTGGATGATAATAAATAGTGCAATCATAATCCTTAACTAACTCTAGCCACCTTCTCTGTCTCATATTCAACTCCTTTTGAGTGAAAAAGTATTTCAAACTCTTATGATCTGTATAGATTTCACACTTTCCCCCGTAAAGGTAGTGACACCATATCTTTAGAGCGTGTACTACCGCTGCCAACTCTATATCATGTGTAGGGTAGTTTTGCTCATGTTGCTTTAATTGTCTAGAGGCATATGCGATTACCTTCCCAAACTACATCAGTACACATCCCAAACCTTGTTTGGATGCATCACTATATATAACGAATCCATCTGAACCCTCTGGTATAGCTAAAACTGGAGCTGTAACCAGTTTCTGTTTCAGTTCTTGGAAGCTCTCCTCACATTTCTCAGTCCACTGAAATTTTACACCCTTTCTTGTTAATTGGGTCATTGGCCCGGCTATTTTGGAGAATCCCTCAATGAATCTCCGATAATAACCGACTAGTCCCAAGAAACTACGAACTTCGCCTACATTTGTTGGTCGGGACCAGTTTGTTACTGCTTCAACTTTACTAGGGTCCACTTCAATTCCTTGTGCTGTAACCACATGACCAAGAAAAACTATACGATCAAGCCAAAATTCACATTTCTTGAATTTGGCATACAACTTCTCCCTTCGTAGTGTCTCCAACACTATTTTAAGTTGTTCTTCATGTTGGTCCTTATTCCTTGAATACACCAAAATGTCATCAATGAAGACAATGACAAATTGATCTAAATACTGGTGGAATACCCTATTCATTAAATCCATAAATACTGCAGGGGCATTTGTTAATCCAAAGGGCATTACCGTAAACTCATAATGACCATAGCGAGTTCTAAATGCTGTCTTTGGAATGTCATTTGCCTTCACCTTCAACTGATGATAGCCCGACCTCAAATCAATTTTGGAAAATACTGTTGCACCCTTCAACTGATTAAAGAGATCTTCGATCCAAGGAAGAGGATATTTGTTCTTGATTGTCAATCGGTTAAGTTCCCTATAATCAATACATAATCTCATTGACCCATCCTTCTTCTTCACAAACAAAACCGGTGCCCCCCAAGGAGATGTACTAGGTTGGATGAAACCTTTATCCAACAACTCCTGCAACTGTATCTTTAATTCTTGTAGTTCCTTTGGCGCCATCCAATATGGAGCTCTAGACACTGGAGTTGCACCAGGTACGAGGTCAATTGTAAACTCCAATTGCCTATCTGGTGGCGCGCCAGGTAAGTCATCAAGAAATACATCAATGAAATCTCGTACAATCGGCACATTACAAATCGTAAGCTCCGATTGTTGAGTTCCATGTATACTCACTAGAAATCCTTGACAGGATCTTTTCTTTAACATCTTTTCTGCTTTCATGGTCGACACGATTCGAGGTAAAGACTTAACTTGTACCGCGAAAAATCGAAATTCATCCTCTCCAGGCCTCTGAAAAACTACTTCCTTTTCAAAACATCGAATGGTTGCGTGATTGCTTCCCAACCAGTCCATTCCTAGAATAACGTCAAAGTCTTTCATGTCTAGGAGGTGTAGATCAGCTACAAATTCTTTTCCTTCCATTACTAATTTTACTGCCCTAGCGATCTGATTGGTATTCAAAATTCTACCAGATGGAATAGAAATTTCTAGAACACTATCAGATTTTTCACATGCAGTACGTGATTTAGCAATAAATGCAGTGGAGATAAATGAATGAGTAGCTCCGGAGTCTATAAGAACATATGCAGGTAGTTCAGATATTGATAAAATACCTGCCATTACATTTGGATCCTCTGTTGCCTCTTCCCGGGTTAAAGCAAAGACTTTGGCTTTCACTTTCCTTCCCTGTTCATTATCCTTCTTAGGTGGGTATGCCTTGCAATCCGAAGCAAAATGACCTTCTTGGCCACATCGATAGCATACATTTTTCCCAAACCAGCACTCCCCTCCATGGGCCTTATTGCACTTTGGGCATCGTGGAGTAACTTTATTTGGTTTACTTGACCCTGATCCTGATCCTATATTGGGATTCTTAAATTGTCCAAATCCCTTCCCTTTATTCAATCCATTCCACTTTCGTTTCCCATATGACTCATTATTCTTCTCAGTCATCCGATCCATTTCTAGACGATCAGAAATTGACTGCGCTCGTTGAAGTACTTCACTATATGTGGTCGTATGGTGAGATTCCATGATTCCTCCAATCTCTGGACTTAGGCCTAATTCGAACCTTCTAGCCTTCTTTGGCTCGGTATCGACAAGATGTGTAGCATACCTAGAAAGTTGTTCAAACTTCCTTTCATACTCATCAAGCGACATATTTCCTTGTTTCAGCTGTAGGAACTCTGCCTCTCTCCGATCCCTCAGTGATTGAGGAAAGTATTTTGTCATTACCTCTTCCTTGAACTGTGCCCAAGTCATAGCACATTGTTGCGCTTCCGTTCTAGTGCGCGAAGCAGACTCCCACCAGTGGCCTGCTGCTCCAACTAGCATAAACTCGGCACATGATACCTTTTGTGCATCAGTGCATGCCATGTGTTTGTAGATTCATTCTAGCCCTCTTAACCACTCCTCGGCTGCCAAAGGGTCTGCTTTGCCATCAAAAGAAGGAAGTTTAAAACGGCGAAACTGCTCCACAATTGAACTTGTGTTGCCGGTCCATTCTGAGGAGCTGGTGCGGGTGCTTGATCCCTACCAAGGTCATGTACTGCCCTCATCAAATCCCTAAACATAGTTGCTTGATCTTGTTGTCCTGCCATTTCCTTTAAATTAACAAAATAAATTTTGTCTTAGGAACGTTGACAACACAGTAGCTCAAAGGAAATTATTATTATTATTATTTTTATTTCCAATAACATAAAGGAAAAGATATCACAGTACCAAGGAAATGGAATCTAAATTTCTAAACCCTATAACTTCTGCAAATCTTCTTTAACGGAGCTTCATCTTCAGAGGAGTCTTCTGCTTCAGGCCCGGACTCTACGTCTATCTCAACCAGTGGCTCAGGTTCATGCTCATGATCGTTCTCTAACTCTAGCCTAAAGTCATCCTGTTGTTCCCATTCGGGATCTTCCTCTGGGTCCGACTCAATTTGAGGTTCTGGCTCATCATTGAGCTCGTTCCCTACCTCCAGTTGGCGTTCTAAACTTTCACTCCACCTATCTAGAAGGGTCTGACAATATACATCAAACTCAATCGTGTTTGGATGCTCTGGGGGGTTACCTTCTAACATCTCATTCCTAACCATAACTCCCATGTCTCCCCATTGAGGTGGAAGTGAATGTACGAGATTATTCACAGCCTCAATATGAGTGATCTCTAGTCCTGCCTCCACAGCTGCCATACATTTTTCATAGATGTCTTGCATGTGTTCAACAAGTGGACGAGTCGGGTCAGTCACGAAATTCTCATAAGACTGAATGATGGACCTACGGTTCAACGCTGCTCTATAAGTCGTGGCCTTTCTAGTGGTCTGATAAATTCTAACCATTGTATGTAACACACGGTTCCAATTATATTTATTTTTGTAGTAATATCAAAGTACATGTTATGCTCTTGTGATTTTAATAGGAATTTTTTTTTTCTTATCAATATACCTTCATGTATAATAGCATGCATAACATATTTCTTTTTAGACGTTCATTTATAATCATTTCATAGAATTCAAGCTTAAATGATACATAAAGTCATGCTTGAAAATAAAATGAAACTTAATATTTTCTTCATACCTTGAGTCTGTCGGACGGTAGTAGATTGACGAGTGCTAATGTCATGGGTCTTATTTTAAATACTTGTTTAGTGAAAATTTTCATACAAGTAATATAAACAAGTAGGCATGTACTCAACATAAGTTGAAACTGCTTTCTTAACAAGTTGATTAGTTATATTGAAATAAGTAGAGTAAAATCATTTCATTTACTTTAGAAATTACCCTTCTTTTTTTTTTTTTTTTTAGTACACACACTTGGTTTCTAGTGCATATACCCATTTAATACATATATCACACTTCCATGCAATTAAGCTTTTAAATTTTAATTTAATCATTATAAAGAAACTAAACATTCAAACAGTTTATTCAAAATAAATTCTATTAATTTCACAATCATAAATATTTAATAGACAAAACAAAAATTATATATTTATATTTCATGTAGACCACTAAGTCTTCGAAATAAATTATCATTCTAAGAAAAATAATTTATACACGTAAATCACATTTGAATATGATGAAGAAATATATATACTTTTTTTTCAAAAAAAAAACGACGAGTCTACAGAATCGACTAAACTCGTGCTCTGATACCATTCTGTAACGCCTCGAACTCTTTTTCATTATTATTATTATTTTTTAAATAAAAATGAGCTCAAGGTGCTACCAAAACTTTTCTCTATCTAATTTAGGCGGAAATATATCGAAAATATTTGATTTCAAATTATTAAACAACATAATAAATATCGTGCATAAATATTAACACAAAAAGATATTCTTTATATAAATTGACTATTGTCTTTTCTAGAAACCTGATGGTCTATCCCGAAGGATTTAACTTCTTCTCTTTGACCTAATGGTCTATCCCGAAGGATTTAACATAGCATTCGACCCGAAGGCCTTAAAGTATCTCATGCCAAAATTTACATATATATCAAGGAATAAGAATTTATCACTTGCACCATGTATTCTTACCTCAATTGACACCAAAGAATTTCTGAAAATGATTTATGAAATAAAATGATATTCCTTCTCAAAAGTATGAGTGTGTGTAGACGTGTGAAATACTAATAATCTGTATGAGTAAAGGAGAATTTGTCACTTCAGTGCTCTCATATCCACTTTTATACGCAGAACATGTGACTATAGAGATTCTAACGTAATTTGATGTTAATTAGGTTTCATGTGGGTTAATTACTCTATCACTAATGAGCTTAGTAAATTTTAAATTATTAATTTTCAATTTTCGTTTCATTTCCCCAAGTAACCGTATGAATTAAATTGGAAATGAAAGTTTTGTTTTTATTATTTTATTATTATCTATATTAATAAAATATTAAATACTAACAGTTTTCTTTTTATTAGAATAACTCGGACATACTAGCTCAAAATTACTTTTTCTTAATTCCAAATTATACTATTTGACAAGAGCTATAAAATGAGTATAATATCGATATATTTTTAATAACTTTTTAAAATACTTAAATATTCGATCCAAATAAGTTACGATAAATTAAAAATATACGCTTGCGGAATAAACCATTTATGCAAATAAGTGGGACGTGTTTATCACTTCAACTTTTCGACTTTAGTGTGACGACAGTGTTGGACATGGATTATTTTATTTGTTAAATTACCAACCCACGTGGAAAAATTTAAAATTCGGAGTGTTACAAAAGCACAATGAGCAACTTTAGAATTTTCGCCCATGACTCTGTTATTCATAAATGGGGGTAAGTAGGTATCATGAGACATGTAAAACTCTTCAAATTGCAACCTAGGGTTTGGTCGGAT
Source organism: Olea europaea var. sylvestris (assembly GCF_002742605.1). NCBI lineage: Eukaryota > Viridiplantae > Streptophyta > Magnoliopsida > Lamiales > Oleaceae > Olea > Olea europaea. Next base: position 14,765,951 of record NC_036250.1, on the reverse strand, counting down.
ACAAATGTCGCTCAAGCGAGTAGCTAGCCATAGGTGAGCGATAGCTAAGCAGACGTTAGTATTTTCATTATAACTTTATCTTTCAACATCTGATGGAGGTGATTCAAAATGCGTTGAAAAGCTCACTCAAAGGGCTACAAATATTCTAGTTGTCTAAATTCCAATGTTTTCTATGCGAAAAATGCGTTGCAAGTTATGATTGAGTTGGAACATAACTTGTGCTGCTCTTTGATATCTTTTAGATCATATGTGATCTTCTTGGACATCTTGAACTCCTTCAAGGACTATACGACCAACTCTTTTATATTAATCTATTTGTCTAAAAATTGCCAATACACTATAAACCTAACAATCTCCTCTTTTGGCATTCTATGAAAAAACTATACAATAAAGTCAAGATAGTAAAAGCAAAAATCTAATCTATCCAAATTTCGTTTCTTGCATTCTTTGTTAAACCTGTTCCTGAAATCAAAAACTTAAATACCCAGTTTAAAAGCATGTGATAAAATGTAACAATTGAAGTTTATAATCATAAATAAGCGTGCTAGTTTGAGACGTGACAATAGTGTCAATCAAAACACCAACCAAAAAATTAACATCACAAAACATCAAAACTCAATCAGTTGTGCATTATGATATGGAATGCAATGCAATGCAAATGCTTCCCCTTACTGCAAATTCTCAAGATTTTTATGCAGTATCAAAATGTATCTATGTCTCTTCCCAACGACCCCTAGATATAGCAATACAAAATGTTAATCAATCAAATAGTGAAAACACTGTATGTAAATCGTTCTATGCTCCCCCTCAATTTATATTTCTATCCTCCTTTTTGTCACAAATGCTTAATGGAATACTATCAAAATCAAACAGAGCAATAACATATAATAACTTTAAAATGTAGTGATAGCAAGGACAAGAAAAATCAATAGACTATAAACCTTCTCACATACTCAGTTCATATCAGAATGGAGTAAATAGTGCAAATGACTCATGTTTGTAAAATGTCACTAATCCAATGCAAGCAGGACTCCAAATCTTAATTTTGTAAGAAAGGACATGCCAATTACTGCCCAATAAGTATATTCCCCTACTAATTAAGGTCAAACCATGAAAGTACAGTATGACCTATACTTATTATTTTTTATTTTTCTCCCTCTTACTTTGAGTATTTATATTTTTCAATTTTCCATATTTCTTCAGCTCTTCATATTTTTCACATTTTTAAGCTCATTTATTCTTCGTCTTAAGTGTAGGTTCTTCTCCATTAGACGACTGAGATGACCCCTATAACAAGCTTTAGGCTGATTAATCCAAGTCAGTTGATTATAGGCACCAAGTTTTAAGAGATTCTGCACGCTTAATTGTTAGAGTCAAATAGGCCCCGAAGAAGAGAATTAAGATAATGAGCTTTTACATGGGAGAATATTTTTGGGCTTAGGTCTACTGAATTAGGTCAATTCATGTTTGAAGTCACCCTATTGACATGTGACAGCCAACCTAAGTTTCACATATGCGGTAGCGTCCGACTAACAAATTCATAGTATGTGCAATGCAGATGATACATAAAGAAACCTATATCAAGTAATCTAAACAAGTAATGAAAATTACTCTATAACTTATCAATTCAGCTCATACATGATCACAACATGCAAATTCCAGAAACATGTCATACTGTAGAAGTGTTCCATAACCAACTATTTTTGTGTTTTTCAAATTTTCAATTCTTTTTTTCTATTTTTCATTTTTCCAAGAATGAATGCCCACACACAAAAGAGAAAAAATAAAGTCAAGCATACAAAATAAACATAAAATATGCATACTCCAAAGCAAACCAATGTAGATGTACATGCATGAAACCAAAAATAAAGCAAAAGAGAAATAAAAACATACAAATGATGCATGCATATATAATATGACAGTTAAGAACAAGCATGCATAAAAATACCTAATCATCTAGGTATATGAGTGCCTTGTTCCCTTAAGAGCACCGTGATCTACTATTAGATTTGGTAGTTCACTCTTCTTCATCCAAACCTGCCTGATGAGAGAACACTTTCCAGACAATTATGTCACCAATTTGGTCAAATGATTCACTTGATCAGTAAAGAATCCAATGTGACCAATAGACACCTAATTCTTGTTATTTTCAAGTTCATGTTTTTCCTTTTGTTCAGATACTGATCACATCTAGGGAGGATATGACCTAATTCACCACAATGATAGCATATAGGGATATACTTAGGACTTGTATTATATGTATGCTGAAATAAACGGGTCCTATGCTGTCTGGTAGACCTCTCTCCTACAAATTCCTTTTCCTTAGGTTTGGGGTTAGGCACATGTTTAGGCTAGTCTTTGGTTGGGACAAATGTCTTAGACATGCTAGCAACATTATGATATTTTTTGTTATATCCTAGACCTCCTCTGCTTCCAGCCGACTTGCCTATACCTAGCATGTTATCTAACTTAGACGACCCATTGGTGAAGGCAAGAAGTTGAGACTTAGAATTCTCTAATTCGCTCACAAGGTCCACAATCTGAATGTTTATAGTCTCATTTATGACGGTCAACTCGCTGACTTTTCTAGAGGACTTTTCAAGCTCATTGGTGAGATTCTTAACCTGAGACTCTATAGCATCATTTATTGACTTAAGCTATCTCAGGATAGTGGAAGATTCCTTAACATACACTTCAAACTTAACTTACTCCAATTGTAGCTCCTGAACAGTCATATTTAAGGCTTTGTTTTTATTGAGAATTTCTAGGCTCTCCTGATACATTTTCTCATAGGTCTCTTCAATATCTTCCTCACTCACAGAGTCATCACCAAAATCCTCACCATTATCTATGTCCTCATCTCTTTCACTCCCCTATTCGGATCCACTTTTAATCCTAGCAACGATGGTAACATAATTTCCACTTTTCTCACGAGTGGATTTCTCACTCTAATTGTCAGAGTTAGACACGCCATCAGTGAGAGTAGTATTCATTGCCTTCTCTTTGACTCTTCTAGCACTAGGGCACTCTCTCTTAACATGACATACACCTTTATGGTTATGGCACCTCACATATTTGGATCTTCTCCTAGATTTACTAGCGCCACCTTTTGGTCTCTTTAGCTAGGTAGGCAATCTCCTAATCACTAGGTGAATATAAGTCAAAAGATTCGGTTAGATTATTCCTAGCAGATTTAAAGGCCAAGGACTTTTCCTTAGATGGGTTGTCTACGGTTTGCTCATAGGTCTGGATGGATCCAACTAGCTTTTTTAGTTTGATAGTGTCTATGTCCTTACTTTCCTCAATTTCCATGACTTTAGGCCTAAAATGCTCGAGTAAGGATCTAAGGATTTTTCTCACTATCTTAGGCTTGGGAATTTTTTTACCTAGGTTGAAAGATGAATTTAGTCATTTAGGCTCACATAGAATACAGTAAAGGTCTCATCCTCTCTGATCTTGATATCTTCAAACCTAGTAGCCAGTATCTGTAGTTTCGAGTTCTTAACCACCTATGTTCCCTCATGTGTGGTTTCTAAAATATCCCAAGCTTCTTTCGCTACCTCACACATGGGCACTCTCCTAAATTTCTCAAGAGAAATAGCCATAAAGAGGACAAGAAGGGCTTTACCATTCCAGTTGCACCTATCTAGTTCAGCCTTATACCACTTGAAAAGTCTCGCCTAGAATGCTGTGATAATGCTTGAAAGTTCGCAGGACGCTATGATCACCAATTCAAATTTTAGTGTTACCAAGTTTACATTATAAATTACCAATTAGTTCGGCCTTACGTGCGGAATTGACTAATTAAAGCAAACACATCACGTTTAATTAGTTATTAGATTGTTAAGCATACAATTCAATTAACCCTATGTTTGAATACCACAGTTTGTAATAAATTGTTGGAAAGTAAATAACATAAAATTTGATGACGGAGAAATCCAATGTGGGAAAAACTCCGGGACCAAATTAATTAGTTCCGCTATAGACTGTTCAGGAAATACACAGAAATTCCAACTCTTATATCCACTAAGACCCACTGTCGCAGTCTCACGATCATTGTTATAGATACTTGTAGTCTGCTAGACCTCCTCATCTACTTCCTGTAGCCTCTTGTTATCGTAGATGTCTCTAACCTCTTGCTAGACTTCCTGATCTACCTTCTGAAGCCTAGTCTGCTGTCTCCTACAGCTTCCTGGTCTTATGCTAAATGTCACTCCAATTTAAACACCATGAACCTCATGGTCTTGTGCTTGTAACTGGGCTTTAATCCACATCTCTCAATCCTCCAATGAGAAAGCCCTTTTTCAATGAATTAAGAAGGCTAGGTATTTTGGATTACAAAGATGTGATGTTTTTTAAAACTTGGTTACCGGATCACAGGATTGAATATGATGGATTTACTAATGAATTGCACATTGAATCTCTTGAACAATGATATGAAAGTGTTATAGATGTGAAAGCACAATCAGCAACCCTAGAATTTTTGTCCATGACTATGGTATTTATAGATGGGGGTAAATAGGTATCATGGACTGTGTAAAACTCTTCAAATAGCGACCTAGGGTTTGGCCAAATACAAATGTCGCTCGAGGGAGTAGTTAGCAATAGGTGAGCGATAGCTGAACAATTGTCAGTATTTTCATCATAACTTTATCTTTCGATATTCGATTGAGGTGATTTAAAATGTGTTGGAAAGCTCACTCAAAGGGATACAAATCTTCTAGAAATAGCCTTGTCTAAATTCCAATGTGTTCTATTCGAAAAATGCATTGCAAGTTACAATTGAGAATTTGGAACATAACTTGTGCGGCTCTTTGATATCCTTTAAACTTCTAATTGCATTCCAATGATCATATGTGATCTTCTTGAACCTCTTGAACTCCTTCAAGGACTATGCTACTAACTCCAAAAGATTTTTTGACTTTTACAACTCTTTTACATTAATCCTTTTGTCTAAAAAATTGCCAATACACTAGAAATTTAACAATGTAAATTGAGGTTGCATTAAACTATCTAGATTAGCATGTATTTATCATCCGATCAATTGTATTTTCTTGAAAGTATCTTAGCTAGCAATAGTCTATGAGTAGTTTTGAAATTATGAGTGGGTAGCACTATTTAAATTCCATTCACTTCCAAGAAACAATTTTCTTCACAGTTATACTCTTTGATCATGCACAATTTAGGTTTAACACTTTCAGCAAGGAGTCGATAGCTTTAATTTGAACGGATTTTCAAGAATTGGATAAAATGAGAGAAAAAAAAATTAGTTTTTACTTTAGACTTGATTTCGATGACTTTGTTCTCTTGTGAAAATTTTTCAAATGCTTATTCTTCGTAATTGATGAACAACGTCCATAGCAGTTGCAAGTTTTTCTAGCTTTATTAAACCTTGCAAGAAATTTTTCCTTCTTTCAAGTACCGAGTAGATGATTATTTTGTTCAACTTGAGAGTTTAGGCTGGGTAGATAGGCAGAGGAGATGAGCTTTTTGGAGTTTTGTAGGGAATGAGGATGGCAGGGAGTGGCAATGGAGGCATTTTAGCAATTTAACTATTGGGCTTGCTATAGAAAAAGTAAATGTTAGAGAAGGGTGGACAGAAAGGCCTTAGCTTAACAGCTTTTGCATCACTCGCATTTTCGGTAGCTCAATATGACCTTTTTATTGATCAAACAAACACAAAAAAAGTTGCAAATCAATAATAATAACGGAATTGATATTGTGAATTAAAGATAAACACTTCCCTTTCAATTATCACAAACATTGGCACCAAAAATGGATTGAACAGTGCTCAGATCAATAACCCAATAATACAGAAAGCAGCTCCAATAGAAGGAACCAAGATTCACACCCAACACCATAAAGGAAACCACTTAGAGAATCACGCAGAGATAGCCACACATAGAGGTAGCAAGATGGCAGTGAAGAAGGGAAAAAATCGAAGCAATAGGAAGGCGAACGGGGTAGCTAAGTCGCTAGCCAAGGTGCAATTTGGGTAAGCCACAGAAGGTGGCACGAAGGAAGTAGCAAAGTCACATAGAAGAAGAAGCCGAAAGGTCTCACTAAAAAGGGGGCTAAAGTGTTAAAATCGTGTATATGTATTATAATACCTCAAAGGGCACAAATATATACAATACACTTTAGGTCAAGCATATGGGTAGGACCCTAAATGCAATACTCAGTCTAACTTCTTTTTCGGTTACCATTTGTGTGTTATTGGGCTGACCATTTAAATAATCTCAATAATAGGTTCCAAACTAACTATATGATTTTAATCCGATCCGACAGATTGGTCATCCCCCAAATTTATTTTGTATCTAAATACCTATCAAACCTTCACCTTGATGCCAAATACACCTGCAAAAGAGAAAAAAACCAGTTTAGTAGTCGCATAACGTGATTTCAAATAAAATTGAAACATCACATACTTTTAAAAATGTTTAGAAAGTGCATGTGAACTTCTAAACTTTACGAACGGTAAGTACCTTAGTGCTCATATCTGTACGGTTATAATTTGAATATACTTTCTCAAGTTTTATTAAATTTTAAGAAACTACATCTCTAATAAAATGTAGCCTAATATCAATATGTTAGTGCATTAATGAAACATATGATTCTTACACAGATGAATAGCAAATAACTATCGAAGTATGCTATCACATTGTACTTAAAATACCTAGTTCATTAAGTAAGCCTCTAAATCACAACACTTCTTTAAAGCTTCTATAGCAACAATATACTCAGATTCAATGGTAGATAAAACAACTATATGTTGAAGTTGAGACTTCCAACCACACAAGAGTTATACAAAGTAAACATATAAGAGAAAGTAGGTTTCTTATTATCTCTATCATTACTATAGTGAGTATCTGTGAAACCTTTGAGTTTCATACCCTCATTCGCAGATTTATAAACTAACCCTCAATTAAGGTACCCTTCATGTATCTAAGTAACCACTCTAATGCTTTTCGATATTTGGGACTAGGATTAGACATATACTTACTTAACCCACTTATAGTGAAAGCCAATTCTGGTCTAGTGCGAACAATAAAGTACATGACAGAACTAATGATAATTGTATAAGGAATTAAATTCTCTTTCTTTATCATCAGCATATTATTGATCTTTTGATAAAATAAAATGGTTTCCAAGAGGTACAGAAGCAAGTTTGTAATCAAGCATGCCAAATTTCTTCAGAACTTTAAGCATGTAAGGAGTTTGATTCACATATAGGCAAGAATTAGACTTATCCCTATTAATCTCTATATCTAGGATCCTCCTAGCATGTCCTAGGTCTTTTCACATCAAATTCTTTTCCTAAGTCCATTTTAATCTTGTTTGCCACCTTCATGTTAGGTCCAATTGACAACATGTCCATATAAAGTAACTAATACACACTCTTCATTAATGTTGTGGTACAGGTAATACAAGTAATGGTCAAACTCACTCCTCTTAAAACCAATAGACAATATATAAGAATCAAACTTTTTATACCAGTGACGCAAAGACAATTTTAGCCTGTAAAGAATTTCTTTAAAAAACACACATTCTCAGGTTTAGACTTACTTTCAAAACCTTTGGGCTAATTCATAAAAATCTTTTTAGCAAGATCACCATGTAAAAAAATAATTTTGACATCCAGTTGTTCAAGTTCTCAGTCATAATAAGCAACAAAAGCAAGTATAATCCTGATAGTGGTATACTTAACAATTGCAAAAGGATCTTATAACAATCTATCCCTTTCTTCTGCGTGTACCCCTTGACTACTAATCTAGCCTTGTATCTCATGGGCTTAATCTTAGTAGTTCTCTCCTTAATCTTATAAACCCATTTGCAGTCTACAAATTTATCCTTAGGTCTACGAACTAAATCCCAAGTTTGATTCTTAGTAAGAGAGCTTATCTCTTCTTTCATGGCACCTAGCCACTTCTCATTGGTATAAGGCTCCTTATCTATTGGTTCATGATAATTGTATAGGCTACGATATAGTCAGACATCCATTGAGGTTCTCTATATAGTCTCCTCTCTCTATCTTTAGCTAACCGATAATTAGTTAGAGGGTTTTAGTCGATAAGGTTGTCCTTAACAACTTCATCATCATCTTCTAACTCTATGTTCTATAAATTTTGTGTATTACTCTCCACCTCGCTCAAGATGATGGAAATGTAAACAATCACGTGCTCTACCTCAATAGGAAATTCTTCTCTAATAGTTTTTTACTATTCCTCAGTTTCTTTACAAGGCATCCCAAACTCATTAAAAGTTACATTGCGACTTATGATTATTCTCACTCATTTCAAGCTTCTATCTAATAACATATATCCCTTAACTCCCCAGGGTAGCCTAGGAAGACATACTTCTTACTTGTAGGTTGTAGTTTTTCCTCACTTTGATGAGAGAAAATAGCACAACCAAAGATCTTAAGTATAGAATAATCAACACATTTACCGTATACCAAATCTCGTATGGAGTATCACCATTTAAAGCTGCGGGATGAATCTTATTAGTCAGATAACATGCAGTCATAACAGCTTCACCCCAAAAAGAGTTAGGCGCACTAGAACTTAACATCACACATCTAATTTTATCAAGCAAAGTACAATTCATCATTTTAGCAACACTATTTTACTAGGGAGTGTGAGGTACAGTCCTCTGTCAAGTGATGCCTGATTTATTATACAAATTATCAAATTTAGCATTGCAAAACTTGAGACCATTATCGGTGCTCAAATATTTCACGTTCTAACCTATCTGATTCTCCATCTTAACTTTTCAATTTTTAAAGTTAATGAAAGTTTCATATTTATCTTTTAGCAAATAAACGCACACACATCTGGAGAAAATCATCAATAATAAATAGAAAATATTTGTTATCAACAAAAGTGGGATTGCTCCCTAGACCTCACAAATCAGTATGAATGTATTCTAATAGTCTAGATGTCTTGTATATGCTTACAAATGACATCCTTCGATGTTCCCAAAATGGCATGTCTAAGGAACTTAAGTCCTTTAACATTAACGTGAACTAACCTATTGTGCCACTTCTGAATCAGTGTCAGTGATAGTGGAATTTAAACCACCCATCACTTCAGCATGTGTGATGTAAATGCCATTGTTCCTAGTAGCCTTAAAGGCTCTAAATGCTCCCTTAAACATTTTTAGCACTCTATTATCGAGAGCACCAGTGAAACTTGTACGCTCCAACTCTCCCACAGAAATTAAAATCCTACCCATATGTGGAATATACTTAACTTATGTTAGTGTTTGCACAAAACCGCTATCAAATATGTGCACAAAACCACTGTCAAATCTGGCAATTACACTATCCATGCCAGTGATCTTATATGAACTCCACCCCATGCAATTGTATGTCCATGATCAGATTTATGTAAATGATCAAACCACAATTTATTTGATGTACCATGAAAAGAAATATAGGAGTCAAGAATCCATTCATGCATATGGAATTTCATAGACCGGCTTATTTCAATTTGTTCGGTATCTAAGAGCACATAAACCTCACCAGGTTCATCTCTCTAGACAACAATGTTTTTTTTCCCCTCTCTCTCTCTCTCTTTGATAGTCATTTATAAAGTGTCCTAATTTCTCATGATCGTAACATTTTATTCCCTTAGCCTCTCCCTTTGACTTAGATCCATCTCTTCACATTTCTTGCCATCACTCTTTTGCCCCTTTCCATCCCCAAACTGAACCCTACTCCTTATTTGTTGAATATCTCCTATTTTTCTCTCAGTTCTTTCAACTTTCATTTTCCTCTCTTTAGTTTTACTGAATCGATGACTATATCAGATGTAAGGGGTCTTCCTTCCATATTTGATCACATTCTTGACATCCTTATAATTATCAGTAATTACATTCAAAAGAATAATAGCTTTATATTCATCAGAAACCTTTTTATTACAATTTGTAATATCTTAAAGCAATTTATTTAAAACGTCAAGATTGTCATCTAAATCTTTTGAGGGATCAAATTTGAAATTGAAAAATATTCAAGTAAGAAAAGTTTGTTCGCATGGATTGAATCAAGTAAAGTTCCTCAAGCTCTTTCCAAAGTTTTTCGACAATGTCATGTTTGCCAACTTTTTGCAAAATCGTATCAGATAAGCACAAAATAATAGAAGTATAAGCAAGTTCATCAAAGTTATTTTTCTAATCTTCAATCAGAGTTGTAGCAAAAGAATTATCAATGGCTTTTGAACTCAAACTTTTGATTAGGGTTAAAACATTATAAAAAGACTTGAACTCAAACTTTTGATTAAGGAGGTGACAAATGTTTTAGGGTTAAAAAACTATGAAAAGAGTTGAACTCAAACTTTTGATTGAGGATTTGTCTCCACGTTTTCTGAGACAATATTCAACCTTCCACACTACAAGGGTACTATTTGGAGACCTTATCTAGCTTCCACTAACATACAATTCATGAAGAAAAGTTGCAAAAAGAAATTAAATAAAGAATTAATTCCACTTTGTACCATGCATGTTTTTCCCGAGAAAGAGAAATTTAAAAACTATACTATTCAAATATTATGGTGTTGAGAATATATTTGTTAAGACTAAATGTTGGGCTTTTACTTTGAGGCACGTTGTCCTCTTGAACTCGTGTTAAATACGTAGGACTCAACATTAGTATAACCTCTATTTGATCCCCATTAAATTAAATTACATTACATTTTATTTTTCTCTCTCCTATTTTTAACCACACAATCTTCTATAAAATAATATTACACGTAAATCGAAAATTTTTCCTTCTTTTTCAACCACTCATTTTTCTAAAAAATACTATTCCCCCCATTTTCATTTTCAGGTAATGGGCATCAAACAGGGGCTAGATAAAATCTAGTCTTTTTACAGCTGTCAAGTTCGTTTTATCGAAAAGGAGAACATATTTATGCACATCATGGAGATTGAACTTGACTGATAAATTGCTTGGTCTTAAAGTTGCCTTTTAAAAAGCAGAATAAATGGCGGGCCTGTTACTTTTTAGTCAAGATCAGGTGTTCATTGGCTTAGCCAAGACTTACAAACTATGCCCTATTTGATACACATTCTTTAATAAAATGGCGGGCATGGTTACTTTTTAGTCAAGATCAAATGTTCATTGACTTAGCCAAAGACTTACAAACTATGGCCCTATTTGACACACATTCTTTACAAAATATATATTTTTTAAACAATAATTTGATATCATTTCAACAACACATTTTTCAATAAAATAATATTAAACGTAAATTTAAAAATTTTCCTTATTTTTTAATTGCGTGCTTCCCATCAATACACAATTTAAAAATGTATTTTTACGAAAATAATGAGGCTCAAACAAGGCTATAAAAGAAAGCATCTTCCAAACATGTGTTTGTACAATACTTAGATTGTAATTCACAGTATAGGAAAAAGAATATCGGGATTTATGGTTAAACTTAACCTAACTTTAATTAATTTTAATATTTGCTCTTTGATGTTAAATTTCTTATTTTCATGTGTTTTTACAATTGTTCTTATTGCATTTTCATTTATGTGGTTAATGAATGATTATGTTTAGTAACTTATACATCATTTTAGAGAAGATTGTACATTTTAGACTAATAGTAAAAACCTAGGTTTGTGTAAGGGATAAAGATATTCCCCTAACTCTAAACAACCCATTGTGCTATTTTCACAAAAAAATTAATGTACTTGTTTGGTTTTAATCGACATAGAAATATAGTAGGTTAAACCAATTAATTAGGGTTAACTTCGTTCGAGAGAGATAATTAACTTGAACTGAAAAATTCGGCTTTAATATCGTAAATAAGTAATTTATTAATTGGTTTGTGGAGAAATTAATTAATTTACGGTTAAACGAAACTATGAATCTCAACCATGATTTCTTCCAAATTTCTTAGGTGTTGTGTTTTCTTATTTTGTAAAGTTTTAGTTAATTTTCCGAAATCAAATCTTATTGTGTGTTTGTTTTTATTGTTAGAATTAAATTAATTAAAACTATGTAATCGACAGTAAAATTCATCAATGAATCGATAACTCGGATTAAAAAAGTTCACTTTGTTACTTGAATGTGACCCGTATACTTGCGATACATATTTTTTAGCGAACACCTTTCCACATCCATATTCAAAGTACATTGTTGTTCTATTAAGAGATAAAATTTCACATCGAAAAATGATGATAATATAGATCAATTTATAAAGATTTGGGATACTCCTCTCAATAGTATTGGCCTTTCAAAGTAGAATCCCAAAATTTAACATGCTACATGTCTTGCGTCGAATTTTCTTCCGAAGCCTCCCAAGAGAAGATCAAGGGAAAAGAATAATCTCAAAAGATGTAATATTCATCTCCTTTGTTGTATCGCATTATTTCCCTACTATATAAAAATGAGAATGTGAAGTTACTGTAGAAATGAACAATGAATTGTTCCATTTTATCTCACTATAGCCATTTTTTATTTTATAGATTCCATTTTATCTCGCTGTAGTCATTCCATTTGTTTTCCTGATATTTGAGCAAAAACGACAATGTTTTGTCTAATTGGTACAATGATATTTCTCCTTTCTCACCCGAAATTCTTTACTTTTTCACAAAAATCATACCTTATTTCTTCTTCTCTTCTCTCTTCTCTAAAGTTTAATGTGTACTTCTTATTTCTATTTTATTTTTATTATTTGTGTATGAATAAATTTGTTTGTCAGATTTTTTTGGTGTGTAATTTTAGATTTGATTTTTTCTAGCGGTAAGTTAGTTTCCTTTTTTTCCCTTCTTTTCTCTTTCTTTGGTTATTTGCTTTATATTTTTTCCTTTTTTTTATTTTTTCTGAATTGGCTTCTATTAAATTTTTTTGAAAAAAATATATACTGTTGGATTATTATTATTATTATTATTATTATTATTATTATTATTATTATTATTATTATTATTATTATTATTATTATTATTTTAGTTAGTTGACTCAGAAATTTGAGAATTTTGGGTTTGAATGTGTTATTTAGTTGTCTGTGATTTTTGTATTGTCTTTGCTAAAATTTGCTTTTGAAATACCTTTGGTCTTCTGTATTTGTGTCATTTCTATGAAGATTTGTAATGTTACGAGGAGTGGAAATATTTGATTGATTGAGGGAATGAATTGGTTCAGGATTGGAAGTTCCAAACTTTGAAATTAATGGAATTGGTTTCGTTTAAACCTATTATATTAATGGTGATATATACAATGATTTATCAACTTTGCTTGAAAAGAGCATACCTTCGAATCCGAAAATTAATTTTCCACTATGGAGTCCAACACTTTCCTTTACGGCATTTATAAGATTTTTCATCCCAATTTACTCCACCATTTCAGGCGGATCACTTTTAATCTGCTTTCACCAATCAATCAAAGGACCAAAGTTAATTGCAACTGACATACTTCCAGTTTGGTAAGTTGGAGATTTGAGCTCCTTAATAAAGAAAAAAATCTAACTCCTCAGATTTTTGCAAGACAATCAATTTACAACCTTTGGTTCAAAGAATTTGATTCCCTGAAAAACAACAGGATAATGGTTATGTAATTAAGACATAAAGCCAAGAGCAACAAATAAGAAAAGATAGAGAAGTTGACATCAGAGAAAGTACAGCATTTAGAGGAGCATATGCTGGAATAAGATTGTGATTCTTCTGACTTCATCAATATAACTTCAATTAAAAGTTAAACCTCAAAGATTCAAAACAGCATTGAACAGAAAAAATAAAAAGAATACAGTACTAAAGCTCTCCGTGCATGGAGGCAAAAACCTCCCTGCACGGAGAAGCCTCCTCCGTGCAAGGAGAGTATGGAGAGCATGGAGAGCCAAGCCCTCCATGCACGGAGAGTGCCAAGAGATGCCTGTTAGAAAATCAAATTAGATCCAAATATAAATTAAATCCTAGGATCAACATCATGCTAAATTACTAGGATTCACAAATTTAGATAATATACCTGTATCCATTGTAAACGATTGCCTACTGTTGCGGAATTACTGCGACAATCGACTATGTACCGATGAATGCAAATGAAGAGGGTGGTTTTTGTGATCTTCCTCAACCAAATCTCCTTATTCCTCAATGGGACCGTGATTTCTCTTCTTGATGGGGAGAAGGGAAAAGAGTGTATGATTTGGTATATTGGGGACCATAACCAAAATAACATTTATATACTACTTAATTAAGGTTCCCATTATCCCTTAATTAGAGTAATATTAGCCGGTATCTACTCATTTAGTCCATATTAATTTGAGTAGTCTATGGGCATACAAAAAATAGACCACTTGATTTTTGCCCATTATATTAAATAGCTAATATAATTGTATTAATATGTTGCCAATATTAATTTAGGAAAATCGTGTTTTTCTAACAATCTCCCACTTGGCTACATATTATTCCTTAAATAATTATATTACAAAACTCCTTAGGCGCGCATATGTATGCTATTTATCATTAGACTGCTCCTAATACAATCTTGTCCATCTCATATACTAATAATGGAACCACCGCAACTTTCATCACAATACATTAGTGATTAAACCACGATGATCAACATATTAATACACTTAATGACATAGATCAAATATAGATGAGTAGCATGGAAATTTACATGAAATGTGATCTCAAACATGCCTATTTCCAACTGGTCATTCTTTAGTCTTTAGTGAGATCATTCCAAAGTCCTTAATGCAATGCAAACATTGCACAATGAAAACACAAGCAAACTCAGAAATAGAATCATAGACCATCAACTTTATTCTGCAGAAGGTTAAATAATTTAATGTCTAAAGCAAACATATAGAACAAAAAATTGACTCCCACTAGACTAGAATATCCTCGAAAATAACGCCCATGTGAGCAGTGTGCTCATGAAAGACCTTCGGCGTTAAACCCTTGGTTAGTGGGTTCGCTAGCATGGAATTTGTTCCTATATGTTCTATGGAAATCTGTTTATCTTGAACTCTCTCCTTAACAACTAGAAACTTGATATCAATGAATTTCGACTTTGTCGAACTCCTATTGTTGTTGGAGTAAAGCACCGCTGAGTTATTGTCACAATAAATCTTTAATGGCCTGTCAATGCCAACTACCACTTGTAGTCCAGTGACAAAGTTTCGTAACCATATTCCATGGTTGGATGCCTCATAACAAGCAATGAACTCCGCAGCCATGGTTGAAGAAGCTATAAGAGTCTGTTTAGCAGACTTCCATGAGATAGCTCCTCCAGCCAACATAAAGACGTAGCCTGATGTGGAGCGTCTGCTATCTTGGCATCCCGCAAAATCGGAGTCAGAGAACTCGATGATCTCTAAACTATCCGATCTCCGATAAGTGAGCATGTAGTCTTTTGTTCTCCTCAAATAATGCATCACGCGTTTGGCTGCTTTCCAATGTTGCATGCCAGGATCACTCAAGTATCTACCCAAAACTCCCACTATAAATGCTATGTCGGGACGAGTACAAATTAGAGCGTACATTAGACTCCCTACCACTGATGCATAGGGAATCTTCTGCATCTCTTCTCTTTCAAGATCATTATTGGGGCACTGTTTGAGACTAAACTTGTCTCCTTTAGAGATGGGCGTGTCTCCTGGTCTACTATATTTCATGCCAAATCTACTCAAAACCTTATCGATATAGCTCTTTTGTGAAAGTCCAAGGATACCTCGAGAACGATCTCTCAGTATCTGAATACCTAATACAAAAGAGGCATCCCTAAGATCTTTCATCTCGAATTTCTTCATCAGAAATTTCTTGGTTTCATGCAATAAGCCTATATCGCTGCTAGCGAGTAGAATATCATCAACATATAATACCAAGAAGATATATTTACTCCCAATGAACTTATGATATACACGGTCATCAACAACATTTGCCTCAAAATCATACGAGGTAATGATTTGATGGAACTTGTGATACCATTGACGGGAAGCTTGTTTGAGACCGTAGATGGATTTCTTCAACTTACAAACCATAGACTTTGGATCTCCTGATACAAAGCTTTCTAGTTATACCATGTAAATCGTCTCATCAATGTCTCCATTGAGAAACGCAGTCTTGACATCCATCTGATGTAGCTCTAGATCAAAATGAGCCACTAGTGCCATTATTGTTCTAAAAGAGTCTTTCGAAGATACCGAAGAGAAAGTCTCTTTGTAGTCTATGCTTTCCTTTTGAGTAAAGCCTTTAGCGACTAGTCAAGTTTTATATCTCTCGACACTGCCTCTTGAATCCCTCTTGGTTTTAAATATCCACTTACAACCAATGGGCTTCATACCTTTAGGCAACTCGACGAGATCCCAAACATCATTATCTTTCATAGACTTTATCTCATCTTTCATGGCATCAATCCACTTCTGAGAGTTAGAACTGCGCATGGCCTAATGGAAGTTGATCGGGTCATCCTCCGTTAAACCAACGCCATCCTCATGTTCTTGAAGAAAGACGATATAATCATCTGAAATTGCATTTCTTCTCTCCCTAGTGGATCTCCTTAATAGCACCTCTTGAGGTTGTTGAGTTTGTTCTATAGGTGGTGCTTGAGGAAGAATCTCATTGTTGCCTTGGTCTGATTGCTGTCAATAACAGATTCTTCTTCAAAGACAACGTTCCTTATGTTTCCTTTCCCTCCAAACTCAATATCCTCAAGGAATCTCGCATTTCCCGTTTCAAA
>NC_036250.1:14733120-14746654 GCF_002742605.1 Olea europaea var. sylvestris | reverse complement strand
TCATGCAGTTGAAATTCTGATTTCTGGATCCATAATGAAGGTCACAGATTTTGAGAGTGATCTACACGCTACCAAAAGTGATGTTTCCATTATAAACAGTCCAAAATTGCTGACTTGCTCTTGATGCAATTGAAATTCATTATAAAATGATCCGAAATTGCAGATGTCTAAAAGGCAGATGAAATTCAGATCCCAAAAAAAAAAGCCTTAAAATGGACACAGACAGAATTTAAAATCAATACTAATTGTGCCAAAAATTTCAAGATCCGATTTTGCCGAATGCATCAAGAATAATTCTTAAACTTAACAGTTTAAGGAATTTCACAAAATTCAAACATTCTATTCGAGAAAAATAATCCAAATATCATACGAATAGAATATGCACAAATCCTAATAATCTAGCAAATGATGACCGCTCTGATACCACTTGTTAGAAAATCAAATTAGATCCAAATATAAATTAAATCCTAGGATCAACATCATGCTAAATTACTAGGATTCACAGATTCACATAATATACCTGTATCCATTGTAAACGATTGCCTACTATTGTGGAATTACTGCGACAATCGACTACGTACCGATGAATGCAAATGAAGAGGGTGGTTTTTGTGATCTTCCTCAACCAAATCTCCTTATTCCTCAATGGGACCGTGATTTCTCTTTTTGATGGGGAGAAGGGAAAAGAGTGTATGATTTGGTATATTGGGGACCATAACCAAAATAACCTTTATATACTACTTAATTAAGGTTCCCATTATCCCTTAATTAGAGTAATATTAGCTGGTATCTACTCACTTAGTCCATATTAATTTGAGTAGTCTATGGACAGACAAAAAAATAGACCACTTGATTTTTGCCCATTATATTAAATAGCTAATATAATTGTATTAATATGTTGCCAATATTAATTTAGGAAAATCATGTTTTTTTAACAATGCCTTTTCGTGTAGCACTGAGAGGCATCTCCAAAGTGAACAATCGCCAACATAAAGAACCAATGGCTCAAACTTTAAATACAATTGATGAAATTTGCCAGTCTTCCTTGCAGCAAAGATAAATCAAGTGCTGGAGTCATTTCTTGCCTTCTTTTTTCAGTAACTGCTTTCGGCTTTTTGGAATTGATGTCGATCCACGTTATTGTTGGAAGGTATGAGATATGACATGTCTAATATGACAGTTAACTTACTATTTGGTTTACGACTTCAAAGATTGGCAGCAATGACGATGACACACTGTGATGTTTTTGCAAATTTTTAGAATGTTGCAAATGTTTCATGCTTTGCTTGTAACTGTGATGCACTTATTTTATATTTTAGTGGGTTCTGAAAGGACGATTGGTGGTGGGCTCAGATTGTACCAATTGAAAATGAGAATTTTATTCATGGAACAGTTCCATGTAAGGGTGGAACTGACATGGACCTGTACCATCCAGTTCAGGTCTGGTTCTATAAAACCAAAATTTTGTTTACAAAAACAAAAGCATGCAACACATTCATTTTCATTCACATTCCCATGATGCAGTAAAAGGAAAAATTGTTATCAAAAATCATAGCACGTTGATTTCTAGAGAGAAATTGTTACTGCTGATGGTCTTTTGAAGGAGAAAAGGGATATGTATAAGTGGGTGTGTGACAATTCTTTTCTTGGAAAGTAATTTAAAACAGAAAATCTTTGAAGTAAGCCTCTTTCTGCACCTGGAATGCTTCTAGCCTTTAGGATGCATTCTTTGTGCTGATAGTCTTTGGAGTAAAAGGATTTGGATAAGTTGGTGTTTCATGTGCAAGAAGCCTGTGAGGATGCCAGCTATCGTGTTTGCATTGCAGAGTGTCTGAAGACTTATAGCTACATCGTTATCGTTTAAATTATTCCTTTACTGCATCTTCTGGACCCTTTTGGAAGAGGAGTTGTTAGGCATTCCTGAAGTTGTCGTCCTATCTCCACTTGTATATTCTCATGGATTGATTTCTTAGTCTTTAGATGAAGTTTGTTCCAAATTGTTTGTTTGTTGATTTATAGAATAAGTTTGAATTTGAGGCATGAGGTTTTACTACATTCTGTCAGCATTCATCTTATTCATCTGGCATCAATCAATATATGCCTGTTCATATTTTTGTTAACCTGATTATATATTTTGCACTAATCATTTGTAAGGTGTAGTTCAGGGATATTCCTCATGCTTATTGGTGTGTTTTGAACTGAAGATTATTCTTGATGAGGGTGTTCAATAAAATCAAACTTTTAAAAGATTTGTCATGGAACTCAAATGTCACTGTCCATGATGGGAAAATTGGTTAAAAGCTGATCAACTAATTTAATCCTTTATTCTGTGTTGTCTAATTTAAGAGGATGAAAATTTGTCACTGCTTAGACATTCTATGTTGTCTAATTTTATTATATACATTTGTCTCATATATTTGTACGTATATCTTGTGTTAGAAATTATGGAAAAAAAAAATAAAGGAAAGGGGAGATATCTCAAGTCATTTGGAACCTAAAAAACTTTATTCTATTACACACAGTTATATTATCCTAATTATAAAATTGACTTGTTTCCCTGGCCTGCTTTAATTGTGCAGGTTGAGGGGCCAAAATCTCCTGAAGAACTGCTCAGTATCCTGCAGAGAGTGCTTGAAGAAAGTGCTCCTGTTCTTGTTTCATCTTTGTTTGTTACTGAGGCAACTGTAGATTCTTTCATTTAGTGACATTATTTTTATTTTCGGAGCAAAAACAACGTTTGTCTTCAATCATTTCTCTATTTCCACACATCATTTCACTGTAACCATCAATTCCATTACAATATTTCTCAATTTTCACGCACTGCTTCACATCATCTAATCTAACTGATAAAGAAAAGAAACTAAATGATTTAACACATTCAATAACAAAAAAAATACAGGAAAAAATAAAAAGAAATAAAAAAAGTTATTATAAAGTTTTTAAATTAAATTTAAGTAATTAAAATTAAAAATAAATATTATTTAATTAAAATTGAAAAAATTACATTTTATCGTAAAAACAAAAAGAATTAAAAAGAATTTTAAAAATCGAACAAAATATTACATATAATTTAACAAAAAAAGAATTTTTAAAACAATTTAAAAAAATAATAAAAAAGAAATAAAAGAAAGTTTCGAAAATTAAATAAAGAATATATAAATATTGTTTAATTAAAATTAAAAAATTAAGTTTTATCGTAAATAGAAAAGAATTAAAAGAATTTTTTTTAAATAGAAAAAAACCATCTATAATAATAATAATAATAATAATAATAATAATAATAATAATAATAATAATAATAATGTGGGATGGAGAGTCCATCCCATACATTTGAATGTGTGTGGATGGAAATAAATCAGTGTAAATGGAGAGAAATCTCTTCGGAGAGAATTTCTTTTCCTTTTTTCTTTCTTTTATTTGTTTTGTTTACATTATAAATAATTTTTTAATTTAAAATTCTTCTTAATTCTTTTCTCTTCATTATAAAACTTAATTTTTTTAATTTAACTAAATAATATTTATATATTCTTTATTTAATTTTGATCACTTTCTTTTTTTTATTATTTTTTTAAATTGTTTTAAAATTTATTTTTTCTTCATATTATAAAAAAAAAATTGTTCGATTTAAAATTCATTTTAGTTCTTTTTGTTTTATGAGAAAATGCAATTTTTTCAATTGTAATTCAATAATATTTATTTTTAAGTTTTAATTATTTTAATTTAATTAAAAAACTTTATAATAATTTTTTTTTATTTTATGTTTCATTTCATTTTTATCCCTTTTTCCCTACATTTACATTATATCGTTTCCCTATGTTGAATTGCAAAATGGCCCATTTATTCTATTAATATGATAAATGACTGATATATCTTATATATAATTATAAAAAATATTAATTATTTAATTAATAATAATTAAATCTTGAACAATGTATGTTATATTCACTCCTTATTTTATTATTTGAGATGAATTTTTTTTCCAAAAATAAAAAAAAAATCAAGATAATGACTAAAATCGAGAATTATCCTTCTCAACTCCACATTTAAAAGGTATTCCATCTCGCAAAAATTCAAATGTTAGAACATTGTACAAGAAATAACTGGAGAAAGCATAATCTCAAAAAAATAAGTGAACTTAATTGTAACTATCATTTTACACCAACATGAATAAAAAAACTAAATGGTTTAACAAATTAAAGAAAAAAATTACATGCGAAAATAAAAACAAAAAAAAAGTTATTATAAAAGTCTTTTAATTGCAATGAAGCAAACAATCGGACTTTACTAAACACTTCGAATCTTTAACAAGTTTTGAAAAAAACTACAACTTTGATAGTAATAAAAATACAATAAATATAAAAATCGTACAACGCACGTGACAACGACTAGTCTTTTATAAAGCCAGTAAAATATTCCAACTCCGTGACATAGACAACATTCATTTTTGCTGTGGGCACTACCACTTATGTCAAGTCGTGATAATACTTTTTGTCCTTTTTATGAAGACTAATAAGAGGTAAATGTATATTGCACGTTATTTTGAATTTCTTTTTAAGTACTGTAAAAGTTAATGTACATGAATTTGAAAAATTAATTTGCACTGTTTTAATTTAAATATGAGAGAAATGCAAGTCCCTGGAAATAAACGTTAATTAATAGACATGCATGTAAATAAATAGTGAAATGCTTAATTGAATGTTAAATACCTATTGAAAAACGAAAAAATAAAGTATTATTCAAAATTTATTTATATATACGTGATCTTGAAAATTAGTTTAGACAAAAGAGTGTGTACGTAAACCTCGAGCATAAATTTATATCATAGATTAAATGAATAAACATGAAAATAAATGAGTGTACATGAAAATAAATAATTTATGTACTTCTAGAGTAATTGAATAGCCAAGTGTACATAGAGATGGCAATCGAACTCGCCGGCTCGGGGCTCAGTAGACCCGAGCCTAGGCTCGGGCCGAGCCCCATTTTGGGGACACAGGCTTTGCCCAAGCCGGCTCGTGCGCTCGCGAGCTTTTTTTAAAAAAAAATTAAAATTAAAATGAGGTAGGCTTGAAGGCAGCAGCTTGGGGAAAAAAAAGGGGGGGAGAAAACGGGCCTTCCCGGCTTGGCCCGAAAAAAGCCCGAGCAAAATCTCGGGCCGAGCCTCTTTTTTTTTTTTTGACCGAGGGCTCAAGCCCGCAAAAAAGCTCGGTCATTTTAACCGGGCCGAGCTCGAGCCGAACTTTTAGGCTCGCGAGTCGGCTCGGCCCGACTCGTTTACATCTCTAAGTGTACATAAACTTGATGAACTAATTTTCCCAATTTTGATATAAATATGAGAGAAACGCAAATCCCTTAGCGTAAACATTAATTATTATACATGCACATAAATAGAGGAATTTAACTGAATATTAAATATATATTGCAAAAACGAAAAGTAATGTATTAACGAAAAAATTGAATTATAGTATGACTAAAATTGTCCAAAAATTAATTCTCACTTAATATAATAATTAATATATTATAGATTACAATTCCACACGACGAGAGTCAAGTCCTTGAATGTTTGGTATAGGAAGCATCTTTTGGTTTTTTAGTTATTTGAAGAAGCGGTCCTAATCATATGACCCAGGAAAGTCTAGCAAATGTCATTCTCATAATTAAATAGATTAAATAAATAGGAGAAGGCATTAATGGTGATAAGAATTTTCTAATTTTTTTAATTAAATTTTGAACCGATCAAGTTTAAATTTTAATCACATATTTCACTCTAATTTGATGAGGATTAAAATCAAAATTTTAGTAGATTTTGATACATGTTGATGAAATGTGTGATTGAAAAGTAGTGGGTCTTATAAAATGTGTGATTAAAATTAGTTGTTGACTTTTACTTAACCCTTGTTTGAGCCCATTTTTGTCAAAAAATGAATTTTTAAATAGTATATTGATGAAAAATGTGTGGTTTAAAAATAAGAAATTTTTTTCAATTTACGTATAATAATATTTTATTGAAGAATGTATGGTTGAAATAAAGTCAAAATACAATTAAAGAATTCCTTGTTTCCCCCTCAAAAAATGGGGCTCAAACAAGGGATTACATTAAAATCTAAATTTTAATTTCTAACAAACAGGGTTTTCATAAAATCTATAATTTTATTAACTTTTCAACCACTCATTATACCAATTTTTTTTTTTTTTTTTTTTTTTTTTATCAAAATTGCTTAAACTTTTACAAGAGGCTTTGTCATATTAGCAATCCCATAATACACAATGAATTCGTATAGAGTACTGCATGTCCCACTCATTGCTTTATAGTTATAAAGCAATGCACCTTTTCCTCAATATTGTTGTGTTTCGTCCGGTCGACTTGCTGAGTCATGTAAGGATTTGTTCATGCACTACGAAGTACTGAGTTGTTGACAAGAAACTAGGATAAAAATTGTAAATTATAGAAGAGATAATGCAAGCGATAAATCTTAACCACATGCAGAAATCTTTAGTGTATATTATTCAAAATTAGTTAGCGGATAAAACACAAACGAGTCAATCAAAGAAATTTTATGGCAATGCAACGTAATTTTCGACAATTAAAACATTGCCCCTCTAAACACTTCAAGAGGAGACTTTTCTAGTCAAGATAAGATGTTTGTGGCTTTGGAAATCTATACGAGCAAACGTGTTTATATAGTTCGTGGGTTGGAGTTCGGTTAGACTACAAAAGAACCATGGGATTGCATTTGCATTTGCTGCAAGCCAAACTACTTGCGTCAATTCTGCTTTTATCTGTTTCTACTCAAGCAAATTTCGAAATAGCAAAGCCAAACTGTATGGATCGTTCTGGAAATATAAGTATTCCCTTCCCTTTCGGCATGAGCGAAGGCTGTTACTTTAACAAATCATTCTTAGTCACTTGTAATGACACCCACTATGATCCACCAGAACTATTCTGGACGGACACATGCATAAATATCACAAGCATAACCCTGGAGGGCCAATTGCGTGTTTTGCAATTCATAGCAAGAGACTGTTATTCTCCGGATGGCATCAGAGTGTCATATCGAAGTACCTCTTCAAGAGTGCCCTTTAGATTCATGGTCAATAATATTGCCAATAAGTTCGTTGTCGTTGGTTGTGATACTTATGCTTATGTATTTGGGCGCCTGGAGAATCGGAAATATCAGATAGGGTGTATTTCCCTATGTGACAAGAAGGATGATCTAGTCAATGGCTCATGCTCTGGTTTAGGCTGTTGCCATATACCTATCCCAAAACAGGTGCGGACAGTTAATGTGACATTGGGTAGCTTTGATAATTTCACAAATGTGTCGGACTTCAATAATTGTGGCTATGCTTTTCTAGCTGAGGAAAGTGCATTCAATTTCTCCGCAAGTAGTCTTTTCGACTTGAGGAATGTGAAAAAGCTTCCAAGGGTGGTTGACTGGGTAGTTGGAGAAGGAACTTGTGAGGAGGCTCGAAATAACATTTACAGTTATGCATGTAAAAGTGAGAATTCCTATTGTTGTGAACCTGATAATGGTTATGGGTATCGTTGTTATTGCCAGAAAGGTTATGAAGGAAATTCGTACCTCGATTACGATCGCGGCTGTAAAGGTATGGCTATATTATCTTGAAGTACATAAATGATCTAACACCATATTGTTCACGATATAATAAACAAGATTTTAACTTCATTATTCCTTCTTATTAATCTTATATTTGTTATGCAGACATTGATGAATGTAAGGATCAAAGCGTCCATAAATGTGTGAAGAAATGTGAGAACACACCAGGGGGTTTTAGGTGTGTGTGCCCTAAAGGCTACCATGGAGATGGTAAAAATGATGGACAAGGTTGCATCCATGGTCAATCACTTGTCTTCGAAGTTGCTACAGGTTACTAGATCCACTATTCCATGGGTGTAGATAAGCAATTCTAATTTCCTTCCCCACCCACCCAAAAGTGAGTAGGTGTGTAGCTTTATATATATATATTTTATCTCAACGTCAAGCCTCCAACAAAATTCTAGCTAGTCATTGGGCTGACCTTGAATTTCCTCTTTGCCAGATGTTACTAAAGGAGTAATTGCTTTTAATGTTATAGTTCCTTTTATACTAAATTACCTAAAACAATATAGAATATTGATATTTACATTATCTACTTCTTCCACGCTCATTTGTTTAACAAAAGAAATGTGGCAATGAAGCTAACATAAAATTTACATTACAGGGATTTCTCTAGGAATCACTTTTATTGTGCTTGCTATCTGGTTGTTATGCTCCGTACTCCAGGAAAAAAAGTTGGTCAAGATGAGGTACACTTTCTTTCTTCGAAATGGTGGACAATTGTTGCAAGAAGAACTTACCCAAAGAGAACTGTCGCCAGATGGAGCAAAAATATTCACTTTCACTGAGCTCAAGAAGGCAACAAATGACTTCCATGATAATATAGTTGTTGGTCAAGGAGGCTTTGGCACTGTATACCAAGGCTTCTTATCAGATAATAGAATGGTTGCCATAAAAAAGTCGAAAGAAATTGACGCAATCCAAGTAGCGCAATTTATAAATGAAGTGATTGTTCTTTCCCAGATCAATCACAGGAATGTTGTCAAGCTCCTTGGTTGTTGTTTAGAAACTCAAGCTCCTCTCTTAGTTTACGAATTCATCAACAATGGCACCCTCTTTGAACATATACAGAACAAAGCAAAGGCACGTTCTTTTTGTTGGGATATGCGGTTAAGAGTAGCTGCAGAGGCTGCTGGAGCGCTTGCGTATTTGCATTCAGCGGCTTCTCCTCCAATCATACACAGAGATGTCAAATCAACAAATATTCTTTTAGACACTACTTTCACGGCCAAAGTTTCTGATTTTGGAGCATCAAGATTGGTTCCTATTGATCAAACTCAATTATCTACTGTGGTGCAAGGAACTTTTGGATATTTAGATCCTGAATACATGCAAACAAACCAATTGACAGGAAAAAGTGATGTTTATAGCTTTGGAGTAGTCCTGGTAGAGTTACTAATGGGGAAGATGGCATTGAGTTATGATAGACCAAAGGAGGAGAGATGTTTAGCCAACTATTTTCTCTCAAAATTGAAGCAAAGCAACTTATTCCAAGTTCTTGATGATAATATTGTATGTGAAGGAAATAGTGAGAAGTTAACATCAGTTGCTATGCTTGCGAAAAGGTGTTTACATGTTAAAGGGGAGGATAGATCTAGTATGAAAGAAGTAGCTATGGAACTTGAAGGTCTGAGATTAGCAGGAAAACAATCGTGGAACCAAATAGAACCCATTGAAGAAGAGTCTGAATCCCTGCTTTCTAGGAAAATGAATGCCTTTGCAATTGCAAATGGTGAGGGCAGTAGCACAGCTATTGGATATGATAGCATGAGGGATCATATTAGTGGGAGATAGTGTGTAGCATAAGGAGTGAGATCATATAGTATTGGCGAGATTGGCGTTATAGTTGTCGAGTTAATTTATGATTTTATCTTGTGTTAGTTTCCTTATATGTGAACTAAGGATGTGGATGAGATTACAATATTGGACTTGCAAGATTGGCAATATTAATGTAGTTGATACACTGTTATCATCTCCCAATTTTGTGTTTTATTTTATACTTACTTTTGACAACTAGAAACTTTCCTACATTTTTTTCAATGCACAATTTCGCTAACCAACTTCAATTAATTACTTCTTTCTTGAATTCGTTCTAGCAAGAAATTTTGCTACTTCTTGAGTTGTGAGTACAATAAATGAAACTTCGATAGTTAGATTAGGTCATGGAGTTAAATTTTCTAGGACGAGTAAGTAATGCAATAACTTTAATGTCTGATATATATCAAACAGTGCTTAAAATAATTTCAACAACGATTCACTTTGTTCAAACTAAAAACAGTGCCCTTATCTTGATTAAATAAGAAAAAAAATAAACATTTTAAGAAAATGAGAAACTTCAAATTTAACATGCTACTAAAAATGAGAAACGAAATTATTTTTATGAAAGAGAAGAACTTGATAATTATTAAGCGAGAAAAATGTCCGACTATTTAATCAAATATTTCAATATGTCAACTTAATTTACTTTAAATCAAATTATGCTTACATCATCAGTAGCTTTTCACAATGTGGCCTCATAGACACGTTAAGGTTAGGCATAAAAAAATATGTTGACCGACATTTTTGGTCAATAATGGCGAAAGCAAACTGACATAAGAACCCATTCTAGAAAACATATTTTTAGGTTATAATTCTGTCATTAGAATACAGTCAATGAAAAAGAATCAATAAAATATAAGTATAGGAAAATTTTAACAGAAGTTGTAGAATACTAACGTAGCAAAATGTAAGTGGATTGTTTTTTTCTTTTCTTTTCATCTTCCAATAATGTCGCGCCATGTGTTGTTTGTAAAATTTTCCTTTCAAAAAATTTTGTACTTGTAGAATGATTTCATATGAACATGTCCGCATTTTAATTAATAATCATTTATGATATATCTATATTCATATCATTATGATTATCAAGAATCTTTGTTGTATATATTCAAAATCGGCTATCGAATCTTATAAACAAATCTGTAAAATCAGATTGCCGTAAACAAACAGTATACATTAATGCAAAATAGCTTTCGTCGATGAAGGAATTGATCCTGTAAACACTTCATAAAGGAGACTTTTCTAGTCAAGATTATACGTTAATTGACTATTTGAAGACTTGCAAAGTTACAGAAGATTCCATTCTACCAGACATCTTTTCAATTTTATAATTCCTCAGACGTGAGTCTGTTACTTAGTCCTCCTTTGGCTCCCATTACATTACATTTCATTTTTATCTTTTCTATTTTGAACCACATAATATTCCATAAAATAATATTACACGTAAATCGAAAATTTTTCCTTCTTTTTTAACCACTCATTTTAAAAAAATACTATTCCACCCATTTTTATTTCAAAAAATGGGGGCCAAACGAGGGCTAATGCAAACCAGATTAGGAGGATTAGGGATGACAACGGGGCACAGTGAAATTGAAATATCACCGTTTTATAATTTAGTTATTGTTTAAATATGAGTTCAGTAGAAAAATATATAAATAATATAATAAAATAAAAGATTCGGGGGTTTGGGGAATTTAGGTGGGATCATGTTCCCCATCTATGCGCTGCTATTCAGGAGTGAATTCCCCACCTCATCCCAGGTGGTGGAATATGGGATGAATTGGATGCGAGAAATTTTGTCATCCCTACATAAAGAATTATAATTAGAGTCACAATAGATTGAATAAATATTTGCTGCAAGCCCAATTCCTTCTAGCAACTCTGCCTACTCGAGCAAATTACCAAAGAGCAAAGCCCAACTGAACTTTGTGGACATGATGTGAGTATTCCCTTCCCTTTTGACACAAGGAAAGGCTGTTACCTAAACATTTCTTTAATTTCTTAGTCACTTTTAATATTGACACGCTATACTATCCTCCCAAACCATTCTTACTAGACTCAAACATAAACCTTGAGGGCAAAATGCACGTCCTAAAATACATAGAAAGAGCCTGTTATGATCAGAATGGCACCGGAGTAGTCCAAAATGAAATCTCCATACGATTAACCTGGTGCCTCACCTCTAATACCACGAATAAGTTCACTGTAGTTGATTGTGATACTAATGCTTTTGTGCATGGTCGTCTGTTTAACCAGAATTTTTTTGTAGCACAGGCACACATGGGTTTTTTTTTTTTTTTTTATTTGTGATTTCCTAAAAGGTTATCATGGCTAAGAAAGAAAGGATTGACGAGGTTGCATCCTTGTTCAAACACCTGTAATAAAACTTGTTGCAGCTTGGCCCAATTGTTCCATTGCTGTAGCTAGCTTTTCTCACTCTCCCTTTCTCCACTTCCCCTCCGTGCACATTTCACCCTTGCTTTTAGAATCGACTCCTTGGTGGTTTTAAAAATTAGTTATTGTAGAAGAGAGATATATTGATATTAATTGTGTAGAATTCACTCTTAAAATCGAGTAGGTTGTAGGTATAAAAAAAAAATAATAATAATAAGGTGACATGGAATACAATTAGAGACATTGCAACTTCCAAAAAAAATTAGGAGTTGGGTTGACGTTTAATTGACTCTAGTTTTCACTCAAATAATAGTATACGACTCGTTGAATTGAATTATGATAATATGTCTAACATGCCTAGACCTAATCTTTATTTGATTTTAAGTTTCGTGGATTCAAATTTGATTACTATGTTTGATTCAGTTGGGATTGGCAAAGAGATTGCTTATGCAATCCTTGTTACCATCTGGTACAAAATGACTATCTGCTTTCAGTTTTATAGTTTCATTATATTAAATTGCTCAGAAGAATGAATATTGATACATGACTTATAACCTTTTTAATCACATGTTGTTTTCCAATTTTTAGCACATTATTTTCACAATAAGAGAGTGATACTGAAGCTAAGACACACTACAGAAATATATTCCAGGAATCACTATTATCGGACTTGATATCCACAAAAAATAAAAGTTGATCAGGATGACGCACAAATTCTTTCATCAAATGGTGGACTATTGTTGCAAGAACAACTACCTGAAGAGAGAAGTCACCAGATACGGCAAAAAATTCACTTCTGCTGAGCTAAAGAAGGCCACAAAAAGCTTCCACGATGGTAGGATTATCGGTCAAGGAGGTTTTGCACTGTATATGTAGGCTTCTTCTCAGTTTGTCATTCAGTAGCCATCAAGAAGTCCAAATAAGTTGATCCAAACCAAATACTATTTTGGCACCACAGAATACTGTTACCTTAACCGAAGTTTCTTTGTCACTTGTAATGAAATCTACAAATCTCCCAAGGCATTCGTACAGAACACCACCATATAAATCACCAATATATCCCTGGAGAGCCAGTTACGCCTCTTGCAATTTATTGCAAAAGACTGTTATTCTCAGACTGGAACCAGAGTGTTGTATAGTTCTCCCATAAATTTGCCTGTACAGTATACCTTACGGTAAATAATACAGAGAATAAGTTCACTGTTGTTGGTTGCGATATTTATGATTTTGTATCTGGGCGTCGGAATAACAGGAATTACCAGACAGGTTACACTGCCTTGTGTGATAACGAGGATGATTTGGTGGACGGCTCGTGTTCGGGTTTAGGCTATTGCCAGACGCCTATTTCAAAAGAGGTTTGGAGAGTTGAGGTGACTTTGAAGAGCTATGAAAACTTAATAATTGTAGCTATGGTTTTCTTGTTGAGGAAAGTGAATTCAGGTTTTATCCGAGAAAATTTTCCAGTCTGAGGAATGTACGAAGCTTCCTACGGTGGTTGATTGGGCAATAGGGAATGGAACTTGTGAGGAGGCTTAAAGTACATGTCTAGTTATGCATGTAAAAGCAAAAATTCCAAGTGTTACAAACCCGATGATGGTTATGGGGTATCGCTGTTTATGTTCGGGAGGTTATCAAGGAAATCCATACCTCCCTGATGGTTGTCACGGTATGATATTTAAAAACATATATGCTACTTTGTCATCCAA
>NC_036250.1:14622892-14732452 GCF_002742605.1 Olea europaea var. sylvestris | reverse complement strand
TTTTGGAAGAACACTTTCACTTCATTTGATCCAAGGTTCGAATCACAACAATCTCCACCTTGCTTCCAACAATTTTGGCAATTTTTGCAACCACGAGCTTCACCAGCAATTTATAATTTCAATGCAAAGTGTCAAGAGATAGTAACTTTAAATAGTTCTGAAACTTCTTTAAAGGTATCATTTTTGTTCCCATGTCAGAAGGATTAAGAGAAGTATAAACTTTATTAATCTTAATTAATCATCTTGAAATAACATCCCTTATAAAATGATATTTGATATCAATGTTTTTTGTCCCATCATGAAACATGGAGTTTTTACTCAAATATATTGCACTTTGATTATTAGAGAAAATAACAAGATTTATATCCATAAAACCAAGTTCTTTAAGAAGCCTAGTTAACCAAATACTCTGCTTCAGCTGAAGACAGAACAGTAATCTTTTGTAATTGGGTTTTTTTGGCTCGATTGGATTCTCTTAGGTTAAGTTGAGTTCGTACGTAGAACATTCTTAACATCCTTCAATTTTCTTCTGTACTTATGTTTTCCTTCAAATCTCTCAACGTATTTCCCATAGAATTAGCTATCTATAGCAGATGGAAAGAAATTTCCATGGATTTGTCTAGTTAAATTTGGTGGCATGCAGATCCAGAAGCTATTGAATTTGCGCGTGGACGTTAACTATGTCTGTAAGTGTAACTATTGATTGAGTGTATCATTTATTTTTATATGCAAAGCACCGTCTTGGGCAAAATGTATGCTATATGGTTAATTTTCTCAACTCATTCCCCACAGTCTTTGGTGCCTGTGTATACTTGGTAATTAATTGGCTGCACGTCTTTGGGGCAGAGAAGGTGTCATAGTTTTTACCTTGTGTCGTGGAAAACCTGTTGTAGGTGATGTCAAATTTACTATATATTTGTGGCTAGAGATGGCAATCGGGCTCGTCGGCTCGGGCCGCCCGTGAGCCAAAGCTCGAGCCGAGTCTCATTTTTAGGTGCCGGGCAAAGCTCGGCTCGGCCCGTATCGCTCGCCGGCTCGGAGCATATATATAAAAAAAAATTAAAATAATAATAATAAAAGGTAGGCAGCGTGCTGCTGCAGCAGGTTGCTGCCTTGTTTGGCAACAACCTGTCGCCATTTAGTTGCTGCCATTTTTGGCAGCTTATTTAAGCTGCCATTTAAGGTAGCAACCTGCTGCCATTTTATTTAAAAAAAAAAAATTCCAAAACCAAACAAAACCCGAGCTGGTCCAGCTCGGCTTAGAAAGGCCCAAGCCAAAAGCTCGGGTCGAGCATAATTTTTTTTGCTGAGCTTTTGCTCGGCTCGGCTCAGGCCTAGAAAAAAGCTTGGTTATTTTACCCGAGCCGAGCCCGAGCCTAGAATTTCGGTCGACATCCCTATTTGTGGCATGTGTGGTTTCCATCTATAAGTATCACTTTCCATCTCGTGCTTTTTGTTTTGGCTGCCACAATTACTCCTTTAGATATAGAGGTTGCATAGATCTTTTGCACTTCTTGTTTTGTAAAATATTTTTTTTATTCTTTTCCCGTCCCCTTTATCCGCCTTTTGTCTGCTTACATTTTTCAAGTTTATATGCTAGATCCTACCATATTTTGCTCAATGAGTATGAGAAAGGAGATTGAGAATGAGTTAGATGTGCTTATTTAATGTAGGAATGTCTACAAGTCAATTGGTGAAAAGCATGTCTTAAGAGGCGTGAGCTTCAAACTAAAATATCTTTGCTTTTGATTGTTCAATTTCTCACTTAAAGGTGTAACTTTTGCTTCGTTCCTTTGGAATTTGAAAGGAATTATTTTTGTTATTTATTTATTTATTTATTGCGTTAAAGATTTCTTGATTAAATGTTTTCCTTGTGTTTCTTCCTGATATCAAGTTTAATTCTCTAATAGTAGTTGTGCATTTATTTATTGATGTGTAGTTATGAAATGTGTACACTAAATTTAACATGTTCATTGTAGTTTTCATGGGGCCGTCTTCTTAAGGATGTCTCAAGGCTTGACAACAATGGCGCACAGAAGTCTAACAAGTCTCCAATTTTTACTTCTTAAAATGTGAATTAATGCTTATCTGTCTTCACATGATCAAGCGAAGAAATTAAATGAATTTATTTTGTTTCTGGCTGATTCTATTGTAGCCAAATGGAGAAGCAATACCTTTGGCTGCTGGATTTGTGTGTCAGGCATCAACGAGGGAAGATGCTGGCCTTGTGGTCGATATGATATGCCAAAAGAAGATGGGTAAATGTGCATTATTACTTGTTGGCCCTCTTGGTACTGGGAAAACTGCTTTCGCCCATGGAATATCCCAAGAAATTGGTAGCATGATTTTTTGGATATATTGTTTCTTATTTCTTGTCACCATTGTCTTTCTTCATTCTACCTCGATTTTTCTGCGTGGATAAATATTTTCTTTTATTGAATATATTAGCTTTGACTTTATTATTGATGCTTGGACTTTTTTAACTTTTTTGTTATGAAGGTTCCATTCTGCTCCAGCTGATGAAGTTAATTGTCTTACATTCTAACTTGGGATATAGGGAATACCAAATAGATTTAGAATTAAAAATTAAAGTTGAGGAGTCATAACGTTGAAAACCCATGAAAGTGGTAAATTGAATAATCGTATTGCTAAACCAACTCTGTCAGTCGTGGTTTACTTGATATATTGGCTTCTCAAAATCTCACTACTTTCTCGGTTTTTCTCCAAAATATTATAGTAGAGATTAAATGTGGAGATCTTTTCTCGGATATAATAGGTTTTGGGATATATCTTTTTTTGCCTTTTCTGTTCTTGTGCAGAACTTTTGTGTTTGGTACTTTTCTAGAAATTAGTTTTCGGACGATCTACACAATCTGCCTATTTAGCATAGATTCACACCCCATGCATCAATCGCATCCGGATTATTAATTTGAATCCCTTATTTCTTCCCTCGCTCAGGGCGGACCCACATGGGTCATGTTGGTCAAATGACCCTACAAAATTTTGCTCTTTTTCTTTGTTTTGTTTTTTACAATCTACTTTGATGCATTCGTCGGAATACCAAATGAAATCAAAATATTACATTCTTAATACCATTTCAAAGTGCTCATGACCTAATTTTTCACTCATTAATGGCATGCGAAGTGGTCAACTATAGCAAAAGTTATGACATGTTAAAGTAGGGCGTTTGAAACTAGTATTTTGAAAATTTTGATAATATCCTAACTTTAAAAATTCGTTTGCGATCATGTGCTATCTGAATCCACAAATCGTCTATGCCATGTAAAAGTTTGTTTCGAAAACTACATCGTTTTCATATCGAATGGTCCAAACAGATATCTAAAATAGTTAAATATGTATCAAACGTACGCTTCAAAAAAAACGTCTAACTCGTTTTTTGTTTTAAAAAATTCAATTAATTATTATTTTTGCACGATAAATTTTTCAATATAATTTATATCGTTTTATTCGGAAGTCTTACATGAAATATGATGTAAATTCTTTAGAATATAATTTATATCGTTTCATTCGGAAGTTTTACATGAAATATGACGTAAGTTTTTTAGGATCGTTACAGATTAAATATAATTTGAATTAATTTTGAATTATATTTGCTTTAAATTTGAATCTCATTTACTTCCTGAACTAAACTTGAATTTTATTTCAATTCATTTAATTTCTATATTTAATTTAATTTACTCAATGTTAGCTCAACATTTGTCAATGAAATGATAAACAAAAATATACAAGTAGCAAATTTTATTTAATAATATTAATAATGATGTAATTATACGACGTTTTCAAATTGTCAAAATACATATAAACTTATTTTCATTGATATTATATTGTTTATTTAAAAAATTATTTTTAAAATTTTGACCCCACAATACTAAAGGTCTACGTCCGCCCTTGCCCTCACTCATTGGCTGAGAAGCTCAAATGTAGCAAAATGAAGGTTGATGGAAAGAACTTGACATGGTTAGCTTATTGTCAGCTGGTTAGGTGTGGCATTTTCTGTTGCCTAGCAATTAGGACAATGAGGGTTTGGTGAATTTCAAAATTTCTTCTCGATTAATTGTACTGAATTTAGAGACGGCCTATATAGAACGGTTCTTATTTTGGTGCTCCCATTTGGTAAAATATTCATAACATCGTAATAAATTCCTTAGTAATATATAAAAAGAGTAACAAGCCCTCAGTAAGTGGGTAGTGCAAGTTATATCAGAATTTGATGTAATTGCAAAATTCATGATTTAATAGATGAGCTTTCGATCTTCTAGAAATTTATTCCTGTAGTACAATTTTTTTCTTCAGTTGAAATTTAGATGTCTGGCTTACGTGGATGATTAAGGTGAAATGCATTCTAAATTTATTTCCCTTATATTTCTATATCTAAAAAATTTGAGTGGTGTTAATCAACACGCAAATTCATCGTGGTTCAACAGGTAAAAGAGGGAAGCTATGATAACAAGGTGAACGAAATTGTAAACATTGTGACTGCAAAAGCTTCAAAGATCGGTTAGAAGACATGGGGACTGGTGAAAGGTGAAATGGCTTTGGCTTCACAGAAGTTTGAGGTGTACACTAAAGGCTATCACTGGAAGAATGATGGCTGGCAACAAAATGAAAACGAGAGAACTGGTTACCATTAGGATTTTGGACAGGAGTCTAAAGGGTGGATTTCTTCAGCTGGAGCACAATAATCATCTACTTATCAATTTAACTATGCCAGTTATGGTTCCTGGGATGATTGCAATAGCAAAGATAATAGGAAAGAAGATTCATCGAAGGAGACAACATTCCACAATTGTGATAGCTGGTTAGGCTGGGATGATGCTAAAGATGATGGGTACAATAATTTCTATGAAAATGCATCTGGTCAAAAGGCTGCAGGTTATAATGGAAAATCAGAAAGCAAGTGGACTAGGTGGTCAATTCTTCTCATTTTTCTTCTTCAAAGTTTATTTCCTCCCAATTGAACCTTGTAGAGAACTTGTTGATGTGTTAGCTTGCTGAAAATAGAATATAACTGTAAAATTTTCTATAGTGGGCTTGCAATATGCCCAAGGAAAATAAAGATTGTTTTGCTTAAAACATCTATTAAAAGAATTAATTATATTTCTTTTACTTTTACCTTGTCTCTATATATATACCTGTGGGTTGATAAATATTTACGCAAATAAAATTCATTGGTCCGATCTGCCAAAGTTTTGCATTCAACTTCTGCTAGAGGTATATTGTAATAACTTACTTTTCTTTCTTTTTAATAGAAATTTTTGTTGTTAATTAATGTCTGATTGAGGTTTTCATGTAGAAAACATTCAATTCTTTGATGTTCCTTTTTTCTTCGTTAAAGTTTAGGGTAGTGGTTTTACTATTAGATGGCTTTCTGCAGTCGTTTTTGTTAATTTCAAATTGGCTTTCTGAGGTTTCAATTTTTTGCAGTGATGAAAGCATTGAAAATGCCCTACGAGCATGTTTTATAGGTATTCAGATTGGTAAATTTCAAATTCATGGAGAAGGTGACAGCGGTCAGCAGGTTAGCAAGAAACCACTATTTTATTCCTATGTAATCTTGTTCTTGTTCTTGTTCTTTTTCCCTTTTTTCTGATTTTATTTCCTCCTCTTGTCACTAAAATGCCTCATTTGCTACTGATCTGGGAAAAAATGCCAAACGACATCTCAAATAGACATATATTGTTATTAGATCCTATCTTTAAGCTATCTTGAAAATAAGTTGAAAGGCTTCCCTGCTCCTACCTTGTTGTCCGAGCTATTGTTGAACTGCTCTAACATTCTTGGAAGTTGAAGCTTTACCCAAACACGCAATATCTTTCGGCTCATTTTAGTAGTTTATTACTGCAAAATTTTCTATTTTGCTTGTTGGGAAAGTAAAAGCAGAAGAAATCAGAGGTAGCATGTGAAACGTATAAGGGAAATTTAATCGAAAAACACTTTCTAAAAGTGTTCAGAATCTCAAGCTTAAGAGGTTTCTTTCCAAACCATAAAATGTTGAAATAATCAAGAAAGTAAATAACTAAAACTTCTAAGATAAAGAGTTTCTATTACCTCTTTCCATAGTGCATGACCAGTTACTTTTTTCCATGTTGATTTTTTCTCCATTGTTGGCAGTACTCCTATTTTTACTTGTGATGTAGAGGGAAAAGTAGTTTCGCATGCATTTAGGACACAGCCACAACTATCCTTGACTTTTCTTTTTATTCGTTTGTGTTCATTTCGAAAGAAATATAAAGAAGATATTATCTTTGAATCTTCACTTAAACACTTAGATTACTGGAAGCGGCTTAATGAAGGTTAACTGAATGCTAAAGTTTGGACCAGGTACCCGGATCATTATGCATTAATGGATTGAGTCCTATTTGTGTCGTTGTGATTGTATGGTTAGTTCTTGTTTTCATTTATCCTTAATTGATTATAGAGAAATGATATTATTTGTGTAGGTCTCACGAGGAGAGCAAAACACTATTCTATTTTAATGGAATCTTTGACAGTATTGCTTTTCTTTTACCTTACTACACATGGCCGGATGGTAACACTGGAATAACATGATCACCTCGTGAACTGGGGATTGAAACAGTTGGATCTTTTATTGTTGCAAAATATTTCATTTGAGCAAGTTTGATCTTCAAAATAGCTTGGTCTGAAAATGCACTAAATATTAGTCTGATTGCATTTTGCAATGCATCTGGGGGTCTCACAGTAGCTTAAAAATAATTTTATGATCAATTTCTTGCTTTTAGTACTTGAGACGCAGTGATGAATTTTTTTTACTCCGATTCTATTCTTTGAAAGTCTAATAGAGTAGATTCCAATCAATTAGTAATGATATAATATATTTTAGGACATGAAGATGCTGCCTTACAAACTCAACGAACCCTTGACTATTTAAAACTTTCGCTAGAATTTAATATTTAGCACAGCACACTGTGCAGATATGGTCTTGTGTTCCCAACTGTTAGTGACTTGGTAAAACTTCAATCTTCTTATCCTTTCGGTTTACATACTATCAAATCTAGAAAAAAAAAGGAACACTGCTATCATCAAATAATTAATGATATTGATGCCTCGACGTTTTTCTTGTAAGTCATGGTAAATGGGCTACTTTTTCCAGTTGTCTCTTCCACTCAACTTCTTTAGAGGTGTTTAACAGGAATCAGTACAAAGGTTGGTCAACATGAAGTCTTTGTTCCAATTACTAGAGGTATAATCTCATTTTCAGGATCCCCTTACATTCCAGTTTATAAGAGCTCAATCATCTTAAGATTAGCGTGCTTTATATATTCTCCTGAATTAGTGGCTTGAGCAGTAAGTAGATCAGTATGGTGAAATGTTCCATCAAACAGCTGTATGCTATTAGTATCAGTGGTGCTTCATCTTTAGAAATCTTCGGTTTGTCAAAGGAATGTACATTGATGAGAGAGGTTTATTTGGAAAAATGTGATTCTGTAGCATAGAGAAATAATTGTCAGTAGCATTTATCAAAAAAAGAAAAAAGAAAAAGAAAGAAATAATCTTCAGTAGCTGATGTATATCGCTTGTTTCATCCTTATGAATTGTAGATATTTGAGTTTATCCCAAAAAAATTAAAATAAAGTGATCATACTTAAATCGCTATACATTGCAAGACCCCATAGATAAAAAAAAATCTTATCAAATCACAGAATAAAGACAAGATGAAACCTGCTCTGATAATATCTACTAAGGAAACTTGGAAAGAGTATAGTTTTCTTTCACTCTTTTATTTTCTTCATGTTTCTTTATCTATTCAAGCGTGAAAATTTTATAGTATTCTTTTTTTTTTAACACTAAATGTATGTTTGCTATAATCGCACTGAGTAGGTGAGGGAAGAACTTAACAATCTTCTGGTCATTTTCAATTTTTTATTCTTCTGTTTTCCAGGGTGGAAAGAAAGCAGTGGTTGTGGAGGAGTGGGGAGGGGGAGAGGTAAGGAATGAGGATATTCACACATGTAAATATACACACTTGCACATTGGGCAAGACACACATAGAGCTGACAAACTAAAGTCCTCCTTTGATTTCTTCAAATGACTTTAAAGGACAAACCTTAAGTTGGATTGCTTTAAACAATCCTTTCAAAACTAAAAAGATAAAATTAAACAAAAATATCAAACAAAATAAAAAAAAAATCAAAAGATACTATCTGCTTTAATGATAACTATCCAAGAATGGTTATAGTTTTCTTTTTGCAGGGCAAAATATCTGTTTGCTTTAATGCGAGAAGTAAGTTATTGTAGAGGTTTGCAAACTTTCGAAACTTCACAATTTTTTATTTTCTCTTATCTCTTTTTGCTGGGGTTAGAAATTTCAAGGGTTGAAGAGAAAGAGGAGATGAGAAGAATGATATTAAAGCATACAGTCATGCAAATGCGCACACTTGTACACAGAGGGATAAGGGATAAGAGAGGAAAAGAGAGTCATTACAGTGAAATCTCTTTCTTGGATTTTGGTTGAAGACCTCCAATTACTTTACTTCTTGGAAATGCTTTTAAGGAACAAATCTTAGGTAGAATTAGTTTGATTAATACTTTTTCGGCTTAGAAGTTTGGAAGATATGATGTTTAAATTCTTATACAGGAGGTTTTGGAAGGCTAAAATTTTCGAATGAAAAGATTAAATTGTAAGTACTTAATAAGAAATTGATGGAAATGAGAAAAAGGTAAATGTAGAATCTAATGCAGGTTAGCGTATTAGATTTGTTGAGTGGTTTGCTAATGAAAAAAAAATGCATGACAAGAGTATCTCCAACTACCAAGACGA
Source organism: Olea europaea var. sylvestris (assembly GCF_002742605.1). Lineage (NCBI taxonomy): Eukaryota > Viridiplantae > Streptophyta > Magnoliopsida > Lamiales > Oleaceae > Olea > Olea europaea. The sequence continues at coordinate 14,723,652 of NC_036250.1, read as the reverse complement.
TGTAAACCTTGTCAGCGGATTTCATAACCAAATGATAATGAACATGAACAGAGATAAAACTTCAGGCAAAATTCTTTTAATTTATGGATCACATGGCCTTTTGATTTCTTATTGAATTATGTATGGCTTCACAAAATCAAGAATTTTGTTTGTAATAAAATTGAATGTTACTTTTGATGGAAATGAAGAAGGAATGGAGAGCAACGATGGGTAATCATTGATGGATATAAGTACTCAGTAAAGCTCGTCAAGAAGATATCGTATGAGATTCATCAATTTCGGAGTGCACTTACCTGGTTTCACAAAGGTTTATAGTTAATGGAACGAAAAAGGTTGATTAGAGAAAATGAGAAGAAGCATCCCCTATAAGAGAGGAACAAGTACACAAAAAGGAGTAGAAAGTGTGGCAGTTGACTCTGGAGGTACTCCTTAGATAAACTAGCTTCAATGAGAAAAGAGTGGTTATAAGGAGTGCTTAATATCTTGCCTTTCTCTTTTCTCTCTTCAATTTTTTCTATCAGCATTATGGATTTAAGAAGTTAAATCGTCAAATCTATGTTGTGAAACTATGCACTTACACACATGACTTAGTGTTGAACTTTGTTTTCAACAGATGTGTGTGGTTGGGGAAAATGTAATTTGCAGCTGAGAAAATTTTTTAGTACACTAATTTGTTGCTACAAGTTACATATTGAAAGAATAGAGGGACACGGTCTTCTCAATTTTTGTACTTCTTATGATTCTGATCATTATGTGTTTTTGAACATCTTCAGGAGAAGGCTAATATTGGGAATGCATATGGTGCCAAGCCTTTGAAGTTAGATGGCAGTGGTGAAGAGTACCCAGGCGTTAGATATTAATCAAGAAATGAGTATTCCCTTTTATTACATTGTGTCATTTGAAATTTAACTGATTGTTGTGTAAGATGGTTATTTTCTACACAAACATATATATAAATATATGATCTTGACCAATGTATTTGTCTTTTTTTTTTCTTACCATTTACTAATGAAGCTCAACAAATCATATATTTAATTTTTTTGGGTTAGAAGATATAGATTGCTGAATCATTATGTCTTTCCTGCATAGATGTGTACATATGTTTTTTTGGTATTGCTTACAGCTTGTGGAAGTGTTAAGGTACATTCATAGGGCAAAAACATTGTGTTAGGAGCGTGCTTCAGATACTTTCCAATTGGTCATTGTGAAAGGGGAGGTAAACAACTTACTGGTTGATTTAATGCTATTTATTATGTAGTGTAATTTTCATACAACAGTATGAGAACTCCCCTTATTTTGATAAAATTATTTTCACTAACCATCATCAGTTTCTGCTATTGGATTGCTATAAAGTCTCAGTAAATTATATTTTCAAATGAGGGGTTTTTCCATTGTTCTCCTCTTCTATTTTATTTTTGTTTGTTTCTTGGTTTGTATATGGGTATTATACTTTTAAATTTATATGTTTGTTTCTTGGTTTGTACATGTGTATTATACTTTTAAATTTATATGTGTGCATGGAATTGAATGAATTTTTGCCTCACGAGGATATGTAGAGTTTCAGCAGGAATATCATCATGAAATGAGAGATGAAGAGTGTAATCCTTTTCTGATTGAGATTATCCTTCCAATTTCATACTGATTGAATAAATATCTTATCAACTTATTATATAACTTTCAACAGATAATGTTTCTCAATTGATTTAGGATTGATCTTCATATATTAGCTTAATTGATAGTGCTTTTGATCTTACTTGAGTTAAAAGGATTATGATCAAACTAATTAACCTTAAATATAATGCTAATGATTCAACTTGGATTATTTAAGTAACTTGATTGTCCTTAATCCACATGGAAAAAGATTTATGGTGTTTTTGAATCATATAATTTAATAAATCTCTCTGCATGCTCCATAAGGAAAAGTTCAACCAATGTAGCTATAGCAAACATTTAGTTAAGGATATAATTTATAAGAATTCAACGCATTTAATACTCTAACATTACTTTCAGAATAGTCTAGCTCGTGCATTTGCACGGGCAAAGACTAGTATTGAGGAAAAGGTGCATTGCTTTATAGTTCATTTGGCAGGTGAAATGAAAAGGGGCATGCACTGCACTTTATACAAATTCATTGTGTACTATGAGATTGTTAATTTGACAAAGCCCCTCGTAGAAGTTTAAGCAAATTTGATAAAATTTGATGTAATGAGTGTTTGAAAATTTAATAAAGTTGTAAGTTCTATGAAATGTGTGATTAAAATTTAGGTTTGGCCAGTTCAAAATTTAATTAAAAAAATTAGAAAATTTTTGTCAAACAAGCACCAAATTACGGTGATCAATTAGGAAGTGACCTTTCCTATGGTATTCACAATGGAAAAGAAATGGAACATATATACCATAACTAATGTTATGGCAAGACTCCTTGCCTACCAATTTATTCGTGGGACCTTAGATGAACCTACCAAATTATTTCACAAAATATGCAATGTAGTGATTTGTTTTCAAAACTTTGGTTGTAGAGGTGGGAAAATAAATGTGGGTTGATAACAAGCCAAGTCAATGAATGAGGCTCAATCCCTTCTAGAAGGCTTCTATAAAGTTATTTGATAGAAAGATAGCTTTGTCCCATTTTTTTATTCGACATTATAGATCATGCAAATCACATTTTCGGACTTACATTATTATATTACTCAGTTGGAAAAATTGTTTCGGAGAAATAATGAACCCCACTTTCTTCAACAACGTTAGTGAATAAATTCAACAAAGCCTTGACCCTTAACAACATTAATACTTTATCTTTAGTATAAAATACATTCTAGCTATTTTGATTGAATTTTCATACGGACAGTAGATAAGTAATGGAATTAACCGACGAGTCAATAAATTTGCAATTTAGGTAATTTGCACAATTTTGACTCCAATGATTTTGCTATTTAGTTAATTAGCACAATCTTACCCTTAAATAAAGGCCATAAATTAGAAAGAAACATTGCCCCTTCCTTTGCTGAAGAATGATTTATGTGTTCCTTGTAATTGAAAGAACATTTGTACATGCCAAGAAAGAAAAAAATTTCTTTCCATCCTCTTTTGCTTTACGTCCTAAGAACTCTTGATCGTCGTTTTAGGACTTTCATTAAGGTATAAAAATAGTTAATTCATTTTGAAATGATTTTGGGTATAATTGCAATAGAGGCTCCAAATCTTTCAAATACTAGCATACTTTTCCCAAACCTTTTTAAACGTTGTAGGTGAGGCCCCAATGGATGGAAAACATTCAATTTATCGTTAGCTGACCAAAAAATTGAGTTTGATCACATTTTTAATATTTTTATAAAGGGAAAAATAGTAAACTTCTATTTACCAAAATAAATAAAAACATTAATTAAATTAAACATTTCTTTTCGTCCAATCCTTTGTTTACTCATTCAAATGTAGTAAGTTCAAAATTTACTCTGGTATTGTCCAAAATCTGGTGACTAGGACAAAGGCACTTTAATTTGCTGATAAAATAGCAGGCAAGCCATTTCTGAGCCTGTTTGCGGTTGTTTTTTTTTGAACAATTTGGTATAGTCAGCTACACAATCTGGATTTTTTCTTCAGCATAAGAACAATAGTTGTCATATTCGAGAAATCAAAGATAAACCTTATTACAATATACTCAACCCTTATATAAAGATTGGAAGAAATCAAATAATGAACTCTACCAACAATAATGCTAATCGTACAAATTCAGTGTAACTTTAATTGTTAGGTCCTAACGGTAATTGGCTATTCTCGTGTCCAAAATCACGAGTCATTGAGTTGTAATTAAAGTCAAAAGAGTCCTAAAAGATGTTCTTTATATCGAGAATATTTAGTAAAGGTCCGTTTGATTACAAGAATGAAATTTGAATGGAAAGAAAACAAATGTTAGAGAATTGAATTGTCTATAACTTGTTTGACTAGGAAATGCAAATTAAATGGTTTGATTGGTATACTTCATCATCTGAGAAATGTTGAAATTTTGGATATTTTGGTGTTCGTTTGACTTTATTTTCCATGAAAATTGTCAATTAAATTGATAGAATTTATTTTCATTGCAAAAAAATAATAATAATAATAATAAATAAATAAATAAATAAGTTGGAAAACCAAAAACCACCAAACCCATGGGAAAGCCAATTCCTCAAAAAGTGGAAAACCTAGGCACATGGAGTGAAGGTGGAAAACCAATTGGCAAGAAAATTTGGCCAATAAAGCATGCAAAAAAATAAAAAATTCCTCTAATCGAACAAGCCAGAAGACTAGTTCGTTTTCAAAGGAATAAATCGTTATGCTCGGAAAGATAAACAAGTACATTTCATGAGACTATATGCATAACTACAATGTCATCTTCTACCAAAGAAACTTGTATCCCTAAATATCACTAGAACCTAAGTGCTCTTGCTCTTGTATAATTGATTTTTGAGATGACAACTTGTTCATTAACTTGCTCTTCTTTCAATTATCATTGTAATTTTATCATAAGTCCTTGGTTTAAAAGAAATTATACCCTTGTTTTTAGTTAAATGGAAAAAAAAATAGCTAAAAGAAAAATAGATCCATCTAATTGGTGGTTACGGACATTGCATATATCAACTTACCAAGCTCTAGGCAATCATTCTTCCCCAACATCATTTTTATGTAACTTCGTACAAGTCACTGAACTTTCGTGTGTCAAACTAATCAATTGTCATCTACAACACTTCTTTGAACTAGTTCATTTAAAAACTTGAGCAATTTTGACTACTTCTCCAAGCTGCAACTCTACAATCTCTTCGTATTTTTATGTTTTTCTTAAAGGGAAAACAGAGGAGTTCTCGATAGATGCACTGAAGGAAAATCATTTTTTGTGATTGGAAAAAAAAAATCCTAAAAAGTGGAAGAACCATGGCAAATTAATATGTGACGAATCAAATATATGAATGCTTAAAGTACAAAGTAGCAAAGGATATAATGTCAACAGAATAAGGCTTATTACATAGATTTCCCATACAAGAATTAACAAATATTATGCTAATCTTACAAAATTAGCAAAACTCAAATCTACATCGATCTTTATGCTAGAGAATCAGGCTTTGAAAAGCCACCATGTATTAACTTTTTCCCTTTATTTATTACCAATACAGTATCATCTCGCACCACCCATAGGTAAAGTAATATGATCTCTGATGCTATCAAATCCGGTGCGTGCGCTATTACCCTCACCATTTGCTAAGGTATTCATTTCAACAGAAAGAAGGGATTCCTTCTCTTCTGCATAGGGTTCAGTTTGCTCCCATGAGTGTCTTGCTGATAGTCTCAAACCTTCAAGTTCCATAGCTACTTCCTTCATTCTAGGTCTATCCTCCCCTTTCACATGTAAACACCTTCTCACAAGCATAGAAACTGCTATTAACTGCTCACTGTTTCCTTCACATATATTATTATCATCAAGAATTTGGAATAAGCGGCCTTGCTTCAGTGTGGAAAGAAAATAGCTGGCTAAATTTCTCTCCTCCTCTGGCCGGTCGTAGCTCAATGCCTTTTTTCCTGTTAATAACTCCACAAGGACTACTCCGAAGCTATAAACATCATTTTTCTCTGTCAATTGGTTCGTTTGCATGTACTCAGGGTCTAAGTATCCAAACGTTCCTTGCACCATGGTAGATAATTGTGTTTGATCTAGTGGAACCAGTCTTGATGCTCCAAAATCAGATACTTTTGCTGTGTAACTGCTGTTTAAAAGAATATTTGCTGATTTGACGTCTGACGCCGGGTAGGATAGTGATTATCCTATTGGCTTGTTGTAGCAGATGATTCGCAAGAAAAGAACGATAGAAAACGCCCAAAAAACAGAGAAAATACTCTGATTTCAACTCAATATTATTAATAATGCAGAATGCTGAAAACTAAACCACAAGCCGGGTTAAATAGCTGCGAAATACAAAATTATTGGAAAATTACCAAAAATGGCAAAATCCCGAAATTATAACAAAATAAAATATTAAGTAAAAGAAGTAAGTTGTCAAAAATTTGGCTTAATTCAAGTTCTCTAACATATAGAAAAAAGGAAACTAAATATTACCAGAAATAGTTTTTAATTTGGCTTGATCGAATGGTCTTCAATTTTAAAAAAATCTCACAAACTATTTTTTTTTTCCACAATCAAATCTCATCTCCTCGTCTTCATATTATTTAATAACATCACTATTGTAACTCTAATTAAAAGGAGTGAAAAAGGATGGGCACATTTTTGTATTCACAAAAGCGAAGAATTTAGTTTTAAAATGAAAGTTCAATTGATTCATTTCTAGATTAAACCGATACGTTATTCATTTAGTATTGGAATCTTGCCATCTAGCCACGACAAATGAATACATGTTAAATATATGTATAGAAAAAAATCATCATGATTTCTTTCAAAGAGCCAGTGAAACATAGAAGTCTACGATATGACTTAGTCCATTTCTACAATAGGCACTACCGTATATGTCAAGTCATTATGATTAATACTTTCACAACAAATGATGCTCATATCATCATACGTTGGTTTCTTACTTACTGACCCACCTCAACAGTAAGAAATGAAAGTTTTGATAACGAGGTGACAACTACGCATATTTTAGCCTAATCAAACCATGTATTTAGTTAAATAACCTCCACCAAATCTTCTTCATCAAATGGTCTTCAATTTTGAAAAAATCTCACAAACTACATATATATGTAGACACATATACATACATATATCTATATGTATATGTATGCACACATGCACGCGCATACATACATACATACATACATACATACATACATACATGTGTGTGTGTGTGTGTGTACACAAAAGGAAGAATTTTGATCTAAAAGGAAGAAGGTTTTGTTGATTCATTTCTGGATCGAATTGATACATTATTCATTTAATATTGAAATTTTGCAATCCAACAATGACAAATAAATACACGTTAAATATATGTATAGGAAAAAATCATCGTGATTTCTTTCAAAAATCCAGTGAAACAATAGAAGTCTACGATATGACTTAGTCCATTTTTGTAGAAGGCACTACCATATATGTAAAGTCGTGATTAATGCTTTCATAACGAATGAGGCTCATATCATCATACATTGGTTTCATAATTATCGACCCACCTCAACAATAAACAATGAATTTTTTAATAACAAGGTGACAACTAGGCATATTTTAGCCTAGTCAAACTGTTTTACAGCATTTGTTTAAATAACCTTCATAAAGTGTTTCTTGATCGAATAGCGTTCAATTAAAAAAAAAAAAAAACTCACAAACTATTTTTTTAATCAAATCTCATCTCCTCGTCTTCGGATTGTTTAATAACATCACTATTGTAACTCTAATTAAATGGAGAGAATAAGGATTGACACATTTTTGTATTCACAAAAGCAAAGAATTTGGATCTAAAATGAAGGTTCACTTGATTCATTTCTAGATCAAACTAATACGTTATTCATTTAGTATTGAAATCATCATGGTTTCTTTCAAAAAGCCAGTGAAACACAGAAGTCTATGATATGATTTAGTCCATTTCTATTGTAGGCACTACCATATATGTCAAGTCATTATTAATACTTTCATAATGAATGAGTCTCATATATCATACGTTGGTTTCTTAATTGCTGACCCACCTCAACACTAAGAAAATGAAAGTTTTAATAACGAGGTGACAACGACACATATTTTAGCCTAGTCAAACCATGTATTTGGTTAAATAATCTACCCCCAATGTTTCTTTATCAAATGGCCTTCAATTTTACAAAAATCTCACAAACTATTTTTTCCCTTAATCTCATCTCATCTCATCTCATCTCCTCATCTCCATGTTGTTTAATAAAATCACTATTTTTATTCTAATTAAATTGAGAGAAAAGAATTGGCACATTTTCCTAATCACAAAAGTGAAGAATTTAGATCTAAAATACAGAAGGTTTTGTTGACTCATTTCTAGATCGATTTGATACCTTATTCATTTAGTATTGGAATTTTGCAACCTAGCCATGACAAATGAATACACATTAAATATATGTATAGGAAAAAAATTATCATGATTTCTTTCAAAAATCCAGTGAAAGAATAGAAGTCTACGATATGACTTAGTCAATTTCTAAAGTAGGCACTACCGCGTATGTCAAGTCATGATTAATACTTTCATAATGAATGAGGCTCATGTCATCATACGTTGGTTTCTTAATTATCGACCCACCTCAACATTAAACAATGAAAGTTTTGATAACGAGATGACAACTAGGAATATTTTAGCCTAGTTAAACCATGTATTTGATCTAATAACCTCCACCAACTGGCCTTCAATTTAAAAATAAAAAAATAAAATCTCACAAACTATTTTTATTTATTTTTTTTATTTTTTTCTGTCCATAATCCAATCTCATCTCCTTGTCTTCAAGTTGTATAATAACATCACTATTGTAATTCTAATTAAATGGTGAGAACATTTTTGTATTCACGAAAGCGAAGAAGTTAAATCTAAAATGAAGAAGCATCTGTTGATTAATTTATAGATCGAACTGACATGTTATTCATTTAGTGTTGGAATTTTGCAACCTAGCCATGACAAATGAATACATGTTAAATTTATGTACAGGAAAAAAAATCATCATGATTTCTTTCAAAAAGCCAATGAAATAATAGAAGTCTACCATATAACTTAGTCTAATTATGTAGTAGGCACTACAATATATGTCAAGTCATGATTAATACTTTCATAACGAATGAGGCTCATATCATCATACATTGGTTTCTTCAATATCAGCCCACCCCAACAATAAACATTAAAAATTTTGATAACGAGGGAGACAATTAGGCATATTTTTAAACTAGGTTGATTGGGACATCTAGGGTACTATGCATAAATTAGAAGTTCGTTTCTTAATTATTGGCCCACCTCAATAACAAACAGTAACAGTTTTGATAACGAGGTGACAACTAGACATTCTTTGAAACTAGTTTGGTCAAGACCTGTAGCATACCATGCATAAATTAGGAAGACTCGAGTCTTGCAATAGTGTTAATTATGGCTTATAAAATAGAGACTACATCTTTTGTAATGTGTATTTAGATGAGTCATGTCAATACCCCTTTGTGAAACTAGCCTAGCACATGAGTCATATGCTACTGATCGCCTTCTTGATTCCAAGTTCAGTGCTCATGAACTTGTATAAAAAATAGTGCAAGGCCTTTCTTATTTCACCTCCCAAACGTACAACACTAATGCCGAGTAGTGAAAACATGGGCTTTGCTTGTTGAACAGGGCCACATATCAACAGTTGGCGCCCAGCTTTATTCTGAAAACATTGCCCCTTAAAAAATTTCTATTGTGGTGGCGCCCAGCATTAATCTGAAAACATTGCCCCTTAAAACACTTCCAAAGGAGACTTTTTAGTCAAGATAAGATGTTCATTGACTTAGCCGAAGACTTACAAACTATATAAGAAATCATCTTCCAAACGTTTTTGTACAATGCTTAGGTTGTAATTCTGTTACTGCAATACAATCTGGGAAAGAGAATTATAACTAAATTCACCATGGGATCGTATATGCTTTTGCTGCAAGCCCACTTCTTTCTAGCAATGCTGCTTATTTTTGTCACAAAATCACAAACAAATTTCCAAATAGCAAAGCCCAACTGCACGGATCGTTGTGGAGATGTAAGTATTCCCTTCCCCTTTGGCACAGGGAAAGGTTGTTACCTTAGTGAAAGATTCTTAGTCGCTTGTAATCACACCGGTGATCCTCCTAAACCATTCTTGAACAACACAAACCTAGATATCGCAAACATATCCCTGGAGGGTCAATTGACTATGTTTCCATTCATACAGAAAGACTGTTATGATAGGAAGGGCACCAGAGTATTCCATAACAACCCCTATATATATTTTGAAGGATTCACAGTCAATAATACGGCAAATAAGTTAACTGTTGTTGGTTGCGATACTTATGGTTCTGTACTTGGGAGCCGGAATACCAAGAGTGATTACCAGACAGGGTGCACTTCCACGTGTGCAAGGAAGGATGATCTGGAGGAACGGTCATGTTCCGGTGTAGGCTGTTGCCAGGTGTCTATCCCAAAAGGGGTGTGGGATGTTGAGTTGACGTTGCAGAGCTTTTCTAATTTCACAGATAGCTATGATAATCACACCACCACTCTGTGGGACTTCGATAAATGCAGCTATGCATTTCTTGCAGAGGAAAGTGCATTCAATTTTTCTCCAAATAGTCTTTCAATTCTGAAGAATGTAGAGACGCTTCCCATGATGGTTGACTGGGCAATTGACGGAGGAACATGTGAGGAGTCTCAGAAGAACATGTCTAGCTATGCCTGTAAAAGCACGAATTCCAGTTGTAAAGGAACCGATAATGGGTATCGTTGTTATTGTTCAGAGGGTTATGAAGGGAATCCATACCTCATTGATGGCTGCAAAGGTATTAAAGTTTGATTTCCTGTGCATTATCTTGAAATACATCATGAATTGTTTAGCCACGTGTCTTTTAAGATTTTAAATTCGCCTTTTTCTTTCCTTTAAGTTTTTAATTCGCTTTCTTTCATATTGTTATTTCTTTTACACAGATATTGATGAATGTAAAATTCCAAGACTCAACAATTGTGTATACCGATGTGTAAACACAATGGGGAGTTTTAAGTGCGTTTGTCCGAAAGGTTACAATGGAGATGGGAAGAAAGATAGACAGGGTTGCTTTCGTGGCCAATCCCTTGTATTCAGACTTGTTGCAGGTTAGCTAAGCCCTCCATTCATTACATTTCGCCCAGGATTTAGAATTATCGTCGTCGATGATCCATGTTTCAAGCTGGGTGATTTTACAAAACAAGTCTTCCATTGAAAGTACACTCCCTAAGTCTATCGTCATACTTGATGAGGATGTCTATCATGATACTTATTATGACAACGACATTTCCCAAAACTCACATAAAATTGACTTGAAAGGGTTGAGTGTTCATGTAGCTATAAACCTACAAACCAATTCTTAGCTTAGGGACTGCCTGGGAGTTTCGGAGTATCAATTAGTAGCGATTTTTAAAAAAATTGTCCAACCTATACTTGGGAGTTCATTATCCGTCGATTTTGAATGTTTTTTAAAATAATAGATTTAAATATATTTCTTCTAGTACAATTTTCAATTTATAGTTTCTTGTATGAATTTTTTTTACTTACAAGTGATTTTAGGGAATTTTTTACATATAAGTTAATATTTAACTTCGAAAATTTAATAAAGTTAAATATTTAATTAAAATTATAAGTAACTTTATATATTATAAGTGAATTTTTATCTTATTAGTTGTATTTTTATTTTATAAGCAATTTTTTTAACACAAAAATAATCTTTTAATTGTAACGTAATTTTTCTTATTTTCTAAGTAATATTTTGCTTATAAGAATCTTTTTTTTTTTTTTTTTAACTAAAATGTAATTTTTTGCTCATAAATAATGAATATATTTTTATTTACAAGTTAATTTTGAAGAAAATATGTTGGTTAAAAATAATTATTTTATAGAAGGTAAAATTAGAAGAGAATATGAGAAATGGCCAAAACCTGTCGATTTAATATGTTGAGAGAATCGACCAAAATTACACTATACCAATTTTGGATGATTTTTAAACCATTCAAAATCGGTGCCTAAAACAATTCGTAAGCACGGGTTTTTCAAATCCTCCTAAATGGTGCCACTCAACCACATGGTACCAAAGGAATATTGCTTTTAGTATTAAAGTATCATTTATACTAAATTGTCTAAACTGATGAACATTGGTATTTAGCTTCCCTACATCACGTCACGTGTACCTTTTACTCTCTAGCTCATTTGTTGAATATAAAGGAAGAGGCTTGAAACTAACCTAAAATTTCCACTACAGGGATTTCTCTAGGAATTACGGTTTTTGTACTTGTTGTTTGCTGGTTGCTCTCAATACTCAATAGAAGAAAGTTGAACACAATGAAGCAAAAATTCTTTCTTCAAAATGGTGGCTTATTGTTGCAAGAAAAACTTACGCAAAGACAACAGTCACCAATTATGGCAAAGATATTTACTTCCGCCGAACTCAAGAAGGCAACAAACGACTTCCACGACAGTAGAATTGTTGGTCAAGGAGGATATGGCACTGTATACAAGGGCTTGTTAGCAGATAATCGACTAGTTGCCATCAAGAAGTCCAAAGAAGTTGATCCACATCAAGTCGAGCAATTTATCAATGAGGTGATAGTTCTTTCCCAGATCAACCACAAGAATGTTGTCAAGCTCCTTGGTTGTTGTTTAGAAACGCAAGCTCCTCTGCTAGTCTATGAATTCATAGAAAATGGATCCCTTTTTGAACACATACACAATAAAACAAAGGCGCGTTCTCTTTCTTGGGACATACGATTAAGAGTTGCTACAGAAACTGCTGGAGTGCTAGCGTATTTGCACTCTATAGCTTCCCCTCCAATCATACACAGAGACATCAAATCAACAAATATTCTTTTAGACACTAGTTTCACTGCAAAAGTGTCTGATTTTGGAACATCAAGATTGGTTCCACTGGATCAAACTCAATTATCTACTATGGTGCAAGGAACCTTTGGATACTTAGACCCTGAATACATGCAAACGAACCAATTGACTCAAAAAAGTGATGTTTACAGCTTTGGAGTAGTCCTGGTCGAGCTACTAACAGGAAAGAAGGCATTAAGCTATGACAGACCAGTAGAGGAGAGAAGTTTAGCCAACTATTTCCTTTTAGCACTAGAGCGAAGCTGCTTATTCCAAGTTCTTGATGATAATATTAAATGCGAAGGAAAGAGTAAGGAGTTAACATCAGTTGCTATGCTTGCGAAATTGTGCTTACTTGTTAAAAGGGAGGATAGACCTAGTATGAATGAAGTAGCTAAGGAACTCGAAGGTCTGAGATTAGCAAGGAAACACTCATGGAACCAAACAGAACCCAATGAAGAAGAGTCTGAATCCCTGCTTTCTGGGAAAATGAAAGCCTTTGCAATTGCAAATAGTGATGGTAGTAGTAGCACAGCTATTGGATATGAAAGCATCAGAGATCATATTATTTTACCTATTGGTGGTGGCAGATGATCTGTAGCATTAGAATCGATGTGGAGTGAGGTTATATAGAATTGGCAATGTAGCGTTACTGTTGTTGGGTTAATTTATGATTTTATCTTTTGTAATTAGGTTCTTAATCTATAAAATATGGATGTGGATTGAGGTTATACTGAACTTGCAAGATTAGCGATACTATTGTTATATTGGTATATGACTTTTTATATGGTTATGATATGATGTCTTATTTTATTGACAGTATTCTTTGTTAATTAGTTTCTAGTATAAACATTTACTGTTTTTGAAATTCTTATATAGCTTTCATTTGGCATGGATTTTCTTAGAATAGGCGAAAAACCGTTTTATTTTTATTTTAGAGTTGATTTCCACAACTGGAAACTTTTCAACCTTATTCTTCTTTGAACAATGTTTGTAACCAATTGATAGTTTCCAATACTTTTTCTCTCACCTTATATGTAAAATAAGAAAGCATCCAAACATGGTCAATATTGTGCTAAAAATTCTTCTAATTTCTTCCTAATCATACTGAATAAACCATGGTCCCCTTTGGTTTGGCGTAACCAGCAGTATCGTTATCTTGGAGTCCAACTGAATCCATAGTTCCTATATACCCTTGCAAGATACAATTTTAATCCGCTTAGTTTCAAACTTCTGCCTCAGTGCTTGTCCCCATTCCATAGTTCAAATGATTGCTCTAAATAAAAATGATGCTCTTATGTGTAATAAAACTAGAAAGTAAAAAAGAGAGAGCTTAAGAAAGTGCAGAAATCTTAAACCTCAATGTTTCATGTAGTTTAATATTAAGTCAAAAATATATGATAAAGAAAGATTTTATTAATTTCTAGAAGAGAAAAATAATGTTTGTTTTTATCAAGAATTTTGGGTGTACATTATTCAAAATCAACCATACTTATGCTTTTGTACAGGGACAAAGGATGAACTGGAATTACCAGATGGTGCACTATCATGTGTGTTGAGTTTTTTGATACCCAATAATTCGGACGATGATTTAAAACAGTTGTCGGATTATTTATCGATACCATGGACTTGGCTCGGCTCGGAGACGAACTATACTTTTGGATGGCTCGGGTTTGGGTTGGATGATTATTTGGTTAGTTGGACCATTTAGTGATTAATATGGAGTTAAAAATTGGCCCATTAGTTTAGGTTAATTGGTAGCCCTCTTAGTGAACCCTAAGCCCCATTGGAGTGACCTAAACTATTCCTAGATATATCCATCTATTCCAGCAGTTTTCAGTGTGGGTTATTGAATGTGCAATGGTGAGTGAAAGGGGACAGCCGGTCTTGGGGAAAAAGGGAGAGAGATTTTCCACCATTGTTGTCCATTCTTTCTTCCATTGTAGTCACCACCACGTGTTCTTTGTGGACACTAAATAGAGAGCCATTGGAGAGGCAAAAAGGGCTGTCCAAAGTGAAGGCGAAAGTCTTGGGTCGAGCCAAGGTAAATCAGTGTTCGTTTGATTATTTTCTGAGCCCAAAATCAAGATTTATCGAGGGATTTTCACTGCAAATGGTATCAGAGCTTGTGTTGTTGATAAATCTTTGATTTTTAGGGCTAAAAATGGGCTAGAAGTGGTTAGAAACAGATCTGGAAATCAGAGGCAGAAACTGTCTAGTTTTTCAATTTTCTGCCGGATCTATTTTGGCGTTTTCTGGTAAATTCAAAAAGAATTTGGAGAAACGAACACCGCCATTGGACTGTGCAGATTGAGACGGTTCAGGAAGGGTGGCGCATGGCCGTCTCCGACGCCGGTGTTGGAGGTGCATGAGGAATATGGCACCGGCGCGTGGAGGTGCGTGAGAGAGATTCCGGTGAGGGTTCCAAAAGACAGAATGTTGTCGGAGATGAGATGGACCCTGCTGTGTTTTCGGATTTCAGTTTGGAGCAATACAATGAAAGTTGGACGATTTTGCCCTTGGACGTTCGGGCGCCGGGTGCTGTTTTCATATTGCTGTGGTTGCCGGTGACTTTAGGATGAACAGTGATATTCCTAAAGTCGTAAATTCACATGTCTCGATATTTACGGACCTTCAGACGTGGTCCGCTCGGTATCGTATTCTTTACCTTTTATTATTGCAGTTAAAATTAATGTATAGGTTAATTATTTATTTTGCGCATTAGAAGTCATTGTGTGATGTGACGTTAGGTTTGGAGTTACCGTGAAGGGGGTAATCATTGCCTATTTTTAGACATAGAAATTACATGTTAATTAATTGCCTTAATTCTATGTAAATTTGTCACCAAATTTTTTTTATTTTTTTATTTTTTTTACACCGATAGAATTGGATTTGACCTTAGGAAAGTTTACTTGACTATTCTGTGTGAATCATGCACCAATACTTTGCTTGTGGTCATTATTTGGTATTATTGACATGTATAAGTCTAAGGCAAGTGCGAAAAAATAAAATATGTTTTAACTGTGATAAAATTTGGGCATAGTCGAAAGAGATTGTTCTAGGATGATAAAAGGAAAGATGAGGATAGAGACGAGGCGAATGTGACTTTAGGGTCGAGTAGTGATCCTAGTGAGGTTTATTGAGAGAATAAACCTGGTTACCGCATTGCGTCAGTGTGTAATCCTTTCTGCATGTATGTGGTCACTTAATTTTGTTGCAATATTGATGTTACACTTTCAATATGTTTGATGTGTGTAATTGCATGAATTGAGTGTGATCTTATTATTTTGTGTATTGTGTTTGCATGCATAGTGGGGTTAAGTTTTGTGGCGTACTCTATTTGCTCTGTGAGTGGTGTGAAAGTGTGGTAGTGAGAAAAAAGTTGGACAGCCATTTCTCTCCTTTATCTTCGTGAGCATGTATGGATTGTGAGATTATATGAGACAGCCATGTTAGGGTTATATTCTTCCTCTTTGTGAGTCTTCTTTGTGAGTGTTGTGAAGTAACCGACTCTTTCTTCGATTTTTCTTTGTGAGTGCCACCTTCGCCGTTTTCTTTGTGAATTTTTGGAGCTTTGGTTATTGGAGAACCTTTGTGGTCATCGAAAGGTGCTGTTTTGCCGCAGTGAGTTTGTGATGCATTAGCAGTGAGTTGGATGTCTTTTGGTAAGGTGGAGTATAGACGCCTAGAGGTGCATTGGTGATCTGCACGGGGGATGTGGAGTGTGACATTTGGATCATGAGTGGAGATGTGATCAAATGTGTAGAATCCTTTATTTGTGAAAGAGATCCTGATCAGGTGGAGTGTGAGAGAGGCACTTCTATCACTTCTGTAAGGTGGAGTTCCATTATCCACGTAGGTTGGGAGAAGTGATGTAGTGATAGAGGATTATCTCGAGAGCTTAGGATCTATTGTGATTTATCAGTTAGACATGAGTTGAGTGATCTGTTTAGTGAGCATGATGGGTGATGAGAGGAGATATGTGTTCTCGAGGTGTGAGCAACATTGAATGGAATAGGACAAGTGTGGCAAGATCTTTTCTTAGGGTCATTTATGCATGTGTTGCATATGTGGTTGACCGTGGTTTGATTAACTAGGTGTTAATCTGTGGTTCTATGTGAAAATGATTTTGAAAAGATCTCTGTGTGTGTGTTATCATATATATCTTCATCGCATGATTGTTTGTTCATTGTGAATACTTGTTTCTACTTGAGTATTCTTGACCTTAGCCCTGGTGAGTACATGGAACAAGTATGGTATGTGTTTCGGTTCGAAACACGAGATAAGGTCTATGATTCCAATTTTATTAGATTACCTTGATTGTTCAAGTATAAACTGTGTATTTTGGTTGGTTGCAGATTATTGGACATCAAGGTAGAGATTGTTAGGTTTTTTGATACCCAATAATTTGGGCGATGATTTAAAATAGTTGTCGAATTATTTATCAACACCGTGGACTTAGCTCGGCTCGGAGACGAACTACACTTTTGGACGGCTTGGGTTTGGGTTGGATAATTATTTGGTTAGTTGGACCATTTAGTGATTAATATGGAGTTGAAAATTGGCCCATTAGTTTAAGTTAATTAGTAGCCCACTTAGTGAACCCTAGGCCCAATTGGAGTGACCTAAACTATACCTATTTATATCCATCTATTCGAGCAATTTTCAGTGTGGGTGATTGAACGTGCAATGGTGAGTGAAAGAGGGCAGCCGGTCTTGGGGAAAAAGGGAGAGAGATTTTCCACCATCGTTGTCCATTATTTCTTCCATTGTAGTCACCACTGCGTGTCCTTTGTGGACACTAAATAGAAAGCCACCGGAGAGGCAAAAACTGCTGTCTAAAGTGAAGGCGAAAGTCTTGGGTCAAGCCAAGGTAAACCGGTGTTCGTTTGATTTTTTTTGAGTCCAGAATCAAGATTTATCAAGGTATTTCCGCTACAATGTGTAACAACGAGAAAGATTTGGATGGCGGTTTGTTTTCTGGTTAAGGATGTTGCCAGACGACTATCCAAGAAAGAGGTGCAGAGAGTGAAAGTAACATTAAAAAGCTATGAAAATCACACAAATGTGAGGGAATTCAATAGTTGCAACATGTTCCTATGTTTTCTTTCTGAGTAATGTGAATTCACATTTTCTCTGAGCATTCTTTCCGGCATGAGGAATGTAGATAAGCTTCCTATGGTGGTTGATCGGGCAACTGGGAATGGAACATGTGTTAGGTTTGGTGACACAAATGTTTTAGGATTATTGTTGATTTAGAATTTGATCGAGTGGAATCCTAGAAATTGGTTAGGAGTTGAAGATGCTTGCTAGACTTTTACTTGGAAAGGGAATCTAATTGCATCCAACAAAAGGAAATAAAATCCTGTTAAAATTGGGTCTCCTAATTGTAATATATTTTCTTACCTTTTAGGGCTCTTCTAGGGTTGGCCTATAAATATAATGCTCCTCTGTTAGTTTTATTAGGTGCAACAGATAGAAGCCAATTGCTGGATTGCTTTGTATTCTCCATATTGTTAATTCAATGAACATCTTTCCTCCGCGTTAATCTTTTTATTCCTCTTTACAATTTCAACCTTGTTTCGTGGTGTGATCTTATTTACTTCAATATTGTCATATAATATTGTTCTTTAAAATCTGGTTTGGAATTATCGTGTGTTATTGGAGCTTCCATGCCCAACAAGTGGTATCAGAGCTAAGCTATTGATTTTCTGTCGATTGGTTGAGATTCTTTTGGGGTGGCTGGGTTGAAGTATGATATTCCGCAATTAGATCACAATATAAGGTTTTCCTTGTGGCAGTAAAGATGAAGGCTGTTTTGGCGCAGTTGGATATTGGAAAATGCGTTATTGGGTTTTGAGAGGATGTCAGCTGGATAGACAATGAAGGAGAAACAAAGGAAGGATCGAAAGGCTACGTCATTGATTCATTTTCATCTTTCCAACAACATTCTGACGGTAGCTGCGTTGTGGTTGATGTTGGAGCAGTTGTGTATGATTAAGAGAGCAAATAAACTGGCTCTTAGGCAGAAGCTGTATTTACATCGTATGGGGGAAGAAGAGTTGTTGGAAGACTATGTTGCCGTGTTCAAAGAAATAGTTGCAGACCTGGAGACATTGGAGGTTAAGTACGATGAAGAAGATCTTGCCTTGATCCTATTGTGTTCACTGCCTGGGTCTTATGCATAGTTTCGGGATACTATCTTGTATAGTCAAGATACTTTGACTACAGAAGATGTCTATGATACTTTGCATTAAAAGAAGAAGATGAAGCATTTGGTTGGAGCTGCATCAGGGGATATAGAAGCTCTTGCATCTCAAGGTGGTCGACGAAGGGGCAGATCGAGAGTCAAATTTAGCAATGTGACCCGTTACTACTGTAAAAGAAATGGAATATTCGAAAGAATTGCGATATGTTGTAGGCTAAAGGTAATTTAGCTGTAAATCGTGGAACACAACCCTTGAATTCAGATGAAACCAATGTAGTTAAAAATTGTTCAGATAGCGAAGAGGTGATGTTGACCGTGGTATCTGTCGTGGAATTTAGGCCTGACGAGGAGTGGATTCTTGATTCACCATATTGGCACCATATGTGTTATGATAGGAATTTATTTCAGACATATTAGGCTGCTCCATAAGGTGGAGTTATTGCTAGGATCAATCGAGTCAGATTGAAGGAATCTCAAGTTCGACATGTTCCTTACTTGAAAAGGAATCTCATTTCACTAAATACCCTGGATGCAAAAGGGTAAAAATTCTCTAGAGGAAGTGGAGTCTTGAAGGTTTGAAAGGGAGTCCGAATTGTACTGGAGGGACGGAGGAGATCCTAGTTGTAAATTTTGTAGGGGAATGCAGAATCTGTTAGGAGACATTTGGACAAGTTTAGTACCGTGGTGGAAGTTCAGTTTGGTACAGTATCTCTTGGGTTGGGCTTTGAGTCAGTTAAGAACATTGTTAGGGAGACCGTTGGTGATCCCACTTGCTACTAATTCCAGTGGGTACACTGTGTTCAGGTGTTGGGGTAGGACTCATCGAGCGTAGGAACCATGGTGTCAGCAATGTCTGGGATGCTTATGAAGATGTTGAAGGCAATAGTTCCAGCAGAGGGCCTTCTGATCAAGCGTTTGATTTGGTTCTTGTTATAGGGTGTGCTTTGACCCTGTGTGATCAACATTAATTCCTTGGAGGAATTTTGGGAACCTTGGATTTGGGTTCGTGTGTCGATTGTGGACGTCGGGGCAGATGACGAGTGTTTGGTTTATATAGAGTGGTTACTATGTTGAGGAGATTATGCCAGTTAATTTTGATGCAAATAGATTTGAAATCTAGGAGTTTCGTTCGTATTACCGGAATTTGAGTCAAGGTATAGATTGTTAGGTTTGGTGACTTAAATGTGTTGGGATTATTGTTGATTTAGAATTTGATCAAGTGGAATCCTAGAAATTGGTTAGGAGTTTTTTGAAGATGCGTGTTAGACTTTTACTTGGAAATGGAATCTAATTATATCCAACAAAAAGAAATAAAATCCTATGAAATTGGGTCTCCTAATTGTAATATATTTTTCTCTTTTAGGACTGTTTTAGGGTTGACGTATAAATACAAGGCTTCTCTGTCAGTTTTATTAGGTGTAATAGATAGAAGCCAATTGCTAGATTGTTTTGTATTCTCCATATTGTTGATTTAATAAACATAGTTCCTCTGCGTTAATTCTTTTGTTCCTCTTTACAATATAAACCTTGTTTCATGGTGTGATCTTATTTACTTCAATATTGTCATATAATTTCGTTCTTTAAAATTTGGTTTGGAATCAATGTATGTTATTGGAGCTTCCGTGCTCAACAACGTGTTGGTGGTTCATTTAGAGAGATTTCTTTCTTTTCTTAAATATTAAATGGAAGATGAAAATAATGTCAAGAGCCTTGAATTGGTGAATGGATTAGATGGGATATGAAGAAACTGGCCAGAAATTTGGCCAGCTTACAAAGCATGCCAGCACATCCACACCAGCAATCTGTCTAACTGAGAAACTGTGTCTGATTCAAATTTTTTCAGTTTCGCTTGAAGAAATTCAGATTTAAATAGAAATTTATCAATGTTTTAAACTTTATGGAAAACAAGAATCTATATATAGATTCAAGTTTTCTTTGATGTGAAAAGTGATAAAATATCGTTTTTGTTTCTCTCTTCCATCTTCTATATTTGCATGCCTTGGACTTTCTTTTGTATATAAAATTCAAAGTTTATATTGTGTAATAGAAATGGAATATAAACTCTCCTGAATTTTTTTATTGAGTTCCTGGTGCTCCAGATGTTGTCGCTAACTGCATAGACGCCAACAAAATTTCAAGATATTCCATTATAACTTGGAGGATATATTTGGTTTCCCAAGTGCATTCATATTTGTTTAGGGATAAATTTTGTCCTAAGGAAGACAACATAATAACTTGTCTTGGAATCAATAAGTTTTTGTTGTTCAAGTTATTGCAGAAGACATTCCACCCACAAATCCCAAGTATTACAAACCTGATAATGGTTATGATTATAGTTATGGCTATGGTTGCTTATGTTCATAGGTTTATCAGAAATATCCATAGCTCCCTAATGATTATCAAGGTACAATCTTCAAAGGCATGTATAATACTTTTTCATCTAATCATCTAGATGATTATGATTTGTTATTAGAAAAAAATAATTCCTTTCATAATTTTCTAGCCGGGCTGCAAGCGCTTGATGACGATGAGCATTCTTTTTTATATGATTTCCAATTTGTTTTTGCAGAAATTGTTGAATGCCAAGATCCAAGTCTCATTAAATGTTAAAAGAAATGTGTGAATGCCATGAAGGGTACATATGTGTTTGCCTGAAAGATTACCATAGACATGGAAAGAAAGATGGACAAGGTTGCTTTTATGGTCAATCGCTTACATCAAAACGAACCTATTATGTGTATATTTGCTTACATTGGACTTGTAAGATTAGTGATATTGTTTTACGTTAGTTTACAATTTTATCTTATTTTAGTTTCTTCATCTGTAACATAACCATGGGTAAAAAGTCTCGCCTAGAACGCTGTGATAACCCTTGAAAGTTCGCGAGACGCTGTGATCAACAATTCAAATTTTAGTGTTACCAAGTTTACGTTCTAGATTACCAATTAGTTCGACCTTACATACAAAATTGACTAATTAAAGCAAAGACGTCACTTTTAATCAGTTTCTAGATGATTAAGCATATAATTCAATTAACCCTATGTTTGAATACCACAGTTTGTAATAAATTACTGAAAAGTAAAGAACATAAAATTTGGAGACGGAGAAACCTAACGTGGGAAAAACTCTGGAACCAAGCCAATTCAAGGAATACACAGCAATTCCAACTCTTCTATCTACTAAGACCTGCTATCATTGTCTCACGATCTACTGCCATAAATACCTCTAGCCTACTAGACCTATTGATATATCTCTTATAGCCTCCTACTATCGTAGATGCCTCTAGCCTCCTACTAGACTTTCTGATCTACCTCTTGCAGCCTAATCTATTGTTTCCTATGCCTCCTTGTCTTATGCTAAATGTCTCTCCAAGTGGAACACCAAGAACTGCCTGTTCTTGTACTTGTAATTGTGCTTCAATCCACCTTCATCAATCCCCCTATGAGAGAGTCCCTTCCTCAATGAATTAAAGAAGTCGGGTATTTTAGATTACAAAGATGTGATGCTTTTCCAAAACTTGGTTGTCGGATCACAAGAATGAATATGATAGATTCTCTAATGAATTGCACCTTGGATCTCTTGAACAATGATATGAAAGTGTTATATATGTGAAAGCACAATGAGCAACCTTAGAATTTTCGTCCATGACTTTGTTATTTATAAATGGGGGCAAATAGGTGTCATGAGCCGTGTAAAACTCTTCAAATTGTGATCTAGGGTTTGGTCGGATATAAATTTCGCTCGAGCGAATAGCTAGCGACAAGCAAGCAACAGCTGAGCAATCGTTAGTATTTTCATCATAACTTTATCTTTCAATGTCCAAATGAGGTGATTCAAAATGTGTTGGAAAGCTTACTCAAAGGGTTACAAATATTCTATTTGTCCAAATTCAAATATTTTCTATGTGAAAAATGCGTTGCAAGTTATAACTGAGAATTTGAAACATAACTTGTGAGCTCTTTGATATCCTTTAGACTTCTAATTGCATTCCAGTGATCATATGTAATCTTGTTGGACAGCTTGAACTCCTTCAAGGATTATACTATCGACTCCAAAAGGTTTTTTCACTTTTACAACTCTTTTACATTCATCTATTTGTCTAAAAAATTGCCAATACACTAGAAACCTAACAATATCCCCTTTTGGCATTCTGTGATAAAACTATACAATAAAGTCAAGATAGTAAAAGCAAAAATCTAATCTACCCAAATATCGTTTCTTGCATTCCTTGTTAAACTTGTCCTCTGAAATCAAAAACTCAAATACCCAGTTTAAAAGCAGTGATACAAGAAATGTAACAATTGAAGTTTATAATCATAAATAAGCGTGCTAGTTTGAGACGTGATATTAATGTCAATCAAAACACCAACTGAAAAATTAACATCACAAAACATCAAAACTTAAACAGTTGTGCATTATGATATGGAACACAATGCAATGCAAATTCTTCCCCTTACTGCAAACTCTCAACATTTTTATGCAGTATCAAAATGTATCTATTTCTCTCCCCAACGACCCCTAGATAGTGCAATGCAAAATGCAAAGTGTTAATCAATCAAATAGTGAAAACAGTGTACGTAAATCACTCTATGCTCCCCCTCAACTTATATTTCTCTCCTCCTTTTTGTCACAAATGCTGAAATGAATACTATCAAAATCAAACAGAGCAATAACATATAATAACTTAAAAATGCATTGATAGCAAGCACAAGTAAAATCGATAGACTATAAACCTCCTCACATACATAGCTCAGATCAGAATGGAGCAAATAATACAAGTGACTTATTGGGTGTAAAATGTCACTAATACAATGCAAGCAAGACTCCAAATCTTAATTTTGTAAGAAATGACATGCCAATTACTGCCAATAAGTATATTTCCCTACTAATGAAAGTCAAAACATGAAAGTACAGTATGACCTATATTTATTATTTTTCTCTTCCTTACTTTGAGTATTTATATTTTTCAATTTTCCATATTTTTTCAGCTCTTCATATTTTTCACATTTTTCAAGCTCATTTATTATTCATCTTAAGTGTGGATTCTTCTCCATTAGGCGACTGAGATGGCCCTTATAACGAACTTTAGGTCGATTAACCCAAGTCAGTTGACTATAGGCACCAAGTTTTAAGAGACCCCGCATGCTTAATTGCTCGAGTCAAATAGGCCTCGAAGAAGAGAATTAAGATAATGAGCTTTTACATGGGAGAATATTTTTGGGATTAGGTCTACTAAATTAGGTCAATTCATGTTTGAAATCACCCTATTAACATGTGACAGTCATCCCAAATCTAACATACGCAGTAGCGTCCCACTAACAAATTCATAGTGTGTTCAGTGCAGATGATACATGAAGAAACCTACACTAAGTAATCTAAAGTGACCTAAACAAGTAATGAAAATTATTCTGTAGCTTATCAATTCAGCTCATACATGATCACAACATGCAAATTCAAGAAACATATGTTATACTGTAGAAGTATTCCATAACCAACTATTTTTGTGTTTTTCAAATTTTCAATTTATTTATTTATTATTATTTATTATTATTTTTTTTGTATTTTTCATTTTTCCAAGAATGAATGCTCACACAAAAAAGAGAAAATATAAAGTCAAGCATACAAAATAAACATAAAATATGCATGCGTCAAAGCAAACCAATATAAATGCACATGCATAAAACCAAAAATAAAGAAAAAGAGAAATAAAAACATACAAATAATGCATGCACATATAATATGACAGTTAAGAATAAGCATGCATAAAAAGTACCTAATTATCTAGGTATATGAGTGCCCTTTTCACTTAAGAGCACCGTGATCTACTACCAGATTTGGTAGATCACTCTTCTTCATCCAAACTTGCCTGGTGGGAGAACAGTTTCCAGAGTGTTATGTCACCAATTTGGTCAAACAATTCACTTGATCAGTAAAAAATCCAATCTGATCAATAGACACCTAATTCTTGTTCTTTTTTAAGTTTATGTTTTTCCTTTTGTTTAGGTACTAATGACATCTAGGACGGATATGACCTAACTCACCACAATGATAGCATGTAGGGATATACTTAGGACCTGTATTATGTGAATGCTGACGTAAACGGGTCCTAGCTGTCTGGTATACCTCTATCCTACAAATTCCTTTTCCTTAGGTATTATGTGAATGTTGATGTAAACGGGTTAGGCACATGTTTAGGCTAGTCTTTGGCAGAGACAAATGTGGTCTTAAACATGCTAGCAACATTATGATATTTTTCGTTATATCCTAGACCTCCCCTGTTTCCAGTTGGCTTGCCTATACCTAGCATGTTATATAACTTTGACGACCCACTGGTGAAGGCAAGAAGTTGAGACTTAGAATGCTATAATTCACTCACAAGGTTCACACCTGAATGTCTATAGTCTCATTCATGGCAATCAACTTGCTGACTTTTCTAGAGGACCTCTCAAGCTCATTGGTGAGATTTTCAACCTGAGACTCTATAGCTTCATTTATTGACTTAAGCTCACTCAGGACAGTGGAAGATTCCTTAACATATGCTTCAAACTTAACTTACTCCAATTGTAGCTCCTGAACAGTCGTACTTAAAGCTTTATTTTTACTGATAATTTTCAGGCTCTCTTGATACATTTTCTCATGGGCCTCTTCAATATCTTCCTCACTCACAGAGTCATCACCAAAATCCTCACCATTATCTATTCCTGATCTCTTTCATTTCCTTGTTCGAATCCACTCTTACTCTTAGCAACGAAGGCAACATAATTTCCACTTTTCTCACGAGTGGATTTCTCACTCTAATTGTCTGAGTTAGACTCGTCATCAGTGAGAGTAGTATTTATTGCCTTCTCTTTGACTCTTCTAGCACTAGGACACTCTTTCTTAACATGACCTACACCTTGACAGTTATGGCACTTCACATATTTGGATCTTCTCCTAGATTCACTAGCGCCACCTCTCAGTCTCTTTAGCTAGGTAGGCAATCTTCTAATCATTAGGTGAATCTGAGTCATAAGATTCGGTTCGATTAATCCTAGTAGATTTCAAGGCCAAGGACTTTTTCTCAGATAGGTTACCTACGGTCTGCTTATAGGTCTGGATGGATTCAACTAACTCTTTTAGGTTGATAGTGTCTATGTCCTTATTTTCCTCAATTGCCGTGACTTTAGGCCAAAAACGCTCGAGTAAGGATCTAAGGATTTTTCTCACTATCTTAGGCTCGGGGATTTTCTCACCTATGTTGAAAGATGAATTCACAATGTCATTTAGGCTCGCGTAGAATACAGCAAAGGTCTCATCCTCTTTGATCTTAATCTCTTTAAACCTAGTAGCCAGCATCTGTAATTTCGAATTCTTAACCACATGTGTTCCCTCATCATGTGTGGTTTCTAAAATATTCAAAACTTCTATCGCTACCTCACACATGGACACACTCCTAAATTTCTCAAAAGAAATAGCAATTAAGAGGACAAGAAGGGCTTTGTTATTCCAATTGTACCTATCTCGTTCAGCCTTAGACCAATTTTCTATGGAGGTAGGAGTAATGACATTGTCAACCGTTGTACTAGGGACAGACCAATCGTTAACCATGTTCAACTAAATTCTTTCATCCATAGATTTCAAGAATGCCATCATCCTAACCTTCCAGTAGGCATAATTACTACCATCAAAATAGGTCGACACATGCAACAGTGTACTCATCTAGACAATGTAAGACCAGGACACATTTTTAGGCTCTGATACCACTTGAAAAGTCTCACCTAGAATGTTGTGATAATGCTTGCAAGTTCACGGGACGCTATGATCACCAATTCAAGTTTTAGTGTTACCAAGTTTACGTTTCAAAACCGATTAATTTGACCTTACGTGCGGAATTGACTAATTAAAGCAAACACATCACTTTTAGTTAATTTCTAGATTGTTAAGCATACAATTCAATTAACCCTATGTGTGAATACCACAGTTTGTAATAAATTGTTGGATAGTAAATAACATAAAATTTGATGACGAAGAAACCCAACGTGGGAAAAACTCCGAGACCAAATTAATTACCTCCACTATAGACAGTTCAGGGAATACACAGCAATTCCAACTTTTATATCCATTAAGACCCGCTGTCACAGTCTCAGGATCTGCTGTCGTAGATACCTCTAGTCTGCTAGACCTCTTGATCTACCTCCTGTAGACTCTTGTTATCGTAGATGCCTCTAGCCTCCTGCTAGACTTCCCGATCTATCTCCTGTAGCATAATCTGCTGTCTCCTATGGTCTCCTGGTCTTATGCTAAATGTCTCTCCAAGTTGAACGCCAAGAACCGCATGGTCTTGTGCTTGTAACTACGCTTTAATGCACCTCTCTCAATCTCCAAATGAGAAACCCCTTTCTTAATGAATTAATGAGGCTAAGTGTTTTGGATTACAAAGATGTGATGTTTTTCCAAAACTTGGTTACCAGATCACAAGAATGAATATGATGGATTTACTAATGAATTGCACATTAGATCTTTTGAACAATGATATGAAAGTGTTATAGATGTGAAAGCACAATGAGCAACCCTAGAATTTTCGTCCATGATTCTGGTATTTATAGATGGGGATAAATAGGTGTTGTGGGCCGTGTAGAACTCTTTAAATAGTGACCTAGAGTTTGGTCGAATACAAATGTCGCTTGAGGGAGTAGTTAGAGACAGCTGAACAATTGTCAGTATTTTCATCATAACTTTATCTTCCGACATCCAATTGAGGTAATTTAAAATGTGTTGAAAAGCTCACTCAAAGGGATACAAATCTTCTAGAAATAGTCTTGTCTAAATTCCAATGTGTTCTATGCAAAAAATGCGTTGCAATTTACAATTGAGAATTTAGAATATAACTTGTGTGGCTCTTTGATATCCTTTAGACTTCTAATTGCATTTCAATGATCATATGTGATCTTCTTGGACATTTTGAACTCCTTCAAGGACTATACTACTAACTCCAAAAGATGTTTTAAATTTTACAACTTTTTTACATTAACCCATTTGTCTAAAAAATCGCCAATACATCAGAATCCTAACAATATAAATTGAGGTTGCATAAAACTATCTACATTATCATGTATTTATCATCTGATGAGTTTTATTTTCTTGAAAATATCTTGGCTAGCTATAGTCTATGTAGTAGTTTTGAAATTATGAGTGGGTAACACTATTTAAATTCCATTCACTTCCTATAAATAATTTTCTTCACTGTTATACTCTTTGATCATGCACAATTTGGGTTTAACACTTTCAGCAAGGAGTTGACAACTTTAATTTGAATGGATTTTCAAGAATTGGATAAAATGGAAAAAAAATTTAGTTTTTACTTTAGACTTGATTTCGACGACTCCGTTCTCTCGTGAAATTTTCAAATGATTATTCTTCGTAATTGATGGACAATGTCCATAAGCAGTTGCAAGTTTTTCTAGCTTTATTGAACCATGCAAGAAATTTTTCCTTCTTTTAAGTATTGAGTAGGGGATTATTTTGTTCAACTTTAAGAGTTTGGGTTTGGTGGATAGACAGAGGAGATGAGCTTTTTGGGGTTTTGTAGGGACTAAGGATGGCGGGAGTGGCAATGGAAGGCATTTTAGCAATTAAACTATTGGGCTTGTTATAGAAAAAACAAATGTTAGAGAGGGGAGGACAGAAAGGCCTTAGCTTTACACCTTTTGCATCACTCGCATTTTTGGCAGCCTAATTGTGAAGTAAATATAACCTTTTTATTGATCAAACAAACACAAAACGAGTTCCAAATCAATAATAATAACGGAATTAATATTGTGAATTAAAGATAAACACTTCCCTTTCAATTATCACAAACATTGGCACCAAAAATGGATTGAACAGTGCTTAGATCAATAACCTAATAATACAGAAAGTAGCTTCAATAGAAGGAACCAAGAATCATGCTCAAAACCACAAAGGAAACCACTTAAGGAATCACGCAGAGATAGCCATACACAGAGGTAGCAAGGCGATAGTGAAGTAGGGAAAAAAATCGAAGCAACGAGAAGGCAAACCGAATAGCTAAGTCGCCAGCCAAGGTGCCATTTGGGTAAGCTACAAAAGGTCACACGAAGGAAGTAGCAAAGTCACATAGAAGAAGAAGCCGAAAGGTCTCACAAAAAAGGAGGCTAAAGTGTTAAAACTTTGTGTATGTATTATAATACCTCAAAGGGCCCAAATATATACAATATACTTTAGGTCAAGTATATGGGTAGGACCCTAAATGTAATACTCGGTCTAACTTCTTTTGTCGGTTGCCATTTGTGTGTTATTGGGTTGACCATTTAAATAATCTCAATAATAGGTTCCAAACTAACTATATGATTTTAATCCAATCCGACAAATTCGTCATCCCCCAAATTTATTTTGTATCTAAATACCTATCAAACCTTCGCTTGGGCCAAATAAACCTGCAAAAGAGAAAAAAACCAGTTTAGTAGTCGCATAACGTGATTTCAAATTAAATTGAAACATCACATACTTTTACAAATGTTTAGAAAGTGCATGTGAACTTCTAAACTTTACTAACTGTAAGTACCATAGTGCTCATATGTATAGGGTTATAATTTGAATATAGTTTCTCAAGTTTTATTAAATTTTAAGACACTTCATCTCTAATAAAATGCAGCCTAATATCAATATGTTTAGTGCATTAATGAAACATATGATTTTTACACAGATGAATAGCAAATAACTATCGAAGTATACTATCACATTGTACTTAAAATACCTAGTTCATTAAGTAAACCTATAAATCACAACACTTCTTTGAAGCTTCTATAGCAACAATATACTCATATTCAGTGGTAGATAAAACAACTATATGTTGAAGTTGAGACTTCCAACCACACAAGAGTTATACAAAGTAAACATAAAAGAGAAAGTAGGTTTCTTATTATCTCTATCATTACTATAGTGACTATCTGTATCAAACCCTCATTAGCAGATTTATAAATTGATCCTCAATTAAGGTACCCTTCATGTATCTAAGTAACCACTATAATGGTTTCCAATATTTGGGACTAGGATTAGACATATACTTACTTAACCCACTAATAGTAAAAGCCAATTCTGGTCTAACTTTGTGTATGTATTATAATACCTCAAAGGGTCCAAATATATACAATATACTTTAGGTCAAGTATATGGGTAGGACCCTAAATGTAATACTCGGTCTAACTTCTTTTGTCGGTTGCCATTTGTGTGTTATTGGGTTGACCATTTAAATAATCTCAATAATAGGTTCCAAACTAACTATATGATTTTAATCCAATCCGACAAATTCGTCATCCCCCAAATTTATTTTGTATCTAAATACCTATCAAACCTTCGCTTGGGCCAAATAAACCTGCAAAAGAGAAAAAAACCAGTTTAGTAGTCGCATAACGTGATTTCAAATTAAATTGAAACATCACATACTTTTACAAATGTTTAGAAAGTGCATGTGAACTTCTAAACTTTACTAACTGTAAGTACCATAGTGCTCATATGTATAGGGTTATAATTTGAATATAGTTTCTCAAGTTTTATTAAATTTTAAGACACTTCATCTCTAATAAAATGCAGCCTAATATCAATATGTTTAGTGCATTAATGAAACATATGATTTTTACACAGATGAATAGCAAATAACTATCGAAGTATACTATCACATTGTACTTAAAATACCTAGTTCATTAAGTAAACCTATAAATCACAACACTTCTTTGAAGCTTCTATAGCAACAATATACTCATATTCAGTGGTAGATAAAACAACTATATGTTGAAGTTGAGACTTCCAACCACACAAGAGTTATACAAAGTAAACATAAAAGAGAAAGTAGGTTTCTTATTATCTCTATCATTACTATAGTGACTATCTGTATCAAACCCTCATTAGCAGATTTATAAATTGATCCTCAATTAAGGTACCCTTCATGTATCTAAGTAACCACTATAATGGTTTCCGATATTTGGGACTAGGATTAGACATATACTTACTTAACCCACTAATAGTAAAAGCCAATTCTGGTCTAGTGCCAACAATAAAGTGCATGACAAAACTAATGATATTTGACTAAGGAATATTATTCATAAATTCTCTTTCTTTATCATCAGCATATGATTGTTCTTTTGATAAAATAACATGGCTTCCTAGAGGTACAGAAGCAAGTTTGTAATCAAGCATACAAATTTCTTCAAAACTTTAAGCATGTAAGGAGTTTGATGCACATAGATAAGAATTAGACTTATCCCTATTAATCTCTGTATCAAGGATCCTCCTAGCATGTCCTAAATCTTTTCACGTCAAATTCTTTTCCTAAGTCCATTTTAATCTTGTTTACCACCTTCATGTTAGGTCCAATTGACAACATGTCCATATAAAGTAACTAATACACACTTTTATTAGTGCTGTGGTGTAGGTAATACAAGTAATGGTCAAACTCACTCCTCTTAAAACCAACAGACAACATATAAGAATCAAACTTTTTATACCAATGACGCGAAGACAATTTTAGCCTTAAAGAATTTCTTTAAAAAACACACATTCTCAGATTTAGACTTACTTTCAAAACCTTTGGGCTAATTCATAAAAATCTTTTTAGCAAGATCACCATGTAAAAAAATAGTTTTGACATCTAGTTGTTCAAGTTCTCAATCATAATAAGCAAAAAAAGCAACCATAATCCTAATAGTGGTATCCTTGACAATTGCAAAAGGATCTCATTACAATCTATCCCTTCCTTCTGCATGTACCCCTTGACTACTAATCTAGCCTTGTATCTCATGGGCTTACTCTTAGTGGTTCTCTCCTTAATCTGATAAACCCATTTGCGTTCAACTACGAATTTATCCTTAGGTCTAGGAACTAAATCCCAAGTTTGATTCTTAGTAAGAGAGCTCATCTCTTCTCTCATGGCACTTAGCCACTTCTCATTAGTGTAAGGCTCCTTACCTATTATTTCATGATAATTGTATAGGCTACGATATAGTCAGACATCCATTGAGGTTCTCTATATAGTCTCCTCTCTCTATCTTTAGCTAACCGATAATTAGTTAAAGGGTTTTAGTCGATAAGGTTGTCCATAACAACTTCATCATCATCTTCTAACTCTATGTTCTGTAAATTTTGTGTATTACTCTCCACCTCGCTCAAGATGATGGAGATGTGAATAATCATGCACTCCACCTCAATACGGAATTCTTCCCTAATAGTTCCTTACTATTCCTCACTTTCTTTACATCGCGACTTATGATTATTCTCACTCATTTCTATCTTCTATCTAATAACCTATATCCCTTAACTTCCTCAAGATAGCCTAGGAAGACATACATCTTACCTATAGGTTGTAGTTTTTCCTCACTTTAATGAGAGAAAGTAGCACAACCAAAGATCTTAAGTATAGAATAATCAACACATTTACCGTACCAAATCTCGTATGGAGTATCACCATTTAAAGTTTTGGAATGAGTTATATTAGTCAAATAAGATGCAGTCAAAATAGCTTCACCTCAAAAAGAGTTAGACGTACCAGAACTTAACATCACACATCTAATTTTATCAAGCAAAGTACAATTCATCATTTCAACAACCCTATTTTACTAGAGAGTGTGAGGTACAGTCCTATGTCAAGTGATGCCTGATTTATTATACAAATTATCAAATTTAGTATTGCAAAACTTGAGACCATTATCGATAACGCAAATATTTCACTTTCTTACCTATCTGATTCTCCATCTTAACTTTTCAATTTTTAAAGTTAGTGAAAATTTCAAATTGATCTTTTAGCAAATAAACCCACACACATCTGAAGAAAATCATCAATAATAAATAGAAAATATTTGTTAACAACAAAAGTGGGATTGCTTCCTAGACCTCACAAATCAGTATGAATGTATTCTAACAATCTAGATGCCCTGTATTTGCTTACAAATGACATCCTACGATGTTTACCAAAATGGTATGTCAGACACTTGATCCTTACCAAACACAACATTGTCATTAAGGAACTTAAGTCCTTTAACATTAACGTGAGCTAAACTATTGTGCCACTTCTGAATCAGTGTTAGTGATAGTGGAATTTAAACCAACCGTCACTTCAGCATGTGTGATGTAAATGCCATTGTTCCTAGTAGCCTTACAGGCTATAAATGCTCCCTTAAACTTTTTTAGTACTCTATTGCCGAGAACACCAATGAAACCTGTACACTCCAACTCTCCCACGAAAATTAAACTCCTACCCATGTCTAGAATATACTTAACTTATTTTAGTGTGTGCACAAAACCACTATCAAATATGTGCACAAAACCACTGCCAAATCTGGCAGTTACACTATCCATGCTAGTGATCTTATATGCAACTCCACCCCATGCAATTTTATGTCCATGATCAAATTTATGTAAATGATCAACCCACAATATATTTGATGTACCATGAAAAGAAATATCGGAGTCAAGAATCCACTCATGCATATGGAATTTTGTAGACCGATTTATTTCAACTTGTTCGGTATCTAAGAGCACATAAACCTCACTAGGTTCATCTCTCTTGACAACAACGTTTGCCCCACTGGGCTTACCACCCCTCTAATCTCTCAACTTTTTTTTTCTCTTTGATAGTCATATGTAAAGTGCCCTAATTTCTCACGACCATAACCCATAACATTTTATTCCCTTAGCCTTTCCCTTTGACTTAGATTCGCCTCTCCACTTTTCTTGTCATCACTCTTTTGCCCCTTTCCATCCCTAAACTAAATCCTACCTTTATTTGTTGAATATCTCCTATTTTTCTCTCATTTCTTTCAACTTTCATCTTCCTCTCCTAAGTCTGACTGAATCGATGAGACTATTAGATGTAATGGGTCTTCCTTCCATATTTGATTACATTCTTGACATCCTTATAATTATCAGGAACTGCATTCAAAAGAATAATAGCTTTATATTCATCAGAAACCTTTTTACCACAATTTGTAATATCTTGAAGCAATTTATTGAAAACGTCAAGATTCTCATCTAAATCTTTTGAGAGATCATATTTGAAACTGAAAAATATTCAAGTAAGAAAAGTTTGTTGGCATGGATTGAATCAAATAGAGTTCCTCAAGCTTTTTCCAAAGTTTTTCAACAATGTCATGTTTGCCAACTTTTTGCAAAATCATATCAGATAAGCACAAAATAATAGAAGTATAAGCAAGTTCATCAAACTTATTTTTCTAATCCTCAATCACAGTTGCAGCAAAAGAATTATCGATGGCTTTTGAAATTTTTTATTGTACTAAAATCCCTTTTTTCTTTTGTAAAAATAAAAGTGAACGACCAATCAGAGAAGGCCAAGTGGAACGACCATGCAACAGATGGCAGCTGTGTAAAAATTATAGAATGGTCCCTAGATTATCACACTAAGAATAATCACGTTTCTTCGCATTAAAGAAAATGCTTAGGGTTAATACACTATAAAAAGGCTTGAACTCAAACTTTTGATTAAGGAGACAAATGTATAGGGTTAAAACATTATAAAAAGACTTGATCTCAAACTTTTGATTAAGGAGGTGACAAATGTTTTAGAGTTAAAACACTATAAAAAGACTTGAACTCAAACTTTTGATTGAGAATTAGTCTACATGTTCAACCTTCCACACTACAAGAGTACTATTTGGAGACCTTATCTAGCTTCTACTAACATATAATTCATGAAGAAATTAAATAAAGAATTATTCCACTTTGTACCATGCATGTTTTTCCCGAGAAAGAGAAATTTAAAAACTATACTCTTCAAATATTATGGTGTTAAGAATATATTTGTTAAAACTAACGGGGGTGTCCTCAATTCAGAGTTTAATAGATTTCTTAATATTTATAAATTTCCATGGGTTGTATGGTATTTATAGAATTTAATGGATTTCATAAGATTTGAATGAATTTTTATTTTGTAGATTTTAATAGATTTTCGTGGATTTTTATAGATTTTAGTGGATTTGGCTCAAATTTCTGTTGTTCTTTTTTGATCTGCTCGAATCATGACTTACTCAAAATCCAGACGTAGTAGGATTCAAGAAAAATGGGGAGTCCATATGCTCTTTTCAAGATTATCATGACTTTAAGTTTAGTTCATAAATATTATGTAATGGATCATTACAAATTTTCTATTAAAAAAAATTTGGTTTTACCCACATATTCAACTGAATGTGAGAGAAGAAAAAAATCAGTAGTATCTTTTCAATAAGAAAAAAATCAGAATTGTGGGAAATTAGAGGGAGAAGAAGAAAAACTGTTCACATTAGGTAAGAGAGAGAGAGAGAGAGAGAGAGAGAAATCATTAGAGAGGTGAGAAAAATTGTGAAATTTTTAAGTTTGAGATAAAATTGTTACGGATTTTTGGTAATTATATTTATGGCTTGAAATCTTTCAAAATCTATTTAATTAATGAAATCCTTTTAAATCAATTAGTTATCGAGGACACCTAAAATTCTAAAGTATCTATTAAATTTTATATTGATGACACCTAAATTTATAAGTATTTCTAAAAATTCAGATTAAGGACACCTACATTTTTATGAATTAAATTTTAACCTAAATTGAGGAGACCCCAATTTATATGGAGTTTTAAAATCCTTCAAACTCTAGATTGAGGACACCCCCTTAAATGTTGGGCTTTTACTTTGAGGCACGTTGCCCTCCTGAACTCGTGTTAAATACGTAGGACTCAACATTAGTATAGATAAAATCTTAGTCTTTTTACGGCTGTCAAGTTCATTTTATTGAAAAGGAGAACACATTTTATGCACATCATGGAGATTGAACTTGATTGATAAATTGCTTGGTCTAAAAGTTGCTTTTTAAAAAGCAGAATAAATGGCGGGCCTAGTTACTTTTTAGTAGAGATCTGACGTTCATTGAGTTACTTACAAACCATGGCCCCATTTGACACGTATTCTTTAAATGGTGGGCTTGGTTACTTATAAAAATAATGAGGCTCAAATAGGGCTATAAAAGAAATCATCTTCCAAACATGTGTTTGTACAATACTTAGGTTGTAATTCACAATCTAGGAAAAAGAATATCGGGATTTATGGTTAAACCTAATCTAACTTTAATTGATTTTAATATTTTCTTTTTAATGTTAAATTACTTATTTTCATGTATTTTTACTATTGTTCTTATTGCATTTCATTTATGTGGTCAATGAATGATTATGTTTCGTAACTTATACATTATTTTAGAGAAGATTGTGCATTTTAGACTAATAGTAAAAACCTAGGTTTGTGTAGGGGATAAAGTTATTCCCCTAAACGTAAACAACCTATTGTGCTATTTTCACAAAAAATTAATGTAATTGTTCAGTTTTAATCGATATAGAGATATAGTAGGTTAAACCAATTAATTAGGGTTTGAATTGAAAATCCGGGTTTAATATCGTAAATAAGTAATTTATTAATTGGCTTGTGGAGAAATTAATTAATCAAAGGTTAAATGAAACTATGAATCTCAACCATGCTTTCCTCCAAATTTCTCAAGTGTTATGTTTTCTTATTTTGTAAAGTTTTAGTTAATTTTCCTTATTTTCCAAAATCAAATCTTATTGTGTGTTTGTTTTTATTGTTTGAATTAAATTAATTAAAACTGTGTAATCGATAGTAAAATTCACCAGTGAATCGATAACTTGGATTAAAATAGTCCACTTTGTTACTTGAGTGCGATCCGTATACTTGCGATACGTACTTTTTTAAGGAACACCTTTCCACATCCATATTCGGGGTACATTGTTGTTGTGTTAAGAGATAAAATCTCACATCGAATAATGATGACAATATAGATTATTTTATAAGGATTTGAGCTACTCCTCTCAATAATATTGGCCTTTTAAAGTAGAATCCCAAAATTTAACATGCTACATGTCTTGTGTCGAATTTTCTTCCGAAGCCTCCTAAGAGAAGACTAAGGGAAAAGAATAATCTCAAAAGATGTAATATTCATCCCCTTTACTGTATCGCATTATTTCTTCTATAAAGCCAATAAAGTATGTTGAAATTATATTAAGTTTCAAATCGCAATCTTGAGATACAACTAGAAAAGACAACTTGAGATGATTAAAACCAAAAATATTCTTTACTATTTTATAATATACTATTTTGGCTAATCGATGTAAAGCTCATTCAATTATCTTTCTATGGTCGTGCCTATAAAAGGAGAGCCACATGGATTTTATCTTGAAATTGTGTAGTGTCAAAAGAACCTACACGAAAAAGGAGGTGACACGACTTTAGGACAGCGTCCTCGACGTGACTTCTAAGGCTTGCCATTTCTAACTCTCCTCTTAAGTTCGTATTCTTATTGAATTATATTATTTATATGTTTATGTTTAAAATAGTTATGTTAAATAATATTTTATATACATACAAACCACCAATTTTCCCAACAAAGTACTCCAACTCCATGACATAGACAACGTTCATTTTTGCTCTGGGCACTACCACTTATGTCAAGTCGTGATAATACTTTTTGTCCTTTTTATGAAGACTAATAAGAGGTAAACGTCTGTTGCACGTTATTTTGAATTGCTTTATAAGTACCGTAAAAGTTAATGTACATGAATTTGGAAAATTAATTTGAACCGTTTTAATCTAAATATGAGAGAAATGCAAGTCCCTGAAAATAAATGTTAATTATTATAATGCATGTAAATTAATAGTGAAATGCTTAATTGAATGTTAAATACCTATTGAAAAATGAAAAAATAAAGTATTATTGAAAATAATTTATACATACGTGATCTTGAAAATTACGTTAGACAAAAGAGTGTGTACGTAAACCTCGAGCATAAATTTATATCATATATTAAATGAATAAGCTTGGAAATAAATGAGTGTACATGAAAATAAATAATTTATGTACTTCTAGAGTAATTGAATAGCCAAGTGTACATGAACTTGATGAATTAATTTTCACCATTTTGATATACATGAACTTGATGAATTAATTTTCACCATTTTGATATAAATATGAGAGAAATGCAAATCCCTGAACATAAACATTAATTACTATACATGCACATAAATAGAGGAATTTAACTGAATATTAAATAAGTATTGAAAAATGAAAAGTATGGTATTAATGAAATAATTGAATTGCAATATGACTAGAATTGTCCAAAAAAATAATTCTCACTTAACATAATATTTAATATATTATAGATTACACAAGACGAGAGTCAAGTCTTTGAATGTCTGGCACAGGAAGCATCTTTTGGTTTTTTAGTTATTTGAAGAAGCGGTCCTAGCCATATGACCCAGAAAAGTCTAACAAATGTCATTCTCATAATTATATAGATTAAACAAATAGGAGAAGGCATTAATGGTGACAAGAATTTTCTAATTTTTTTAATTAAATTTTGAATTGATCAGGTTTAAATTTTAATCAGATATTTCACCCTTGTTTAGTGTAGATTAAAATCAAAATTTTAGTAGATTTTGATAAAAGTTGATGAGATGTATGGTTGAAAAGTTGCGGATCTCATAAAATGTGTGATTAAAATTAATTGTTGACCTTGACTTAGCCTTTGTTTGAGCCCATTTTTGTCAAAAAAATGAATTTTTAAATAGTGTATTGATGGAAAATGTGGTTTAAAAATAAGGAAAAGTTTTGAATTTGCGTGTAATATTATTTTATTGAAGAAATTATGGTTGAAATAGAGTCAAAATATTGTTAAAGAATTCTCCTTTTTTTTTCC
Organism: Olea europaea var. sylvestris; assembly: GCF_002742605.1. Classification (NCBI taxonomy): domain Eukaryota; kingdom Viridiplantae; phylum Streptophyta; class Magnoliopsida; order Lamiales; family Oleaceae; genus Olea; species Olea europaea. The sequence continues at coordinate 14,685,181 of NC_036250.1, read as the reverse complement.
CCAAAAAATGGGGCTCAAACAAGGGATTACATTAAAATCTGAATTTTAATTTCTAACAAATAGGGTCTTCATAAAATCTGTAATTTTATTAACTTTTCAACCACTCGTTATACCAACTTTTTATCAAAATTGCTTGAACTTTTACAAGAGGCTTTGTCATATTAGCAATCTCATAATACACAATGAATTTGTATAGAGTGCATGTCCCTCTCATTGCTTTATAGTTATAAAGCAATGCACCTTTTCCTCAATATTGTTGTGTTTCGTCGTGTCGACTTGCAAAGTCATGTAAGGATTTGTTGATGCACTACGAAGTACTGAGTAGTTGACAAGAAACTAGGATATAATTATTTTAATTTGATTAAAAAAATTGTAAATTATAGAAGAGAAAATGCAAGCAATAAATCTTAACCACATCCAGAAATCATTAATGTATATTATTCAAAATCAGTTAGCAGATAAAACACAAGCAATTCAATCAAAGAAATTTTATGGCAATGCAACGTAATTTTTGACAATTAAAACATTGCCCCTCTAAACACTTCAAGAGGAGACTTTTCTAGTCAAGATAAGATATTTGTGGCATTGCAAATCTGTATGAGCAAACATGTTTATATAGTTCGTGGGTTGGAGTTCGGTTAGACTACAAAAGAACCATGGGATTGCATTTGCATTTGCTGCAAGCCAAATTACTTACGTCAATTCTGCTTATATCTGTTTCTATTGTTATTGGAGTTTGAAGTTACTCCTTCGAAAACAATCCAACAGAATCACCTGAATGTAAGAATTGATCATTAGATCCAAAATTGTAATTCGAGCCCACCGACTTCACGATGTTTCCTTAAAACGAATTTGCCGCCTTCAATGGTGCTAAAGGCGTCCAGCAATTGTTTCCCAGGATAGAACGAATTTTCATCTCCTACGGAAGCAGCACTGCAATCTGCAGGAGTTTCAACGAACTCAACGAAGTGTGTTTTACTTCGAGACAATATTAGAATGAGAGAGGGGGGAATGAGATTCAAAGCACAGAAAGTTTGCAATGAAAAATTGTGGGAATTTTCTGGTAGAGAAGTAGGCTATTTATAGACTTGTTCGTGGCCATTCGAACAGTCATCACCTTTCAGACAAGCCTCAAAAATCCGAATAGACATGCTATTCTTAAAAGTCATGTCTGTTAAATCGGTTAACAGCCGGCTAACAGTCGACTGTTTGGTCGGTAAACAGACGACTGTTAAAAGATAATAAAACACCTTGGAATAATAAGCCAAAATTTAAATTTCATAATGTACCCAAGAATTTGATTATTTACAATTTGGCCCAAAATTTTAAATAAATTTCGTCCAAAAAGTTAATATTGTGCAAAGGTCCACCCACACCCGCACCGAACCGGACCGGACTCGGACTCGGACACGAGCACGTGCTCGTGCAGTGTCGAGCCGAGCCGGCCGATCGAACGGACGGCAGGGACGGCGCGCGAGTGTGGGTTTATGACCGAACCTAATAGGATATAGGTCTTTCCCCTTTCAAAGACTATTGGTACCCCTTGGGGCCCAAACCCAATTCCAAATTTTCACCTTATAAACCACACCAAAGTTTTCTAACTTTCCTATGTGAGATAAGTGTTTGGAAAATCAAATTCTTCCATAATACTTAGTTTATGTGGGCTACTTTAACACTTAATATTTCATTCAATTTTAAATGGTTTTCGATAAATAAATATATTACGTTAATCATCTCGCGAAGTAGAACGTCAATATGCTAGATCCCATATTAATTAAAAGGTGGGTCCCACTGAAATTCAGGCTCAAAGTTGACCCATTTCATAACCATTTTTCCCAACAATCCCCCACACGAATGAAATATGTTGGCCTTATTCCAAACGATAACATCTGATATGTTTTTCAAAGAAAAAATTGAAGAAGACTGCATCGGGATAAGTAGTCAACAACTTTGAACTTTCCCTAGTAAAATCTATCAGATTTCCTTAGCCAATCAGTAGCAAGTTGCTTTGAACAGTCAGCCGTTTATGGAAACCTAAACAATAGAAGTCACACAGTTTTCTTCGAACACAGTTGGTTTTCACATTTGTGTCTATTTTGGCCTTGGACACCTCCTGGTTCATGAGTGATTTTTAGAGAATTCATCTTCACCTAATTCTCTTAGAAGCGGCCCCTTCTCAGTCACACAGGTGATTTCCATAAAAAGTATTCTGCTATACTCCACTTGAAGGAATCAAGATATAGAAATCATTAAAAGCGTATCTTAACCTATTTCGTGGTAGCTGGGCACTGGCTCATCATAGGAATGGGTAGAAGCAAAAATCTTCCCAGTGCATACTAAGTTTTTCACAGTTCGGTTGTCCTATTGAACTTAGATCTTGGGATCTCCAGTCAACTAGGTTGGGTTGCCACCATGGAAACTTTTGATTATTTTATTAGTTTTAATCCCATCCCCTTCGATGAACTTTCAACTTGCTCTCTTGTTAAACTTTTAGTTAGCGGATCCGCAATATTCTCTTTTGATTTCACATACTCTATAGAGATAATGCCTGTAGAGAGCAATTGTCTAACAGTATTGTGTCTACGACGTATATATCGAGATTTACCGTTGTACATTGCATTTTGTGCCCTACCAATTGCTGATTGACTATCACAATGGATACATATAGCAGGCACAGGTTTTGTCCAACATGGAATATCTTCTAGAAAGTTTCGTAGCCATTCGGCTTCTTCTCCGGCTTTGTCTAATGCAATGAATTCAGATTCCATTGTTGATCTAGCTATACATGTCTATTTTCAAGATTTACATATCCACTTGTTGATTTGGAGTCTTTAGTATCTGATATCCAGTTTGCATCACAGTATCCTTCAAGTACTGCTGGATATCTCGAATAGTGCAATCCAAAATTTTGGGTATGTTTTAAATACCCTAAAACTCTAACAGTAGCCTTCCAATGATCAGTGCTTGGATTACTTGTATATCGACTTAGCCTACTAATTGAATAGGCAATATCAGGTCGAGTGCAATTCATGACATACATTAAACTGCCAATAATACGAGAGTATTCCAATTGAGACGTACTATCACCAGTATTGAAAACAAGATGCATACTAACATCCATAGGTGTTTTTATAGGAATAATATTGTATTTCTTGAATTTATCAAGAATCTTCTCAATGTAGTGTGATTGAGACAATATGAGACCATCAGATATTCTAGAAATTTTAATTCCTAATATAACATCGGCCACACCTAAATCCTTCATTTCAAATTTACTTGTTAGCATCCTTTTTGTAGTTTGAATTATGGTATCATTGTTACCCATAATCAACATGTCATCGACATATAAACATACCATGACATATCCATTTGGTTTGGAGTGTTCCTGACATAAACACATTTGTCACACTCGTTAATTTTGAAACCATTTGATATCATAACCATGTCAAATTTTTCATGCCATTTCTTAGGAGCTTGCTTTAATCCATATAGTGATTTAACAAGTCGACACACTTTCTTTTCTTGTCCTGAGGCCACAAATCCTTCAGGTTGCTCCATATAAATTTCTTCATCTAATTTCCCATTCAAAAATGCCGTTTTAACATCAATTTGATGTATATCCAAACCATTCAATGTTGCTATTGCAATAAGCATACGTATGGAAGTGATTCTTGTCACAGAAGAATAAGTATCGAAATAATCAAGACTTTCTTTTTGCTTGTAGCCTCTTGCTTTATATTTGTCAATTGATCCATCTACTTTCATTTTTCTTTTGAAAATCCATTTACATCCCAAAGGCTTATTACCGGGAGGGAGGTCTACAAATTCCCAAGTATGATTTTGTAGTATGGATTCAATTTCACTATGAATAGCTACTTTCCAATATGAAGCTTCGGTTGATGACATAGCCTCTTTAAAACTTTGAGGTTCATTTTCTAACAAATATGTTAGAATATCAGGCCCAAAGGAGGTTGACGTCCTAGCCCTCTTATTTTGTCTAGGTTGTTCATTTATAGATTCTTGATCTATAGTCTCTTCGTTTTCACGAGATCTCTTTTGTGAATTTGATTCACCTTGCATATTATAAGGAAAAGTATTTTCAAAAAATGTAGCATCCCTTGATTCAATAATTGTATTAACAAGCATATCAGGTATTTCAGACTTATTTACCGTAAATATGTATGCATTACTATGGTAGGCATAACCAATGAATACACAATCAATGGTTTTAGGTCCTATCTTAACTCTTTTAGGTTTAGGAACTACTAGCTTAGCCAAACATCCCCATACCTTCAAATATTTATAATTAGGTTTGTGACCTTTCCATACTTCATAAGGTATCTTTTGTGTTTTTCGATGTGGTAGTTTGTTAAGAATATAGTTGGCAAAGAGCAAGGCTTCCTCCCACAAGTTCTGTGGTAATCCAAAACTTATTAACATAGCATTCATCATCTCCTTCAATGTTCAATTCTTGCATTCAGCAATACCATTAGATTGAGGAGAATAAGGCGCGGTAGTTTGATGAATAATTCCGTGTTCCGAACAGAATTTCTCAAATGGTGAATCATATTCACCACCTCTATCACTTCTTATGGCCTTAATCTTTTTGCTAAGTTGATTTTCAACTTCTAACTTATAGTGTTTAAACACTTCAATTGCTTCGTCTTTACTTTTGAGCAAATACACATAGGAATATCGAGTACAATCATCAATAAAAGTGATAAAGCACTTATTGCCTCCCCTAGTTTGAACAAATTTTAAATCACATATGTCGGTGTGAATTAAATCTAGGGGTTCGGTACTTCTTTCAACAGAACGAAAGGGTAGACATGACATTTTGGCTTCTACACATATATTGCATTTGTGATTAGGATTTAAATCACACTTTGGTAATAAATCTAATTTGATTAGTCTACGCAAAGTGTTATAATTTGTATGTCCTAATCATTCATGCCAAATATTAAATGACTCAAGCAAGTAAGAAGAAGATTTATTCTTATTCATATTTGGAGGTACAACAGTTATTACATTCAACTTAAAGAGCCCTTCATTCAGGTAGCCCTTTCCTACAAACATTTCATTCTTAGAGAGTACAAATTTGTCTGAGACAAATACTAGCTTAAACCCGTTCTTACTTAGTAGAGAATCAGATACCAAGTTTTTCATAATATCGGGCACATGAAGAACATCATTCAGAGTGAGCTCTTTTCCACTTGTCATTTTCAACACTATCTTCCCATGTCCTTCTACCTCGGAAGATGACGAGTTTCCCATGTAGAGATGTTCATCATGATCCATTGCTTTATAGGTAGAGAACATCCCGCGGTTTGAGCATATGTGACGAGTAGCTCCAGTATCTACCCACCACTCCTTAGTGTTTCCAATTAAGTTGCATTCAGAGACGATTGCAAAAAGATTCATGTCTTGTACCTTATCAGTGAGGTTCTCATGTTCTGTTACATTGGCCTAGTTAGTTTTTCCCTTCACATTCTTTGGTTTTCGACAATCCTTGGATCGATGTCCTGCCTTGCCACAATTATAACAGTTGCCTTTAAACTTTTTAGCAGTTTTTGAAGAACCAATTTGTTCTTCCCCATTGTGCTTCCTCTTTTTGCTAGTCTTGAAACCTCCTTCTACGATGTTTGCTTTTGATTCCATCGAATGAGATGCACCATTCCTTTTTTCAGTTTTGCGATTGTCTTCTTCTATTCTCAATCGGACAATGATATCTTCAAGTTTCATTTCCTTCCGCTTGTACTTTAGGTAATTCTTGAAATCCTTCCATGAAGGTGGTAATTTCTCAATTAGTGCAGCGACTTGGAATGATTCACTTAGTTTCATTCCTTAGGCATGGATGTCGCTAAGTATGATCTGAAGTTCTTAAACTTGGGATATGACAGTCTTGTTGTCAACCATTTTATAATCCAAAAAACGACCGACAATGAATTTCTTCGTCCCGACATCTTCGGTTTTGTACTTTATGTCCAAAGATTCCCACAGTTCTTTTGCGGACTTAGTATTGCAGTACACATTATTTAATGTGTTATCCAGTCCATTAAATACATAATTTCTGCACAAGAAATCAGAATACTTCCATACATCAATCGCAGCCAATTTTTCAGTATCACTGTCTTGCTCGGTATAGGAAGGCACGTCTTCTTTAAGAAATTTAGCCAGATTTAACGTCGTCATATAAAAAAGCATTTTTTGTTGCCAAGGCGTAAAATCTGACCCATTAAACTTTTCTGGTTTTTTCCCGGTTGTATTCGGGAGTGTGGTACCAGAAGTTACCATTTCTGAAACACAATCAGAAGATCAAAGGTAAGAAGGAGAAGAAACAAAAACAAATAATAATAGAAAATTCGTTTTAAGATTGTTGTTATTGGAGTTTGAAGTTACTCCTTCGAAAACAATCCGACAGAATCACCTGAATGTAAGAATTGATCAACAGATTCAAAATTGTAATTCGAGCCCACCGACTTCACGATGTCTCCTTAAAATGAATTTGCTACCTTCAATGGTGCTAAAGGCGTCCAGCAATCCTTTTCCAGGATAGAACAAATTTTCGTCTCCTACGGAAGCAGCACTGCAATCTGCAGGAGTTCCAACGAACTCAACGAAGTGTGTTTTACTTCAAGACAATATCAGAATGAGAGAGAGAGGGGAATGAGACTCAAAGCACAGAAAGTTTGCAATGAAAATGGTGTGAATTTTTTGGTAGAGAAGCAGGCTATTTATAGACTTGTTCGTGGCCATTCGAACAGTAATCACCTTTCAGACAGGCCCCAAAAATCCGAACAGACATGCTATTCTTAAAAGTCATGTTTGTTAAGTCGGTTAACAGTCGGCTGTTTGGTCGGTAAACAGACGACTGTTAAAAGAAAATAAAACACCCCGGAATAATAAGTCAAAATTTAAATTTCATAATATACCCAAAAATTTGATTATTTACAATTTGGCCCAACCCAAAATTTTAAATAAATTTTGTCCTGCAAAGGTCCACCAGCACCGAACTCGGACACGTACCGTGCCGGCCGATCGGACGGATGGCGACGACGGCGCGCGCGTGTAGATTTATGACCGAACCCAATAGGATATAGGTCTTCCCCCTTTCAAAGACTATTAGTACCCCTTGGGGCCCAAACCCAATTCCAAACTTCCACCTTATAAATCACACCAAAGTTTTCTAACTTTCCTATGTGGGATAAGTGTTTGGAAAATCAAATTCTCCCATAATACTTAGTTTATGTGGGTTATTTTAACACTTAATATTTCATTCAGTTTTAAATGGTTTTCGATAAATAAATATATCACGTTAATCATCTCGCGGAGTAGAACGTGAATATGCTAGGTCACGTATTAATTAAAAGGTGGGTTCCACTGAAATTCGGGCTCAAAGTTGACCCATTTCATAACCATTTTTTCCAACAGTTTCTACTCAAGCAAATTTCGAAATATCAAAGCCAAACTATATGGATCGTTGTGGAAATATAAGTATTCCCTCCCTTTCGGCATGAGCGAAGGCTGTTACTTTAACAAATCATTCTTAGTCACTTGTAATGACACCCACTATGATGATGGACACATACATTAATATCACAAGCATATCCCTGGAGGGCCAATTGCGTGTTTTGCAATTCATAGCAAGAGACTGTTATTCTCCAGATGGCATCAGAGTGTCATATCGAAATACCTCTTCAAGAGTGCCCTTCGGATTCAGTGTCAATAATATTGCCAATAAATTCATTGTCGCTGGTTGTGATACTGACGCTTATGTATTTGGGCGCCTAGAGAATCGAAAATATCAGACGGTGTATTTCCCTGTGTGACAAGAAGGATGATTTGGTCAATGGCTCATGCTCTGGTTTAGGCTGTTACTATATACTTATCCCGAAACAGGTGCGGACAGTTAATGTGAAATTGGGTAGCTTTGATAATTTCACAGATGTGTCAGACTTCAATAATTGCAGCTATGCTTTTCTAGCTGAGGAAAGTGCATTCAATTTCTCCGCAAGTAGTCTTTCTGACCTGAGGAATGTGAAAAAGCTTCCAAGGGTGGTTGATTGGGTAGTTGGAGAAGGAACTTGTGAGGAGGCTCAAAATAACATTTACAGTTATGCATGTAAAAGTGAGAATTCCTATTGTCGTGAACCTGATAATGGTTATGGGTATCATTGTCATTGCCAGAAAGGTCGGGAAGGAAATCCTTACCTTGATCGCGATCGTGATTGCGGTTGTAAAGGTATGGCTATATTATCTTAAAGTACATAAATGATCTAACACCATATTGTTCACGATATAATAACCAAGATTTTAATTTCATTTTTCATTCTTATTATTCTTATATTTGTTATGCAGACATTGATGAATGTAAGGATCAAAGCGTCCATAAATGTGAAAAGAAATGTGAGAACACACCAGGGGGTTTTAGGTATGTTTGCCCTAAAGGCTACCGTGGAGATGGTAAAAATGATGGACAAGGTTGCATTCATGGTCAATCACTTGTCTTCGAAGTTGCAACAGGTTATTAGATCCACTATTCCATGGGTGTAGATAAGTAATTCTAATTTCCTTCCCCGCCCGCCCAAAAGTGAGTAGGTGTGTACTCAACGTCAAAGCTCCAACAGAATTCTAGCTAGTCATTGGGCTGACCTTGAATTTCCTGCTTACCAGATGTTACTGAAGGAGTAATTGATTTTAATGTTATAGTTCCTTTTATACTAAATTACCTAAAACAATATAGAATATTGATATTTACATTATCTATTTCTTCCACGCTCATTTGTTTAACAAAAGAAATGTGGCAATGAAGCTAACGTAAAATTTACATTACAGGTATTTCTCTAGGAATCATTTTTATTGTGCTTTGTTATGCTCCGTACTCCAGGAAAAAAAGTTGGTCAAGATGAGGCACACTTTCTTTCTTCGAAATGGTGGACAATTGTTGGAAGAAGAACTCACCCGAAGAGAACTGTCACCAGATGGAGCAAAAATATTCATTTCCATTGAGCTAAAGAGGGCAACAAATGACTTCCATGAAAATAGAATTTTGGTCAAGGAGGCTTTGGCACTGTATACCAAGGCTTCTTATCAGATAATATAATAGTTGCCATAAAAAAATCGAAAGAAATTGACCCAATCCAAGTAGCACAATTTATAAATGAAGTGATTGTTCTTTCCCAGATCAATCACAGGAATGTTGTCAAGCTCCTTGGTTGTTGTTTAGAAACTCAAGCTCCTCTCTTAGTTTACGAATTCATCAATAATGGCACCCTCTTTGAACACATAGAGAACAAAGCAAAGGCATGTTCTTTTTCTTGGGATATGCCGTTAAGAGTAGCTACAGAGGCTGCTAGAGTGCTTGTGTATCTGCATTCAGCAGCTTCTCCTCCAATCATACACAGAGATGTCAAATCAACGAATATTCTTTTAGACACAAATTTCACAACCAAAGTTTCTGATTTTGGAGCTTCAAGATTGGTTTCCATTGATCAAACTCAATTATCTACTGTGGTGCAAGGAACTTTTGGATATTTAGATCGTGAATACATGCAAACAAACCAATTGACATGAAAAAGTGATGTTTATAGCTTTGGAGTAGTCCTGGTCGAGTTACTAACAGGAAAGAAGGCATTTAGTTACGACAGACCAGAGGAGGAGAGAGGTTTAGCCAACTATTTTCTCTCAAAACCGAAGCAAAGCAACTTATTCCAAGTTCTTGATGATAATATTGTATGTGAAGGAAATAGTGAGAAGTTAACATCAGTTGCTATGCTTGCCAGAATGTATTTACATGTTAGAGGGGAGGATAGACCTAGTATCAAGAAAGTAGCTATAAAACTTGAAGGTCTGAGATTAGCAGGAAAACACTCGTGGATCCAAACAGAACCCAGTGAAGAAGAGTCAGAATCCCTGCTTTCTAGGAAAATTAATGCCCTTGCAATTGCAAATGGTGAGGGTAGTAGCACAACTATTGGATATGATAGCATGAGGGATCATATCAGTGAGAGATAGTATGTAGCATAAGGTGTGAGGTTATATAGTACTGGCGAGATTGACGTCATAGTTTTCGAGTTAATTTATGATTTTATCTTGTGTTAATTTCCTTATATGTGAAACAAGGATGTGGATGAGATTACAATATTGGACTTGCAAGATTGGCAATATCAATGTAGTTGATATACTGTTATCATCTCCCAATTTTGTGTTTTATTTTAGACTTAATTTTGACAACTGGAAACTTTCCTATGTTTTTTTTAATGCACAATTCCGCTAACCAACTGCAATTAATTACTTCTTTCTTGAATTCATTCTAGCAAGAAATTTTGCTACTTCTCGAGTCGTGAGTACAATAAATGAAACTTCGATAGTTAGATTAGGTCATGGAGTTAAATTTTCTAGGACAAGTAATGTAATAACTTCAATGTCTGATATATATCAAACAATGCTTAAAATCATTTCAACAACGATTCGCTTTGTTCAAACTAAAAACAATGCCCTTATCTTGATTAAATAAGAAAAAAATAAACATATTAAGAAAATGAGAAAAACCTCAAATTTAACATGCTACTAAAATTGAGAAACGAAATTATTTTTATGAAAGAGAAGAACTTGATAATTATTAAGCGAGAAAAATGTCCGACTATTTAATCAAATATTTCAATAGATGTCAACTTAATTTACTTCAAATCAAATTATGCTAACATCATCAGTAGCTTTTCACAATGTGGCCTCGTAGACACGTTAAGGTTAGGCATAAAAAAATGTGTTGACCGACATTTTTGGTCAATAAAGGCGAAAGCAAACTGACATAAGAACCCATTCTAGAAAACATATTTTTAGGTTGTAATTCTGTCATTAGAATACAGTCAATGAAAAAGAATCAATAAAAGCATAAGTTTAGAAAAAATTTAACAGAATTTGTAGGATACTAACGAAGCAAAATGTAAGTGGATTGTTTTTTTCTTTTCTTTCCATCTTTCAATAATGTCGCGCCATGTATTACTTGTAAAATTTTCCTTTCAAAAATTTTTTACATGTTACACTTGTAACATGATTTCATTATGATTATCAAGAATCTTTGTTGTATATATTCAAAATCGGCTATCGAAGCTTATAAACAAATCTGTAAAATCAGATTACCGTAAACAAACAGTATACATTAATGCAAAATAGCTTTCGTTGATGAAGGAATTGATCCTGTAAACACTTCATAAAGGAGACTTTTCTAGTCAAGATTATACGTTAATTGACTATTTGAAGACTTGCAAAGTTACAGAAGATTCCATTCTACCAGACATATTTTCAATTTTATAAATCCTCATATGTGAGTCTTCATTTGCGTCCCATTACATTACGTTTCATTTTTATATTTTCTATTTTCGACCACACAATATTTCATAAAATAGTATTATATGTAAATCGAAAACTTTTCCTTCTTTTTTAACCACTCATTTAAAAAAAATATTATTCCACCCATTTTTATTTCAAAAAAGGGGGCCAAACGAGGGCTAATGCAAACCAGATTAGGAGGATTAGGGATGACAACGGGGCACAACGAAATTGAAATATCGCCGTTAATAATTTAGTTATTGTTTAAATATGAGTTCATTAGAAAAATATATAAATAATATAATAAAATAAAAGATTTGGGGGTTTGGGGAATTTAGGTGGGATCATGTTCACCATATATGCACTGCTATTCAGGAGTGAATTCCCCACCTCATCTCGGGTGGTGGAATATGGGATCAATCGGGTGCGAGAATTTTCGTCATCCCTACATAAAGAATTATAATTAGAGTCACAATGGATCGAATATATATTTGCTGCAAGCCCAGTTCCTTCTAGTAACTCTGCTTATTTTTGCCTAAAAATTAATTTCTACTCGAGCAAATTACCAAAAAGCAAAGCCCAACTGAACTTGTGGACATGATGTGAGTATTCCCTTCCCTTTTGACACAAGGGAAGGCTGTCACCTAAACATTTATTTAATTTCTTAGACATTTTTAATATTGACACCCTCTACTATCCTCCCAAACCATCCTTACTAGACTCGAACATAAACCTGGAGGGCAAAATGCACGTCCTAAAATACATAGAAAGAGCCTGTTATTATCACAATGGCACCGGAGTAGTCCAAAATGAAATCTCCATACGATTAACCAGGTGCCTCACCTCTAATACCACGAATAAGTTCACTGTAGTTGGTTGTGATACTAATGCTTTTGTGCATGGTAGTCTGTTTAACCAGAAATTTTTTATAGCACAGGCACACATGGGGTTTTTTTATTTGTGATTGCCTAAAAGGTTATCATGGCTAAGAAAGAAAGGATTGACGAGGTTGCATCCTTGGTCAAACACTTGTAATAAAACTTGTCGCAGGTTGGCCCAATTGTTCCATTGCTGTAGCTTTTCTCACTCTCCCTTTCTCCACTTCCCCTCTGTGTGCACATTTCACCCTTGTTTTTAGAATCGACTCCTTGTTGGTTTTAAAAAATTAGTTATTATAGAAGAGAGATATATTGATATTAATTGTGTAGAGTTCACTCTTAAAGCCGAGTAGGTTGTAGGTATAAACCTACAATTAAGCCTTAGCAAAAAAAAAAAAAAAAAAAAAAAAAATAAGGTGACATGGAATACAATTAGAGACATTGCAACTTCCAAAAAAATTAGGAGTTGGGTTGACGTTTAATTGACTCTAGTTTTTACTCAAATAATAGTGTACGACTCGTTGAATTGAATTCAGATAATATGTCTAACATGCCTAGACCTAATCTTTGTTTGATTTTAAGTATCGTGGATTCAAATTTGATTACTATGTTTGATTCATTTGGGATTGGCAAAGAGATTGCTTGTGCAATCCTTGTTACCATCTGGTACAAAATGACTATCTGCTTTCAGTTTTATAGTTTCATTATATTAAATTGCTTAGAAGAATGAATATTGATACATGACTTATAACCTTTTTAATCACATGTTGTTTTTCAATTTTTAGCACATTATTTTCACAATAAGAGAGTGATACTGAAGCTAAGATACACTACACAACAAATGAAATTCATATCATCATACGTTGGTTTCTTATTTATTGATCCACTTTGACAATAAACTATGAAAGTTTTGATCAGGAGGTGACAACTAGGCATATTTTAGCCTGGTCAAATCATATATTTGGTTAAATAACCTCCATCCAATGTCTCTTGCTCAAATGACCTTCCATTTATAAATTAAAAAAAAAAATCTCATAAACTATTTTTTTTTATTTCCATAATCAAATCTCATCTCCTCTTCTTTAGGTTGTATAATAACATCACTATTGTAATTCTAATTAATAGAGAGAAAAGGATTGACACATTTCCCTATTCACAAAAGCGAATAATCTAGATCTAAAATGAAGAAGGTTTTATTGATTCATTTCTAGATCAAATTGCTACATTATTCATTTAGTATCGAAATTTCTCATCCTAGTCATGACAAACGAGTATATGTTAAATATATGTATAGGAAAAAAAATCATAATTTTTTCTTTCAATAAGCCAATGAAACATAGAAGTCTAAGATACGACTTAGTCCATTTCTACAGTAGGCACTAACATATATGTCAGTCATGATCAATACTTTCATAACGAATGAGGCTCATATCATTATACGTTGGTTTCTTAATTATCGGCCCATCTCAACAATAAACAATAAAAATTTTGATAACGAGGTGACAATTAGGCATATTTTTAAACTAGTTTGATTGGAACATCGAAGGTACTATGCATAAATTAGAAGTTGGTTTCCTAATTATCGGCCCACCTCAACAAAAAACAATAAAAGTTTTGATAATGAGGTGACAATTTGGCATTTTTAAGAACTAGTTTGGTTGGAACATCGAGGGTAAGATGCATAAATTAGAAAGACTCAAGTCTTGTAAAAGCATTGATTGTGGCTAATAAAACAAAGACTACATCTTTTGTAATGTGTATTTAGACGAGTCATGTTGATACCCCTTTGCAAAACTAGCCTAGCATATAAGTCATACGCTACTGGTCGCCCTTCTTGATTCCAAGTTTAGTGCTTATGAACTTGTATAAAAAATAGCGTAAGTCCCTTCTTATGTCACCTGCCAAAACGTACAACACTAATGCAGAGTAATGAAAACATGGGCTTTGCTTGTTCAATAGGGCCACGCTTCAAAGGTTGGCGCCCAGCTTTATTACGAAAACATTGCCTGTTACACCTCACTCAATATAGTCAAAGTCAAAAATTTTATTTGTCAAAGTTAGTCAAATGAGGACTTAAATTAAGTAAAATTATTTCATGGGGACTAGTATAAGCAAGTGGTAATTGTTGAAGCTAATTTGTGAGTATAAGAACAAGTAGGTAAGTTTTATATTAAATGGAAACATAAGGGTTTAATTGCAAACTATGGCAAAGCTGAGGGCCTAATTATTAATGATTTTATTGTATCAAATTGTTAAATTGAGATTTCCCTTCCTTTCAGAGAAACAAAAGAAGAATCGAGAAAGAGTTAGAGAAAAGGAAAGAAGAGATAGAGAAAGGAAAGGGGAAAGAAAATAAGAAGGAAAAAAAGAGATTATCGAAGAAGATGAAATATGGACTCAAGTACAAGGTTCTTCATTTCTTCTATTCAGTTCCAAGATGTAAGAAAACTCATTTTTGTTCAATATTGGTAAACTTGGGTTTGTAATTAGTGGCTTAACTTAATTATGATGTATTAGAGTTGGACAAGGATTTGAGGTTTGATTTTGCTTAATTCACTTCCCTTTCCCTTTTTTTTTTTTTTTTTCCAATTTTTGAACAAAATCCCATATTGGTGCTAATTTCAAAATTATTCCCAGAAAGTGCTATTTCTGTCAATGATTTTTTGACACTTTCCAATATACCCAAATTGGTGCCACATTTCTATATTCTAGAAATAAGGTGCTGTTTTTGATAATCTTTTGATTTTCTTGAATTTTTAGTGTAAAAACTAAATTAAGTATCAAATATTGGGGATTAGATGTTGAGAAGGAGACTTTTAGTCAAGATAAGATGATCATTGACTTAGCCGAAGACTTACAAACTAGATAAGAAATCATCTTCCAAAAGCCAAAGGAGACTTTTTAGTCAAGATAGGATGCTTATTGACTTAGCCGAAGACTTACAAACTATATAAGAAATCATCTTCCAAACGTTTTTGTACAATGCTTAGCTTGTAATTCTGTTACTACAATACAATCTAGGAAAAAGAAATATAGCAAAATTCACCATGAGATTGCATATGCTTTTGCTGCAAGCCCACTTCTTTCTAGCAATGCTGCTTATTTTTGTCACAAAATCACAAACAAATTTCCCAACAGCAAAGCCCAACTGCACGGATCGTTGTGGAGATGTAAGTATCCCCTTCCCTTTTGGCACAAGGGAAAGGGAAGGTTGTTACTTTAGTGAAAGATTCTTAGTCACTTGTAATGACACCTTCGATCATCCTAAACCATTCTGGAGGGACACAAACCTAGAAATCGCAAACATATCCCTGGAGGGTCAATTGACTATGTTTCCATTCATAGCGAAAGCCTGTTATGATAGGAATGGCAAAATAGAACAGTCTAACAACGCTTATATATTTTTTAAAGGATTCACAGTGAATAATACCGCAAATAAGTTCACTGTTGTTGGTTGCGATACTTATGCTTTCGTATCTGGGAGGATTAACAACAGTGATTACGAGACAGGGTGCACTTCCACGTGTGCCAGGGAGGATGATCTTGAGGACCGGTCATGTTCCGGTGTGGGCTGTTGCCAGGTGTCTATCCCAAAAGGGGTGTGGAAAGCTAAGTGGTGGGTGAAGAGCTTTTCAAATTTCACACGGAGCTATGATAATCACACCACCATCTGGGACTTCGATAAATGCAGCTATGCATTTCTTGCTGAGGAAAGTGCATTCACTTTTTCTCCAAATAGTCTTTCAAGTCTGAAGAATGTAGAGAAGCTTCCCATGGTGGTTGACTGGGCAATTGACGGAGGAACATGTGAGAAGTCTCAGAAGAACATGTCTAGTTATGCATGTAAAAGCACGTATTCCAGTTGTAACGGAACCGATAATGGGTATCGTTGTTATTGTTCAGAGGGTTATGAAGGAAATCCATACCTCATTCGTGGTTGTAAAGGTATTAAAGTTTGATTTCCTGTGTATTACCTAGAAATACATCATGAATTTTTTAGCCACGTGCCTTTTAAGATTTTAATTTCACTTTTTTCTTTGCTTTAAGATTTTAATTTCGCTTTCTTTCATATTGTGATTTCTTTTATGCAGATATTGATGAATGTAAAAATCCAAGTCTCAACAATTGTGAAAAGGACCGATGTGTAAACACAGAAGGGAGTTTTAAGTGTGTTTGTCCGAAAGGTTACAATGGAGACGGGGAGAAACATGGACGGGGTTGTATTCGTGGTCAATCAGTTGCATTCAAACTTGTTGCAGGTTAGCATCGCTGTTCCATGGATGTATCTAGGCCCTCCATTCATTACATTTCACCTGGGATTTAGAATTATCTCCGTCAATGATCCATGTTTCAAGTTGGGTGACTTTAAAACAAGTCTTCCATGGAAAGTACACTCCCTAAGACGTCTTCATACTCAATTAGGATGTCAATCTTTATACTGATTATAACTGTGACATTTGCTAAAACTCACTCGTAAAATGATTTGAAAGGGTAGAGTGTTCATGTAGCTATAAATCTACGAACCAATTCTTAGCTTAGGGGCTGCTTGGGAATTTCGAAATATCGATTAGTAGCGATTTTTAAAACTGTTCAACTTAAGTGTAGGAGTTTATTATCCACCGATTCTGAAGGTTTTTTAAAAGAATAAACTCCTAGTAAGATTTTCAATTTATAGTTAGTTGTATGATTTTTTTTACTCACAAGTGATTTTACTTGTAGGGATGATTATTATTATTATTATTATTATTATTATTATTATTATATTTTATTTTTTTACATATAACTAATATTTAACTTAAAAAATTAAATAAAGTTAAATATTTACTTAAATTTATAAGTAACTTTATATATTTAAAGTAACTTTTTTTTTATCTTATTAGTGGAATCTTATTTTATAAGCAATTTTTTTTACTCAAAAATAATATTTTAATTGTAACGTAATTTTTCTTATTTTCTGAGTAATATTTTGCTTATAAGTATTTTTTTTTTCACTAAAATGAAATTTTTTGCTTATAAATAATTTTTGAGTGAATATATTTTTATTTACAAGTTAATTTTGAAGAATATATATTGGTTAAAAATAATTATTTTATAGAAGGTAATATTAGAAGAAAATATGAGAAATGGCCAAAACTTGTCGATTTAATATGTTGAGAGAATCGACCAAAATTACACCACCAATTTTGAATGGGTTTTAAACCATTCAAAATCGGTGCCTAAAAAAACTAGTAAGCACGGATTTTTCAAACCCCTCCTAAATGGTGTCACTCAACCACATGGTACCAAAGGATTATTGCTTTTAGTATTAAAGTTTCATTTATACTAAATTGTCTAAATTGATGAACATTGGTATCTAGCTTCCCTACATCACGTCACGTGTACCTTTTACTCTCTAACTCATTTGTTGAATATAAAGGAAGGAATAGGCTTGAAACTAACCTAAAATTTCCACTACAGGTATTTCTCTAGGAATTACGATTCTTGTACTTGTTGTCTGCTGGTTGCTCTCAATACTCAATAGAAGAAAGTTGAACACAATGAAGCAAAAATTCTTTCTTCAAAATGGTGGCTTATTGTTGCAAGAAAAACTTTCACAAAGACAACAGTCACCAGTTATGGCAAAGATATTTACTTCCGCCGAACTCAAGAAGGCAACAAACGACTTCCACGACAGTAGAATTGTTGGTCAAGGAGGATATGGCACTGTATACAAGGGCTTGTTAGCAGATAATCGGCTAGTTGCCATCAAGAAGTCCAAAGAAGTTGATCCACATCAAGTCGAGCAATTTATCAATGAGGTGATAGTTCTTTCCCAGATCAACCACAAGAATGTTGTCAAGCTCCTTGGTTGTTGTTTAGAAACCCAAGCTCCTCTGCTAGTCTATGAATTCATAGAAAATGGATCCCTTTTTGAGCACATACACAATAAAACAAAGGCGCGTTCTCTTTCTTGGGACATACGGTTAAGAGTTGCTGCAGAAACTGCTGGAGTTCTCGGGTATTTGCACTCTGTGGCTTCCCCTCCAATCATACACAGAGACATCAAATCAACAAATATTCTTTTAAACACTAGTTTCACTGCAAAAGTGTCTGATTTTGGAGCATCAAGATTGGTTCCACTGGATCAAACTCAATTATCTACTATGGTACAAGGAACCTTTGGATACTTAGACCCTGAATACATGCAAACGAACCAATTGACTCCAAAAAGTGATGTTTACAGCTTTGGAGTAGTCCTGGTCGAGCTACTAACAGGAAAGAAGGCATTAAGCTATGACAGACCAGTAGAGGAGAGAAGTTTAGCCAACTATTTCCTTTCAGCACTAGAGCGAAGCTGCTTATTCCAAGTTCTTGATGATAATATTAAATGCGAAGGAAAGAGTGAGGAGTTAACATCAGTTGCTATGCTTGCGAAATTGTGCTTACATGTTAAAGGGGAGGATAGACCTAGTATGAAAGAAGTAGCTAAGGAACTTGAGGGTCTGAGATTAGCAGGAAAACACTCATGGACCCAAACAGAACCTAATGAAGAAGAGTCTGAATCCCTGCTTTCTGGGAAAATGAAAGCCTTTGCAATTGCAAATAGTGTTGGTAGTAGTAGCACAACTATTGGATATGAGAGCATCGGAGATCATATTGTTTTACCTATGGGTGGTGGGAGATGATCTGTAGCATTAGAATCGATGTGGAGTGAGATTATATAGAACTGGCAGTATAACATTACTGTCGTCAAGTTAATTTGTGATTTTATCTTTTGTTAGGTTCTTAATCTATAAAATAAGGATGTGGATTGAGGTTATACTGAGATTAGAAATATCGTTATATTAGTATATGACTTCTTATATGGTTATGATCTGATAAGTCTTATTTTATTGACAATATTGTTAATTAGTTTCTAGTATAAACATTTACTATTTTTGAAATTCTTATATAGCTGACATTTGGCATGGATTTTCTTAGAATAAGCCAAAAACCGTTTATTTTTATTTTAGAGTTAATTTACACAACTGGAAATTTTTCAACCTTATTCTTCTTTGATCAATGTTTGTAACCAATTGACAGTGTCCAATACTTCTTCTCTCACCTTATATGTAAAATAAGAAAGCATCCAAACATGGTCGATATTGTGCTAAAATTTCTTCTAATTTCTTCCTAATCATATTGAATAAACCATGGTCCCCCATGGATTGGCGTAACCACCAGTATTGTTATCTTGGAGTCCAACTGAATCCATAGTTCCTCTATCCCCTTGCATGACAATTTTAATCCGCTTAGTTTCAAATTTCTACCTCAGTGCTTGTCCCCATTCCATAGTTCAAATGATTGCATTAAATAAAAATGATTATCTTCTGTGTACTAAAACTAGAAAGTAAAAAAGAGAGAGCTTAAGAAAGTGCAGAAATCTTAAACCTCAATGTTTCATATAGTTTAATATTAAGACAAAAAATATATGATAAAAAATATAAATTTATATCTAATTGATAAAGAAAGATTTTATTAATTTCTAGAAGAGAAAAATAATGTTTGTGTTTATCAAGAATTTTGGGTGTACATTATTCAAAATCAACCATACTTATGCTTTTGTACAGGGGCAAAGGATGAACTGGAATTACCAGATGGTGCACTATCATGTGTGTTGGGTTTTTTGATATTCAATAATCCTGACGATGATTTAAAACAATTATTGGATTATTTATCGACACCATGGACTTGGCTTGGCTCGGAGACGAACTACACTTTTGGATGGCTAGGGTTTGGGTTGGATGATTATTTGGTTAGTTGGACCATTTAGTGATTAATATGGAGTTGAAAATTGGCCCATTAGTTTAGGTTAATTGGTAGCCCTCTTAGTGAATCCTAGGCCCAATTGGAGTGACCTAAACTATCCATATATATATCCATCTATTCCAGCAGTTTTCAGTGTGGGTGATTGAACGTGCAATGGTGAGTGAAAGGGGGCAGCCGGTCTTGGGAAAAAAGGGAGAGAGATTTTCCACCATTATTGTCCATTCATTCTTCCATTGTAGTCACCACCGCGTGTCCTTTGTGGACACTAAATAGAGAGCCACTGGAGAGGCAAAAAGGGCTGTCCAAAGTGAAGGCGAAAGTCTTGGGTCGAGCCAAGGTAAATTGGTGTTCGTTTGATTGTTTTCTGAGCCCGAAATCAAGATTTATCAAGGGATTTCTATTGCAAATGGTATTAGAGCTTGTGTTGTTGATAAATCTTTGATTTTTGGGGCTAAAACGGGCTAGAAGTGGTCAGAAATGGATCTAGAAATCAGAGGCAGAAACTGTCCAGTTTTTCAATTTTCTGCTGGATATGTTTTGGCATTTTCTAGTGAAATCAAGTAGAATTTGGAGAAACGGACACCACCATTGGACTGTGCAAACTGAGACGGTTCGAGAAGGGTGGCGTGTGGCTGTCTCTGGCGCGTGAGGAATATGGCACCGATGCATGGAGGCATGTGAGAGAGATTTCGATGTTCCAAAAGACAGAATGTTGTCGGAGATGAGATGGACCTTGCAGTGTTGTCAGATTTCAGTTTGGAGCAATAGAGTGAAAGTTGGACAATTTTGCCGTTGGACGTTCGGGTGCCAGGTGCTGTTTTCGTGTTGCTGTGGTTGCTGGTGACCTTAGGATGAATAGTGATATTCCTAAAGTGGTGAATTCACATGTCTCGATATTTATGAACCTTCAGACGTGGTCTACTCGGTATCGTATTCTTTGCCTTTTATTATTGCAGTTAAAATTAATGTATAGGTTAATTATTTATTTTGCGCATTAGAAGTCATTGTGTGATGTGAAGTTAGGTTTGGGGTTATCGTGAAGGGGGAAATCATTGCCTGTTGTTAGACATAGGAATTACATGTTAATTAATTGCCTTATTCTATATGAATTTGTCACCAATTTTTTTTACATCGATAGAATTGGATGTGACCTTAGGAAAGTTTACTTGACTATTCTGTGTGAATTATGTGTCAGTACTTGCTTGTGGTCATTATTTGGTATTGTTGGCATGTATAGGTCTAAGGCAAGTGTGAAAAAATAAAATATGTTTTAACTGTGGTTAAATTTGGGCATAGTCGAAAGAGATTGTCCTAGGATGATAATAAAAGGAAAGATGAGGATAGAGACGAGGCGAATGTGACTTTAGGGTCGAGTAGTGATCCTAGTGAGGTTTATTGAGAGAATAAACCTGGTTACCGCATTGCATCAGTGTGTAATCCTTTCTGCATGTATGTGGTCACTTAATTTTGTTGCAATGTTGATGTTACACTTTCAATATCTTTGATGTGTGTAATTGCATGAATTGAGTGTGATCTTATTACTTTGTATAATGTGTTTGCATGTATAGTGGGTTAAGTTTTGTGGCGTACTCTATTTGCTCTGTGAGTTGCATGAGAGTGTGGTAGTAAGAAGAAAGTTGGGTAGCTGTTTCTCTCCTTTATCTTTGTGAGCCTGTGTGGTTTGTGAGATTATATGAGGTAGTCATGTGAGGATTATATTCTTCCTCTTTGTGAGCCTTCTTTGTGAGTGTTGTGAAGTAACTGACTGTTTCTTCAATTTTTCTTTGTGAGTGCCACCTTCGCCATTTTCTTTGTGGATTTTTGGAGCTTTGGTGATTGGAGAACCTTTATGGTCATCGAAAGGTGTTGTTTTGGCACAGTGAGTTGGTGATGCATTAATAGTGAGTTGGATGTCTTTTGGTAAGGTGGAGTATAGATGCCTAGAGGTGCATTGGTGATATGCACAGGGATGTGGAGTGTGACATTTGGATCATGAGTGGAGATGCGATCAAATGTATAGAATCCTTTATCAGTGAAAGAGACCCTGATCAGGCGGAGTGTTAGAGAGATACTTCTATCACTTCTGTAAGGTGGAGTCCCATTATCCACGTAGGTTGGGAGAAGTGATGTGGTGATAGAGGATTATCCCGGGAGCTTAGGATCTATTGTGACTTACCAGTTAGACATGAATTGAGTGATCTGTTTAGAGAGCACGATGGGCGATGAGAGGAGATATGTGTTCTCGGGATGTGAGCAACATGGAACGAGATAGGATAAAGTGTGGCGAGATCTTTTCTTAGGGTCATTTATGCATGTGTTGCATATGTGGTTGACCATGGTTTGATTAACTAGGTGTTAATCTGTGGTTCTGTGTGAACGTGATTTTGAGAAGATCTGTGTGTCTGTGTTATCCTATATATCTTCATCGCATGATTGTTTCATTGTGAATACTTGTTTATACTTGGGTATTCTTGACCTTAGCCCTGGTGAATACATGTAGCAAGTATGGTATGTGTTTTGGTTCGAAACACGAGGTAAGGTCTATGATTCCAATTTTATTGGATTACTTTGATTTTGCAAGTATAAACTGTATGTTTTGGTTGGTTGCAAATTATTGGGCATCAAGGTGGAGATTGTTAGGTTTTTTGATACTCAATAATCCGAGCAATGATTTAAAATAGTTGTCGAATTATTTATTGACACCATGGACTTCGCTCGGCTTGGAGACGAACTACACTTTTGGATGGCTCGGGTTTGGGTTAGATGATTATTTGGTTAGTTGGACCATTTAGTGATTAATATAGAGTTGAAAATTGGCCCATTAGTTTAGGTTAATTGATAGCCCTCTTAGTGAACCCTAGGCCCAATTGGAGTGATCTAAACTATACCTATATATATCCATCTATTCTAGCAGTTTTCAATGTGGGTGATTGAATGTGCAATGACGAGTGAAAGGGGGCAGCCGGTCTTGGGGAAAAAGGGAAAGAGATTTTCCACCGTTGTTGTCCATTCTTTCTTCCATTGTAGTCACCACCGCATGTCCTTTGTGGACACTAAATAGAGAGCCACCGGAGAGGCAAAAAGGGCTGTCCAAAGTGAAGGCGAAAGTCTTGGGTCGAGCCAAGGTAAATCGGTGTTTGTTTGATTATTTTCTGAACTCGAAATCAAGATTTATCGAGGGATTTTCGCTGCAATGTGTAACAACGAGAATGATTTGGATGGCGGTTTGTTTTCTGGTTAAGGCTGTTGCCAGACGACTATCCAAGGAAGAGGTATGGAGAGTGAATGTGACATTAAAAAGCTATGAAAATCACACAAATGTGAGGGAATTCAATAGTTACAACATGCACCTATGTTTTTCTTTCTGAGTAATGTGAGTTCACATTTTCTCTGAGCATTCTTTCCGGCATGAGAAATGTAGATAAGCTTCCTATCGTGGTTGATCGGGCAACTGGGAATGGAATGTGTGTTAGGTTTGGTGACACAAATTTGTTAGGATTATTGTTGATTTGGAATTTGATCGAGTGGAATCCTAGAAATTGGTTAGGAGTTGAAGATGCTTGTTAGACTTTTACTTGGAAAGGGAATCTAATTACATCCAACAAAAGGAAACAAAATCTTGTTGAAATTGGGTCTCCTAATTGTAATATATTTTCTTACATTTTAGGGCTCTTCTAGGGTTGGCCTATAAATACAATGCTCCTCTGTTAGTTTTATTAGGTGCAATAGATATAGGCCAATTGCTGGATTGCTTTGTATTCTCCATATTGTTAATTCAATGATCATCATTCCTCTGTGTTAATCTTTTTATTCCTCTTTACAATTTCAACCTTGTTTCATGGTATGATCTTATTTACTTCAATATTGTCATATAATCTTGTTCTTTAAAATTTGGTTTGGAATCAACGTGTGTTATTGGAGTTTCCATGCCCCAACAAGTGGTATCAGAGCTAAACTATTGATTTTCTATGGATTGGTTGAGATTCTTTTGGGATGGCTGGGTTGAAGTATGATATTCCGCAATTAGATCGCAATACAAGGGTTTCGTTGTGGCAGTAAAGATGAAGGCTGTTTTGGCACGGTTGGATTTGGAAGATGCGTTATTAGGTTTCGAGAGGATGCCAGCTGGATAGACAACGAAGGAGAAATAAAGGAAGGATCGAAAGGCTACGTCATTGTTTCATCTTCATCTGTCCAACAACATTCTGACGGTAGCTGCGTTGTGGTTGATGTTGGAGCAGTTGTGTATGACTAAGAGAGTAAATAAACTGGCTCTTAGGCAGAAGCTGTACATCGTATGGCGGAAGAAGAGCTGTTGGAAGACTATGTTACCGTGTTCAAAGAAATAGTTGCAGATTTGGAGACATTGGAGATTAAGTACGATGAAGAAGATCTTGCCTTGATCTTATTGTGTTCACTGCCTGGGTCTTATGCATAGTTTCGGGATATTATCTTGTATAGTCGAGATACTTTGACTATAGAAGATGTCTATGATACTTTGCATTAAAAGGAGAAGATGAAGCATTTGGTTGGAGCTACATCAAGGGATAGAGAAGCTCTTGCATCTCGGGGTAGTCGACGAAAGGGCAGATCGAGAGTCAAATTTAACAGTGTGACCTGTTACTGCTATAAAAGAAAGGGAATATTCGAAAGAATTGTGATATGTTGCTGCGTAAACGTAATTTAGCTGTAAATCGTGGAACACAACCCTTGAATTCAGATGAAACCAATGTAGTTAATAATTGTTCAGATAGCGGAAGGGTGACGTTGACTGTGGTATCTGATGTGGAATTTAGGCCTGACAAGGAGTGGATTCTTGATTCACCATGTTCGCACCATATGTGTTATGATAGGAATTTATTTCAGACATATTAGGCTGTTCAGTAAGGTGGAGTTGTAATGGGAAACAACCAATCTTGCCGTATTGTTAGGATCAATCGAGTCAGATTGAAGGAATCTCAAGTTCGACATGTTCCTTACCTGAAAAGGAATCTCATTTCGCTAAGTACCCTAGATGCAAAAGGGTATAAATTCTCTAGAGGAAGTAGAGTCTTGAAGGTCCGAAAGGGAGTCTGAATTGTACCGGAGGGACGGAGGAGATCCTAGTTGTAAATTTTGTAGGGGATTGCAGAATCTGTTAGGAGACATTTGGACAAGTTTAGTACCGTGGTGGAAGTTCAGTTTGGTACAGTATCTCGGGTTGGGCTCTGAATCGGTTAAGAACACTATTAGGGAGAGCATTGGTGATCCCGCTTGCTACTAATTTCAGTGGGTACACTGTGTTCAGGTGTTGGGGTAGGACTCATCGAGCATAGGAACCATGGTGTCAGCAATGTCTGGGATGCTTATGAAGATGTTAAAGGCAATAGTTCCAGCAAAGAGCCTTATGATCAAGCATTTGGTTTGGTTCTTGTTACAGGGTGTGCTTCGACCCTGTGTGATCAACATTAATTCCTTGGAGGAATTTTGGGAACCTTGGATTTGGGTTCGAGTGTCGGTTGTGGATGTCGAGCAGATGACAAGTGTTTGGTTTATATAGAGTGGTTACTATGTTGAGGAGATTCTGCCAGTTAATTTCGATGCAAATAGATTTCAAATCTAGAAGTTTCGTTCGTATTACCAGAATTTGAGTCAAGGTATAGATTGTTAGGTTTGGTGACTTAAATGTGTTAGGATTATTGTTGATTTAGAATTTGATCAAGTGGAATCCTAAAAATTGGTTAGGAGTTTTTTGAAGATGCGTGTTAGACTTTTACTTGGAAAGGGATTCTAATTACATCCAACAAAAAGAAATAAAATCCTGTTGAAATTGGGTCTCCTAATTATAATATATTTTTCTCTTTTAGGACTGTTTTAGGGTTGACCTATAATACATGACTTCTCTGTCAGTTTTATTAGGTGTAACAGATAAAAGCCAATTGCTAGATTGTTTTGTATTCTCCATATTGTTGCTTTAATAAACATAGTTCTTCTGCGTTAATCCTTTTGTTCCTCTTTACAATTTAAACCTTGTTTCGTGGTGTGATCTTATTTATTTCAATATTGTCATATAATTTCGTTCTTTAAAATTCAGTTTGGAATCAATGTATGTTATCGGAGCTTCCATGCTCAACAACGTGTAGGTGGTTTGAAAGAACATGTCTAGTCATTTAGAGAGATTTCCAAAAGAATTTCTTTTCTTAAATATTAAATGAAAGATGAAAATAATGTCAAGAGCCTTGAATTGGTGAATGGATTAGATGGGATATGAAGAAACTGGCTAGGAATTTGGCTAGCTTACAAAGCATGCTAGCACATCCACACCAGCAATCTGTCTAGCTGAGAAACTGTGTCTGATTCAATCTTTTTCAGTTTTGATTGAAGAACTTCAGATTTAAATAGAAACTTATCAATGTTTGAAACTTTATGGAAAACAAGAATCTATATATAGATTCAAGTTTTCTTTGATGTGAAAAGTGATAAAATATCGTTTTTGTTTCTCTCTTCCATCTTCTATATTTGCATGCCTTGGACTTTCTTTTGTATATAAAATTCAAAGTTTATATTGTGTAATATAAATAGAATATAAACTCTCCTGAATTTGTTTATTGAGTTCCTGGTGCTCCGGATGTTGTCGTTAACTGCATAGTCGCCAACAAAATTTCAAGATATTCCATTATAACCTGGAGGATATATTTGGTTTCCCAAGTGCATTCATATTTGTTTAGTGATAAATTTTGTCTTAAGGAAGACAACATAGTAACTTGTCTTGGAATCAAGAAATTTTTGTTTTTCAAGTTATTACAGAAGACATTCCACCCACAAATTCCAAGTATTACAAACCTGATAATGGTTATGATTATAGTTATGGCTATGGCTGTTTATTTTCATAGGGTTATCAAAAATATCCATAGCTCCCTAATGATTATCAAGGTATAATCTTCAAAGGCATGTATAATGCTTTTTCATCTAATCATCTAGATGATTATGATTTGTTATTAGAAAAAAATAATTTCTTTCATAATTTTCTAGCCGGGCTGCAAGCGCTTGATGATGATGAGCATCCTTTCTTATATGATTTCCAATTTGTTTTTGCAGAAATTGTTGAACGCCAAGATCCAAGTCTCATTAAATGTTAAAAGAAATGTGTGAATGCCATGAGGGGTACGAATGTGTTTGCCTGAAAGATTACCATAGACGTGGAAAGAAAGATGGACAAGGTTGCTTCATGGTCAATCGCTTACATCAAAACGAACCTATTGAAGTAGAATTGGCATCCCTGAATGGCAAGCAATTTGATGAGTATTCAAATGTTGAGGGTAATGGCACTAGATATGATATGACAAGCAATCTATAATTTTGGCAACCTACTGGTATTAACAAATAACTATTGTGATATTAGTGCTTTGATGGTTTTTCAATGCCTCATTTTGTAACATTATGTGTATATTTGCTTACATTGGACTTGTAAGATTAGTGATATTGTTTTAAGTTAGTTTACGATTTTATCTTATTTTGGTTTCTCTGTCTGTAACATAACCATGTGTAAAACGTCTCGCCTAGAACACTGTGATAACCCTTGAAAGTTCGTGAGACGCTGTGATCACCAATTCAAATTTTAGTGTTATCAAGTTTACGCTCTAGATTACCGATTAGTTCGACCTTACGTATGGAATTGACTAATTAAAGCAGAGAAGTCACTTTTAATCAGTTTCTAGATGATTAAGCATACAATTCAATTAACCCTATGTTTGAATACCACAGTTTGTAATAAATTACTGAAAAGTAAAGAACATAAAATTTGAAGACGGAGAAACCTAATGTGGGAAAAACTCTGGAACCAAGCCAATTCAAGGAATACACTACAATTCCAACTCTTCTATCTACTGAGACCCGCTATCACTGTCTCATGATCTACTATCATAAATACCTCTAGCCTACTAGACCTATTGATCTATCTCTTATAGCCTCCTACTATCGTAGATGCCTCTAGCCTCCTACTGGACTTTTTGATCTACCTCCTACAGCCCAATCTACTATTTCCTATGGCCTCCTGGTCTTATGCTAAATGTCTCTTCAAGTGGAACACCAAGAACTACCTGTTCTTGTACCAGTAATTGTGCTTCAATCCACCTTCATCAATCCCCCAATGAGAGAGTCCATTCCTCAATGAATTAAAGAAGTTGGGTATCTTAGATTACAAAGATGTGATGCTTTTCCAAAACTTGGTTGTTGGATCACAAGAATGAATATGATAGATTCACTAATGAATTGCACCTTGGATCTCTTGAACAATGATATGAAAGTGTTATAGATGTGAAAGCACAATAAGCAACCTTAGAATTTTCATCCATGACTTTGTTATTTATAAATGGGGGCAAATAGGTGTCATGAGCCGTGTAAAACTCTTCAAATTGTGACCTAGGGTTTGGTCGGATACAAAATTTTCCCAAGCGAATAGTTAGCGACAGGCAAGCGACATCTGAGTAATCGTCAATAGTTTCATCATAACTTTATCTTTCAATGTCCAATTGAGGTGATTCAAAATGTGTTGGAAAGCTCATTCAAAGGGTAACAAATATTCTAGTTGTCCAAATTCCAATATTTTCTATGCGAAAAATGCATTGCAAGTTATGACTGAGAATTCGGAACATAACTTGTGCGGCTCTTGATAGCCTTTAGACTTCTAATTGCATTCCAATGATCATATGTAATCTTGTTGGACATTTTGAACTCCTTCAAGGATTATACTATCGACTCCAAAAGGTTTTTTGACTTTTACAACTCTTTTACATTAATCTATTTGTCTAAAAATTGCCAATACACTAGAAACCTAACAATATCCCCTTTTGGCATTCTATGACAAAACTATACAATAAAGTCAAGATAGTAAAAGCAAAAATCTAATCTACCCAAATATTGTTTCTTGCATTCCTTGTTAAACGTGTCCTCTGAAATCAAAAACTCAAATACCCAGTTTAAAAAAAGTGATACAAGAAATGTAACAATTGAAGTTTATAATCATAAATAAGCGTGCTAGTTTGAGACGTGACATTGATGTCAATATCAAAATGTATCTATGTCTCTCCCCAGTGACCTCTAGATATTGCAATGCAAAATGCAAAGTGTTAATCAATCAAATAGTGAAAATAGTGTACGTAAATTGCTCTATGCTCCCCCTCAACTTATATTTCTCTCCTCCTTTTTGTCACAAATGCTGAAATGAATACTATCAAAATCAAATAGAGCAATAACATATAATAACTTAAAAATGCAATGATAGCAAGCACAAGTAAAATCAATAGACTATAAACCTGCTCACATACATAGTTCAGATCAGAATGGAGTAAATAGTACAAGTGATTCATTGTGTGTAAAATGTCACTAATGCAATGCAAGCAAGACTCCAAATCTTAATTTTGTAAGAAATGACATGCCAATTACTGCCAATAAGTATATTTCCCTACTAATGAAAGTCAAAACACGAAAGTACAATATGACCTATACTTATTATTTTTTATTTTTCTCTTCCTTACTTTGAGGATTTATATTTTTTAATTTTCCATATTTTTTCAGCTCTTCATATTTTTCACATTTTCATATTTTTCAAGCTCATTTATTCTTCATCTTAAGTGTGGATTCTTCTCCATTAGGCGACTGGGATGACCCCTATAACGAGACTTTAGGCCGATTAACCCAAGTCAGTTGACTATAGGCACCAAGTTTTAAGAGACCCCACATGCTTAATTGCTCGAGTCAAATAGGCCTCAAAGAAGAGAATTAAGATAATGAGCTTTTACATGGGAGAATATTTTTGGGCTTAGGTCTACTGAATTAGGTCAATTCATGTTTGAAATCACCCTATTAACATGTGACAGTCATCCCAAATCTAAAATACGCGATAGCGTTCCACTAACAAATTCATAGTGTGTTCAGTGCAGATGATACATGAAGAAACCTATACTACGTAATATAAAGTGACCTAAACAAGTAATGAAAATTATTCTGTAGCTTATCAATTCAGCTCATACATGATCACACATGCAAATTCAAGAAACATATGTCATACTGTAGAAGTATTCCATAACCAACTATTTTTGTGTTTTTCAATTTTTTTTTTTTTTGGTATTTTTCATTTTTCCAAGAATGAATGCCCACACACAAAAGAGAAAATATAAAGTCAAGCATACAAAGTAAACATAAAATATGCATGTGCCAAAGCAAACCAATGTAAATACACATGCATGAAACCAAAAATAAAGTAAAAGAGAAATAAAAACATACAAATAATGCATGCACATATAATATGACAGTTAAGAATAAGCATGCATAAAAAGTACCTAATCATCTAGGTATATGAGTGTCCTTTTCCCTTAAGAGCACCGTGATCTACTTCCAGATTTGCTAGATCACTCCTCTTCATCCAAACCTGCCTGGTGGGAGAACAGTTTCCAGATAGTTATGTCACCAATTTGGTCAAACAATTCACTTGATTAGTAAGGAATCCAATCTGATTAATAGACACCTAATTTTTGTTCTTTTTCAAGTTTATGTTTTTTCCTTTTGTCCAGGTACTGATGACATGTAGGATGGATATGACCTAACTCACCACAATGATAGCATGTAGGGATATACTTAGGACCTGTATTATGTGAATGCTGACGTAAACGGGTCCTAGCTGTCTGGTAGACCTCTATCCTCCAAATTCCTTTTCCTTAGGTATTATGTGAATGTTGAAGTAAACGAGTTAGGCACATGTTTATGCTAGTCTTTGGTAGAGACAAATGTGGTCTTAGACATGCTAGCAACATTATGATATTTTTCGTTATATCCTAGACCTCCCCTATTTCCAGTTGGCTTGCCTATACCTAGCATGTTATATAACTTAGACAACCCACTGGTGAAGGCAAGAAGTTGAGACTTAGAATGCTCTAATTCACTCACTGGTTCACACCTGAATGTCTATAGTCTCATTCATGGCAGTTAACTTCTCAAGCTCATTGGTGAGATTTTTAACCTGAGACTCTATAGCTTTATTTATTGACTTAAGCTCACTCAGAACAATGGAAGATTCCTTAACATACACTTCAAGCTTAACTTACTCCAATTGTAGCTACTGAACAGTCGTACTTAAGGCTTTATTTTTACTGATAATTTTTAGGCTCTCCTGATACATTTTTTCATGGGCCTCTTCAATATCGTCCTTACTCATAGAGTCATCACCAAATTCCTCACCATTATCTATTCCTCATCTCTTTCATTCCCTTGTTCGGATCCACTCTTAATCTTAGCAACGAAGGCAACATAATTTCCACTTTTCTCACGAGTGGATTTCTCACTCTAATTGTTCGAGTTAGACTCGTCATCAATGAAAGTAGTATTTATTGCCTTCTCTTCGACTCTTCTAGCACTAGGACACTCTCTCTTAACATGACCTACACCTTGACAGTTATGGCACTTCACATATTTAGATCTTCTCCTAGATTCACTAGCACCACCTCTCAGTCTCTTTAGCTAGGTAGGCAATCTTCTAATCATTAGGTGAATCTGAGTCAGAAGATTCGGTTCGATTAATCCTAGCAGATTCCAAGGCTAATGTCTTTTCCTTATATAGGTTGCCTACGGTCTGCTCATAGGTCTGGATGGATCCAACTAACTCTTTTAGCTTGATAGTTTCTATGTCCTTATTTTCCTCAATTGTCGTGACTTTAGGCCTAAAACGCTCGAGTAAGGATCTAAGGATTTTTCTCACTATCTTAGGCTTGGGGATTTTCTCACCTAGGTTGAAAGATGAATTCACAATGTCATTTAGGCTCGCATAGAATACAGCAAAGGTCTCATCCTCTCTAATCCTAATCTCTTTAAACCTAGTAGCCAGCATCTGTAGTTTCGAATTCTTAACCACCTATGTTCCCTCATGTGTGGTTTCTAAAATATACCAAACTTCTTTCGCTACCTCACACATGGACACACTCCTAAATTTCTCGAGAGAAATAGCAATTAAGAGGACAAGAAGGGCTTTGTTATTCCAATTGTACCTATTTCGTTCAGCCTTAGACTAATTTTCTATAAGGGTAGGAGTAATGACCTTGTCAACCGTTGTACTAGTAATAGATCAATCGTTAACCACGCTCAACTAAATCCTTTCATCCATAGATTTCAAGAATGCCATCATCCTAACTTTCTAGTAGGCATAATTACTACCATCAAAATAGGTCGACACACGCAACAGGGTACTCATCTAGACAATGTAAGACCAGGACACATTTTTAGGCTCTGATAGCACTTAAAAAGTCTCACCTAGAACATTGTGATAATGCTTGAAAGTTCACAGGATGCTATGATCACCAATTCAAGTTTTAGTGTCACCAAATTTACGTTCCAGAATCGATTAATTCGACCTTACGTGCGGAATCGACTAATTAAAGCAAACACATCACTTTTAATTAATTTCTAGATTGTTAAGCATACAATTTAATTAACCCTATGTTTGAATACCACAATTTGTAATAAATTGTTGGAAAGTAAATAACACAAAATTTGATGACGGAGAAACCCAACGTGGGAAAAACTCAAGGACCAAATTAATTACCTCCACTATAGACAGTTCAGGGAATACACAGCAATTCCAACTCTTATATCCATTAAGACTCGCTATCACAGTCTTAGGATCTATTACCGTAGATAGCTCTAGTCTGTTAGACCTCCTGTAGCCTCTTGTTATCGTAGATGCCTCTAGCCTCCTACTAGACTTCCCGATCTATCTCCTGTAGCCTAATCTGTTGTCTCCTTTGGCCTTCTGGTCTTATGCTAAATATCTCTCCAAGTTGAACACCAAGAATCGCATGGTGTTGTGCTTGTAACTGCGCTTTAGTCCACCTCTCTCAATCCCCAAATGAGAAACCCCTTTCTCAATGAATTAATGAGGCTAAGTGTTTTGGATTACAAAGATGTGATGTTTTTCCAAAACTTGGTTACCGGATCACAAGAATGAATATGATGGATTTACTAATGAATTGCACATTGGATCTTTTGAACAATGATATGAAAGTGTTATAGATGTGAAAGCACAATGAGCAACCCTAGAATTTTCGTCCATGATTCTGGTATTTATAGATGGGGATAAATAGGTGTCGTAGGCCTTGTAAAACTCTTTAAATAGTGACCTAGGGTTTGGCCGGATACAAATGTCGCTCGAGGGAGTAGTTAGCGACAGCTGAACAATTGTCAGTATTTTCATCATACCTTTATCTTCCGATATCCAATTGAGGTAATTTAAAATGTGTTGAAAAGATCACTCAAAGGGATACAAATCTTCTAAAATAGTCTTGTCTAAATTCTAATGTGTTCTATGCGAAAAATACATTGCAAGTTACAATTGAGAATTTGGAACATAACTTGTGCTATTCTTTGACATCCTTTAGACTTCTAATTGCATTTCAATGATCATATGTGATCTTCTTGGACATTTTGAACTCCATCAAGGACTATACTACTAACTCCAAAAGGTTTTTTAAATTTTACAACTCTTTTACATTAATCCATTTGTCTAAAAAATTTCCAATATATTAGAAACCTAACAGTGTAAATTGAGGTTGCATTAAACTATCTAGATTATCATGTATTTATCATCTGATGAGATGCATTTTCTTGAAAGTATCTTAGCTAGCTATAGTCTATGTAGTAGTTTTGAAATTATGAGTGGATAACACTATTTAAATTCCATTCACTTCCTAGAAATAATTTTCTTCACAGTTATACTCTTTGATCATGCACAATTTGGGTTTAACACTTTCAGCAAGGAGTTGACAACTTTAATTTGAATGGATTTTCAAGAATTGGATAAAATGGAAAAAAATTTAGTTTTTACTTTAGACTTGATTTCGACGACTCCGTTCTCTCGTGCAAATTTTTCAAATGATTATTGTTCGTAATTGATGAACAACGTCCATAAGCAGTTGCAAGTTTTTCTAGCTCTATTGAACCATGCAAGAAATTTTTCCTTCTTTCAAGTATTGAGTAGGGGATTATTTTGTTCAACTTTAAGAGTTTGGGCTGGGTGGATAGACAGAGGAGATGAGCTTTTTGGGGTTTTGTAGGGACTAAGGATGGCGGGAGCCGCAATAGAAGGCATTTTAGCAATATAACTATTGGGCTTGCTATAGAAAAAGCAAATGTTAGAGAGGGGTGGACAAAAAGGCCTCAGCTTAACACCTTTTGCATCACTCGCGTTTTTGGCAGCCTAATTGTGAAGTAAATACAACCTTTTTATTGATCAAACAAACACAAAACGAGTTCCAAATCAATAATAATAACAGAATTAATATTGTGAATTAAAGATAAACACTTCCCTTTCAATTATCACAAACATTGGCACCAAAAATGGATTGAATAGTGCTCAGATCAATAACCTAATAATACAGAAAGCAGCTTCAATAGAAGGAACCAAGAATCACGCTCAAAACCACAAAGGAAACCACTTAAGGAATCACGCAGAAATAGCCATACACAGAGGTAGCAAGGTGACAGTGAAGCAGGGAAAAAATCAAAGCAACGAGAAGGCGAACCGAATAGCTAAGTCGCCAGCCAAGGTGCCACTTGGGTAAGCTACAGAAGGTCGCACGAAGGAAGTAGAAAAGTCATATAGAAGAAGAAGTTGAAAGGTCTCACCAAAAAGGAGGCTAAAGTGTTAAAACCGTGTGTAAGTATTATAATACCTCAAAGGGCCCAAATATATACAATACACTTTAGGTCAAGTATATGGGTAGGACCCTAAATGTAATACTCGGTCTAACTTCTTTTGTCGGTTGCCATTTGTGTGTTATTGGGTTGACCATTTAAAAAATCTCAATAATAGGTTCCAAACTAACTATATGATTTTAATCCACTTCGACAAATTCGTTATCCCCCAAATTTATTTTGTATCTAAATACCTATCAAACATTTGCCTTGATGCCAAATATACCTGCAAAAGAGAAAAAAAAAAAAGTTTAGTAGTCGCATAACATGATTTCAAATTAAATTGAAACATCACATACTTTTACAAATGTTTAGAAAGTGCATGTGAACTTCTAAACTTTACTAACGGTAAGTACCTTAGTGCCCATATCTATAGGGTTATAATTTGAATATACTTTCTCAAGTTTTATTAAATTTTAAGACACTACATCTCTAATAAAATGCAGCTTAATATCAATATGTTTAGTGCATTAATGAAACATATGATTCTTACACAGATGAATAGCAAATAACTATCGAAGTATACTATCACATTGTACTTAAAATACCTAGTTCATTAAGTAAACCTCTAAATCACAACACTTCTTTGAAGCTTCAATAGCAACAATATACTCAGATTCAGTGGTAGATAAAACAACTATATGTTGAAGTTGAGACTTCCAACCACACAAGAGTTATACAAAGTAAACATAAAAGAGAAAGTAGGTTTCTTATTATTTCTATCATTACTATAGTGAGTATCTGTATCATACCCTCACTAGCAGATTTATGAACTGACCCTCAATTAAGGTACCCTTCATGTATCTAAGTAACCACTCTAATGCTTTCCGATATTTGGGACTAGGATTAGACATATACTTAACCCACTAATAGTGAAAGCCAATTCTGGTCTAGTACCAACAATAAAGTGCATGACAGAACTAATGATATTTGACTATTATTCATAAATTCTCTTTCTTTATCATCAGCATATGATTGTTCTTTTGATAAAATAAAATGACTTCCTAGAGGTACAGAAGCAACTTTGTAGTCAAGCATGCCAAATTTCTTCAAAACTTTAAGCATGTAAGGAGTTTGATGCACATATAGGCAAGAATTAGACTTATCCCTATTAATCTCTGTATCAAGGATCCTCCTAGCATGTCCTAAATCTTTTCGCGTCAAATTCTTTTCCTAAGTCCATTTTAATCTTGTTTACCACCTTCATGTTAGGTCCAATTGACAACATGCCCATATAAAGTAACTATTGCACACTTTTATTAGTGATGTGGTGCAGGTAATATAAGTAATGGTCAAACTCACTACTCTTAAAACCAATAGACAACATATAAGAATCAAACTTTTTATACCAGTGACGTGAAGACAATTTTAGCCTTAAAAATTTTCTTTAAACAACACACATTCTCAGATTTAGACTTACTTTCAAAACCTTTGGGCTAATTCATAAAAATCTTTTTAGCAAGATCACCATGTAAAAAAATAGTTTTGACATCTAGTTGTTCAAGTTCTCAGTCATAATAAGCAACAAAAGCAACCATAATCCTAATAGTGGTATCCTTGAAAATTGCAAAAGGATCTCATTACAATCTATCCCTTCTTTCTGCATGTACCCATTGACTACTAATATAGCCTTGTATCTCATGGGCTTACTCTTAGTGGTTCTCTCCTTAATCTTATAAACCCATTTGCATTCAACTACGAATTTATCCTTAGGTCTAGGAACTAAATCCCAAGTTTGATTCCTAGTAAGAGAGCTCATATCTTCTCTCATGGCACCTAGCCACTTCTCATTGGTATAAGGCTCCTTATTTATTATTTCATGATAATTTTATAGGCTACGATATAGTCAGACATCCATTGAGGTTCTCTATATAGTCACCTCTCTCTATCTTTAGCTAACCGATAATTAGTTAAAGGGTTTTAGTTGATAAGGTTGTCCTTAACAACTTCATCATCATCTTCTAACTCTATGTTCCAGTAAATTTTGTGTATTACTCTCCACCTCGCTCAAGATGATGGAGATGTGAATAATCATGCGCTCCACCTCAATAGGGAATTCTTCCCTAATAGTTTCTTACTATTCCTCACTTTCTTTACATCGCGACTTATTATTATTCTCACTCATTTCTATCTTCTATCTAATAACCTATATCCCTTAACTTCCTCAGGATAGCCTAGGAAGACATACTTCTTACCTGTAGGTTGTAGTTTTTCCTCACTTTAATGAGAGAAAGTAGCACAACCAAAGATCTTAAGTATGGAATAATCAACATATTTACGGTACCAAATCTCGTAAGGAGTATCGCCATTTAAAGCCACGGAATGAGTTTTATTAGTCAGATAACATGCAGTCAAAACAACTTCACCTCAAAAAGAGTTAGGCGCACCAAAACTTAACATCACACATCTAATTTTATCAAGCAAAGTACAATTCATCATTTCAACAACCCTATTTTACTAGAGAGTGTGAGGTACAGTCCTATGTCAAGTGATGCCTGATTTATTATACAAATTATCAAATTTAGTATTGCACAACTTGAGACCATTATCGGTAACACAAATATTTCACTTTCTTACCTATCTGATTCTCCATCTTAACTTTTCAATTTTTAAAGTTAGTGAAATTTTCAAATTTATCTTTTGGCAAATAAACCCATACACATCTAAAGAAAATCGTCAATAATAAATAGAAAATATTTGTTACCAACAAAAGTGGGATTGCTCCCTAGACCTCACAAATCAGTATGAATGTATTCAAACAGTCTAGATGCCTTGTATATTCTTACAAATGACATCCTACGATGTTTACCAAAATGGCATGTCAGATACCTGACCCTTACCAAACACAACATTGTCATTAAGGAACTTAAGTCCTTTAACATTAACATGAGCTAAACTATTGTGCCACTTCTGAATCAGTGTCAGTGATAGTGGAATTTAAACCACCCGTCACTTCGGCATGTGTGATGTAAATGCCATTGTTCCTAGTAGCCTTAAAGGCTCTAAATGCTCCCTTAAACATTTTTAGCACTCTATTGCCGAGAACACCAACGAAACCTGTACACTCCAACTCTCCCACATAAATTAAACTCCTACCCATATGTGGAATATACTTAACTTATTTTAGTGTGTGCACAAAACCACTATCAATATTGTGCACAAAACCACTGTCAAATCTGGCAGTTACACTATTCATGACAGTGATCTTATATGCAACTCCACCCCCATGCAATTTTATGTCCACGATCAGATTTATGTAAATGATCAAACCACAGTTTATTTGATGTACCATGAAAAGAAATATCGGAGTCAAGAATCCACTCATGCATATGGAATTTTGTAGATCGATTTATTTCATCTGGTTCGGTATCTAAGAGCACGTAAACCTCACTAGGTTCATCTCTCTTGACAACAACGTTTGCCCCACTGGGCTTACCACCCCTCTAATCTCTCAACTTTTTTTTCTCTTTGATAGTCATTTGTGAAGTGTCCTAATTTCTCGCGACCATAACATTTTATTCCCTTAGCCTTTCCGTTTGACTTAGATCCACCTCTCCACTTTTCTTGTCATCGCTCTTTTGCCCCTTTCCATCCCTAAACTGAATCCTACCTTTATTTGTTGAACATCTCCTATATTTCTCTCATTTCTTTCAACTTTCATCTTCCTCTCCTTAGTCTTACTAAATAGATGACTATATTAGATGTAAGGGGTCTTCCTTCCATATTTGATTACATTCTTGACATCCTTATAATTATCAGGAATTACATTCAAAAGAATAATAGCTTTATATTCATCAGAAACCTTTTTACCACAATTTGTAATATCTTGAAGCAATTTATTGAAAATGTCAAGATTCTCATCTTAATCATTTGAGAGATCAAATTTGAAACTGAAAAATATTCAAGTAAGCAAAGTTTGTTGGCATGGATTGAATCAAATAAAGTTCCTCAAGCTTTTTCCAAAGTTTTCCAACAATGTCATGTTTGCCAACTTTTTGCAAAATCGTATTAGATAAGCACAAAATAATAGAAGTATAAGCAAGTTCATCAAACTTATTTTTCTAATCCTCAATCACAGTTGCAGCAAAAGAATTATCAATGGCTTTTGAAATTTTTTATTGTATTAAAATCCCTTTTTTCTTTTGTAAAAATAAAAGTGAACGACCAATCAGAGAAGGCCAAGTGGAACGACCACGCAACAAATGGCAGCTATGTAAAAATTATAGAATGGTCCCTCGATTATCACACTAAGAATAATCACGTTTCTTCACATTAAAGAAAATGCTTAGGTTAATACACTATAAAAAGGCTTGAACTCGAACTTTTGATTAAGGAGACAAATGTTTAGGGTTAAAACATTATAAAAAGACTTGAACTCAAACTTTTGATTAAGGAGGTGACAAATGTTTTAGATTTAAAACACTATAAAAAGACTTGAACTCAAACTTTTGATTGAGAATTAGTCTCCACGTTCTCTAAGACAATATTCAACCTTCCACACTACAAGAGTACTATTTGGAGACCTCATCTAGCTTCCACTAACATATAATTCATGAAGAAAAGTTGCAAAAAGAAATTAAATGAAGAATTAATTCCACTTTGTACCATGCATGTTTTTCCCGAGAAAGAGAAATATAAAAACTATACTATTCAAATATTATGGTGTTGAGAATATATTTGTTAAGACTACATGTTGGGCTTTTACTTTGAGGCACGTTGTCCTCCTGAACTCGTGTTAAATACGTAGGACTCAACATTACTATAGATAAAATCTAGTCTTCTTACAGCTGTCAAGTTCGTTTTATCGAAAAGGAGAACATATTTTACGCACATCATGGAGATTGAACTTAGACTGATAAATTGCTTGGTCTTGAAGTTGCCTTTTAAGATGCAAAATAAATGGCAGTCCTGGTTACTTTTTAGTCAAGATCAGACGTTCATTGACTTAGCCAAGACTTACAAACTATGGCCCTATTTGACGCACATTCTTTAATAAAATGGCGGGCATGGTTACTTTTTAGTCAAGATCAAATGTTCGTTGACTTAGCCAAAGACTCACAAACTATGGCCTTATTTGACACACATTCTTTAAAAAATATATAGATTTTTAAATAATGATTTGACATCATTTCAACAACACATTATTCAATAAAATAATATTAAACGTAAATTTAAAACTTTTTCTTATTTTTTAACAACATGCTTCCCATCAATACACAATTTAAAAATGTATTATTATGAAAATAATGAGGCTCAAACAAGGTTATAAAAGAAAGCATCTTCCAAACATGTGTTTGTACAATACTTAGGTTGTAATTCACAATCTAGGAAAAAGAATATCGGGATTTATGGTTAAACTTAACCTAACTTTAATTAATTTTAATATTTGCTCTTTAATGTTAAACTCCTTATTTTCATGTGTTTTTACAATTGTTCTTATTGCATTTTCATTTATTTGGTCAATGAATGATTATGTTTAGTAACTTATACATCATTCTAGAGAAGATTGTACATTTTAGACTAATAGTAAAAACCTAGGTTTGTGTAAGTGATAAAGATATTCTCCTAACTCTAAACAACTCATTGTGCTATTTTCACAAAAAATTAATGTACTTGTTTTGTTTTAATCGACATAGAGATATAGTAGGTTAAACCAATTAATTATGGTTAACTTCGCTCGAGAGAGATAATTAACTTGAACTGAAAAATTCGGGTTTAATATCGTAAATGAGTAATTTATTAATTAGCTTGTGGAGAAATTAATTAATTTACGGTTAAACGAAACTATGAATCTCAACCATGTTTTCCTCCAAATTTCTTAGGTGTTGTGTTTTCTTATTTTGTAAAGTTTTAGTTAATTTTCGAAAGTCAAATCTTATTGTGTGTTTGTTTTTATTGTTAGAATTAAATTAATTAAAATTGTGTAATCGACAGTAAAATTCATCAATGAATCAATAACTCGGATTAAAAAAGTTCACTTTGTTACTTAAATCTGATTGTATACTTGCGATACATATTGTTTTAGCAAACACCTTTCCACATCCATATTCGAGGTACATTGTTGTTGTGTTAAGAGATAAAATCTCACATCGAATAATGATGACAATATAGATCAATTTATAAAGATCTGGGATACTCCTCTCAATAATATTGGCCTTTTAAAGTAGAATCCCAAAATTTAACATGCTACATGTCTTGCGTCGAATTGTCTTCCGTAGCCTCCTAAGAGAAGATCAAGGGAAAAGAATAATCTCAAAAGTTGTAATATTCATCTCCTTTGTTGTATCGCATTATTTTCCTACTATATAAAAAGGAGAATGTGAAGTTACTGTAGAAATGAACAGTTAATTGTTCCATTTTATCTCATTATAGCCATTTTTTATTTTATTTATTCCATTTTATCTCGCTGTAGCCATTCCATTTGTTTTCCCGATATTTGAGCAAAAACGACAATGTTTTGTCTATTTGGTACAGTGATATTTCTCATTTCTCACCCGAAATTCTTTACTTTTTCACAAAAATCACACCTTATTTCTTCTTCTCTTCTCTCTTCTCTAAAGTTTAATGTGTACTTCTTATTTTTATTTTATTTTTATTATTTGTGTATGAATAAATTTGTTTGTCAGATTTTTCTGGTGTGTAATCTTAGATTTGATTTTTCTTGCGGTAAGTTAGTTTCCTTTTTTTCCTTTCTTTTCTCTTTCTTTGGTTATTTGCTTTATATTTTTTCCTTTTTTTTTCTTTTTTTTGTTTGAATTGGCTTCTATTAATTTTTTTTGAAAAAAATATATACTGTTGGATCTTTTCTTTTTTTTTTTTTTTTTTTTTTTTTTTTTTTTTTTTAGTTAGTTGACTCAGAAATTTGAGAATTTTGGGTTTGAATGTGTTATTTAGTTGTCTGTGATTTTTGTATTGTCTTTGCTAAAATTCACTTTTGAAATTTCTTTGGTCTTATGTATTTGTGTTATTTCCATGAAGATTTGTAATGTTACGAGGAGTGGAAATGTTTGATTGATTGAGGAAATGGCTTTGCAGGAATGAATTGGTTGAGGTTTGGAAGTTTCAAACTTTGAAATTAATGGAATTGGTTTCATTTAAAGGTATTATATTAATGGTGATATATACAATGATTTATCAACTTTGCTTGAAAAGAGCATACCTTCGAATCCGAAAATTAATTTTCCACTACGGAGTCCAACACTCTCCTTTACGGCATTTATAAGATTTTTCATCCCCATGTACTCCACCATTTCAGGCGGATCACTTTTAATCTGCTTTCACCAATCAATAAAAGGACCAAAGTTAATTGCAACTGACATACTTCCAGTTTGGTAAGTTGGAGATTTGAGCTCCTTAATAAAGAAAAAAATCTAAATCCTCAGATTTTTGCAAGACAATCAAATTACAACCTCTGGTTCAAAGAATTTGATTCCCTGAAAAACAACAGGATAATGGTTATGTAATTAAGACATGAAGCCAAGAGCAACAAATAAGAAAAGATAGAGAAGTTGACATCAAAGAAAGTACAGCATTTAGAGGAGCATATGCTGGAATAAGATTGTGATTCTTCTGACTTCATCAATATAACTTCAATTAAAAGTTAAACCTCAAAGATTCAAAACAGCATTGAACAGAAAAAATAAAAAGAATACAGTACTAAAGCTCTTCGTGCACCAAGAGCCAAGCCCTCTGTGCATGGAGGCAAAAACCTCCCTGCACGGAGAAGCCTCCTCCGTGCACGGAGAGTATGGAGAGCATGGAGAGCCAAGCCCTCCATGCACGGAGAGTGCCAAGAGATGCCTTTTCGTGTAGCACTGAGAGGCATCTCCAAAGTGAACAATCGCCAACATAAAGAACCAATGGCTCAAACTTTAAATACAATTGATGAAATTTGCCAGTCTTCCTTGCAGCAAAGATAAATCAAGTACTGGAGTCATGTCTTGCCTTCTTTTTTCAGTAACTGCTTTCGGCTTTTTGGAATTGATGTGGATCTACGTTATTGTTGGAAGGTATGAGATATGACTTGTCTAATATGACAGTTAACTTACTATTTGGTTTACGACTTCAAAGATTGGCAGCAATGACGATGACACACTGTGATGTTTTTGCAAATTTTTAGAATGTTGCAAGTGTTTCATGCTTTGCTTGTCGGGTGATGAAACATGAACTGTGATGCACTTATTTTATATTTTAGTGGGTTCTGAAAGGACGATTGGTGGTGGGCTTAGATTGTACCAATTGAAAATGAGAATTTTATTCATGGAACAGTTCCATGTAAGGGTGGAACTGACATGGACCTGCACCATCCAGTTCAGGTCCGGTTCTATAAAACCAAAATTTTGTTTACAAAAACAAAAACATGCAACACATTCATTTTCATTCACATTCCCGTGATGCAGTAAAAGGAAAAATTGTTATCAAAAATCATAGCATGTCGATGTCTAGAGAGAAATTGTTACTGCTGATGGTCTTTTGAAGGAGAAAAAGGATATGTATAAGTGGGTGTGTGACAATTCTTTTCTTGGAAAGTAATTTAAAACAGAACATCTTTGAAGTAAGCCTCTTTCTGCGCCTGGAATGCTTCTAGCCTTTAGGATGCATTCTTTGTGCTGATAGTCTTTGGAGTGTTGAGTAGTAAACTTGATTTTTGGACTAAATAATATGGGCTTAAGAATTTTGCTTATAGGTCCAAATCAATTAAAAGGCCCAACATGCATAGCATTTCTAGAAGCATTATCTAGAAAAATCTATATAAATATCTACTAGAAATATCTATATAAATATCTAAGTAAGATATGTAGTTTTATAAAGAATATCTAGAGAATTCTAGGAAAATATCTTGATATGTGGTTTAGGTGTCTCTAGAAAATGTGTGGACTAGAATCTTCTTGTAAACACTATATAAAGGGGTAGTGCCCTCCATTTTGTAACAAGCCAAAAAGTGTGTAAAGTCTTGAATTTGAGAAATACAAGTTTCTTTTTTCATTTCCTTCTTCCTATTAGTGTTGTCCTCTTAAAAACCTTAGCCAATCCAAGTTAATAAACCCATCTTTCCTCCAACAAACTGGTATCAGAGCCCCAAGGTTCTTGTGAAAAAATGGCAAGTGGGATGATTCCTTTTCAAGTCCCCCAACTCAACAAGGATAACTACGACAATTGGAGTATAAGGATGAAA
This sequence comes from Olea europaea var. sylvestris, assembly GCF_002742605.1. NCBI lineage: Eukaryota > Viridiplantae > Streptophyta > Magnoliopsida > Lamiales > Oleaceae > Olea > Olea europaea. Next base: position 14,641,291 of record NC_036250.1, on the reverse strand, counting down.
GCATTGCTCGGGTCGCAAGATGCATGGGAGATTGTAGAGAATGGCTACACGGAGTCACAAGACGAGGTTGCTCTAACCCAAGCACAAAGGGATAGTTTGAAGGATGCAAGGAAGAAGGACAAGAAGGCGCTCACCCTCATCTATCAAGCCTTAGATGAAGGCATGTTCGAGAAAGTAGCTTGTGCTACTACAAGTAAGGAAGCATGGGAGATCTTGCAAAACTCCCACAAAGGAGTTGAGAAGGTGAAAAAGGCTCGACTTCAAACACTTCGAGGTGAGTTTGAAGCTTTACATATGAAAGAATCGAAATCAATTTCTGATTACTTCTCTAGAGTATTAGCTATTGTGAATCAATTAAAAAGGAATGGAGAAAAGTTGAACGACACTCGAGTAATTGAGAAGATACTTAGGTCTTTAGATTCTAAATTTGACTACATAGTTGTAGCCATTGAGGAATCTAAAGATCTAGATAGTCTGAGTGTCGATCAACTCATGGGATCTTTACAAGCCCATGAGGAAAGACTAAGGAAGAAAGTGAAAGAAGAGCCATTAGAGCAAGCTCTTCAAACAAAGCTCACTTTGAACGAGGGTGAAGGAAGATTCAATAGTAGAAGAAGCCAAAGAAGAAGAGGACGAGGCCAAGATCGAGGAAGATTGCATTCTACAAGGAGGAAAGAAGACAAAGTTCATTTTCTACTAGAGGTCGTGGAAGAGGAAAAGGTACGAGGAAAAATGAAGGACCAAGGTATGACAAATCTCAAATTAAATGTTACAATTGTCAAAAACTTGGTCATTATGCTTCAGAATGTAGAAATATTACTAACCAAGTTGAGGAGAAAGCCAACTACGCTTGTCAGGAAAGTGAAGTAGATCCTGCACTACTATTGGCTTACAAAGGTGAAGAGAGCAGAGAAAAGAATACTTGGTATTTGGATACAGGAGCAAGCAACCATATGTGTGGAAGAAAAAACATGTTTGTGGAGCTTGGTGAATCAGTAAGCGGTAACATTACCTTTGGAGATCAATCCAAGATCCCAGTGAAAGGAAAAGGTAAAATCTTGATCTGCTTAAAAAATGGTACGCATCAGTTTATCTCAAATGTCTATTGTGTGCCCAATATGAAGAATAACATTTTAAGTTTGGGACAACTCTTAGAGAAGGGCTATGATATTCATTTGAAGGATCATAGTCTTTCAATAAGAGATCAAAGAGAAAATTTGATTGCCAAAGTCCCTATGACAAGAAATAGAATGTTTGCGTTAAGCATTCAAAATGATGTTGCTAAATGCTTAAAAGCTTGTTTTAAAGATTTATCTTGGCTTTGGCACTTGAGATTTGGGCATCTTAATTTTGGAGGCTTAAAGTTGTTAAGTAAGAAGAAAATGGTGAAAGGTTTGCCTCCAATAAATCATGCGGATCAATTATGTGAAGGATGCTCACTTAGAAAGCATTCGAGAAAAAGTTTTCCAAAAAAAGCATCTACAAGAGCTAAGAAGCCGCTAGAACTTGTACACTCCGATGTTTGTGGGCCAATTAACCCAAGCTCTCTGGTAAGAGCAATTATTTTGTTCTTTTTATTGATGATTTCAGTAGAAAGACTTGGGTCTATTTTCTCAAACAAAAATTGGAAGTTTTTGAAACTTTTAAGAAGTTTAAAGCTCTTGTTGAAAAAGAAAGCGGATATAGTATAAAAGCCTTGAGATCGGATAGAGGAGGAGAGTTCACCTCCAAAAAGTTTGAGAAATATTGTGAGGAGAATGGAATTCGTCGTACATTGACGGTTCCATACTCTCCACAACAAAATGGAGTAGCAGAAAGAAAGAATAGATCCATTCTTAACATGGCCCGCTGCATGCTCAAAAGTAAGAGATTGCCCAAAGAACTTTGGGCTAAAGCTGTTAATTGCGTTTGATGAAGAAGGAGCTTGGGATTGGGGTGTCCAAGAAGAAGACTATGACTTCTTACCATTCTTTTATGAAGAAGAACAAAAGAATGGAGAGCAGCAAGAGATTATCAGTCCACCTCTATCACCTACTCATGGAAATGCTTCTCCATCATCTTCACAAGGAGAAAGTTCAAGCGAAAGGAAACCACGGATGAGGAGCCTACAAGAGCTATATGAGGTAATCGAGAATCAAAATGATCTCACACTTTTTTGTCTTTTTGTCGATTGTGAACCAATAGGGTATGAAGACGCAGTGCAAAATAAAAGATGGAGAGATGCTATGGATGAAGAGATTAAGGCTATAGAGAAAAATGACACGTGGGAGCTGACAACTCTTCCCAAAGGAAAGAGAGCAATCGGAGTTAAGTGGGTGTACAAGGCAAAGAAGAACGCTAAAGGAGACGTAGAAAGATACAAAGCAAGATTGGTTGCCAAAGGTTACAACCAACGGTCGGGAATTGATTATGAAGAGGTATTTGCTCCTGTTGCTCGTTTAGAAACTATAAGATTAATTATCTCTCTTGCAGCGCAAAATAAGTGGGAGATATTTCAAATGGACGTGAAATCAGCTTTTCTAAATGGTTATCTCGAAGAAGAAATTTATGTGGAGCAACCAATGGGCTATAAAGTAAAAGGACATGAAGGTAAAGTCTTGAAACTAAAAAAGGCTTTATATGGATTGAACAGGCTCCAAGGGCATGGAATAGTAGAATTGACAAGTATTTTCTAGAAAATAAATTCACAAAATGTCCTCACGAGTATGCCCTCTATACAAAGGTAAATGAGAAAGGAGATATTTTGATTGTTTGTTTGTATGTAGATGATCTTATATTTACAGGAAGTAATCAAAGTATGATCACTGAGTTTAAGAAGGTCATGGCTCAAGAATTTGAGATGACTGATATCGGCCACATGGCCTACTATCTTGGGATAGAGGTAAAACAAATGGAGGACTGCATTTTCATCTCACAAGAAGGATATGCGAAAGACATATATGAGTCATGTGAACTTGGGTTGTTCTCTAGTGAACCACAATCATTTGAAGAAGCCTCAAAAGAAGTATGTTGGACAAAAGCCATGAATGAAGAAATGTCCACAATTGAGAAAAACAAAACTTGGAAGCTTGTTGCCTTGCCAGAAGGGAAGAAAATCATTGGACTCAAGTGGGTCTATAAAATAAAATACAATGAAGATGGGTCGATCCAAAAGCACAAAGCACGTCTTGTTGCAAAAGGGTATTCTCAACAGCCCGAAATTGATTACACTGAAACATATGCTCCGGTTGCAAGAATGGAGACAATTCGTACTGTTTTGTCACTGGCAGCTCAATTGGAGGTATGTGTTTATCAACTTGATGTAAAATCAGCATTCTTAAATGATTAAATTCAAGAAGAAGTTTATGTCGAGCAACCCGAAGGATTTGAAATCAAAGGACAAGAAGGAAAAGTCTATCGTTTATACAAGGCACTTTATGGTTTAAAGCAAGCGCCGCGAGCATGGAATAGCAAAATCAATAGCTATTTCATCCAAAATGGATTCAATCGAAGCACGAATGAATCATCTCTATATGTCAATAATCTTGGAAGAGACTTTCTTGTAGTATGTCTTTATGTGGATGATCTTCTATACTTTGGTACAAGTAAAAGCATGGTGGAAGAATTCAAGAAAAAGATGATGAGAGACTTTGAGATGAGTGACTTGGGTCAAATGAAATACTTTCTTGGCATCCAAGTCAAACAAAGCCCGGGAAGAATTTTTTTATCTCAAGAAAAGTATATTGATGATCTTCTAGAAAAAATCAGCATGAACCAGTGCAAGCCAGTCTCTACTCCAATGGGGCCGAATGAAAAATTCCAAGTCAATGATGATGCTGAAAAAGTAGATGCTACACTCTACCGAAAGTTAATTGGTTCACTCATCTACCTCAACACAAGGCCGGATATCACTCAATCAGTGAGTTTACTTTCCAGGTTCATGAATGAACCAAGCAAGAATCACTTTACGGCGGCAAAAAGAATTTTGAGATACCTTAAAGGTACAAAAAATCAAGGCATTGAGTTCAAAAAGGAAAATAACTTCAACCTTGTTGGCTACACTGACAGTGATTGGGCAGGCTCACTTGTTGACCGCAAAAGTACATCGGGCTACATCTTTTGTCTTGGAACAAATATTATTTCATGGAGTTCGAGGAAGCAAAGGTCTATAGCACTATCTTCTGCAGAAGCGGAATACATTGCAGCTGCGGATGCCGCTTGTGAAGCAGTTTGGCTTAGAAGAATTCTAAAAGACTTGATGATTGAACAACAAGAGCCAACAACAATACATTGCGACAATATGTCAGCAATTGCTATGACAAAAAATCCAGTTTTTCATGCCAGATCGAAGCATATTGAACTACGTCATCACTTCATTCGAGATTTGGTAAGTCAAGAAGAAATTTGCATGGAATTTATCAACACAAATGATCAGCCAGCAGACATTTTAACAAAGGCAGTCACATTTGACAAGTTCGACAAGATCAAGGAAAAACTCAAGATTACAAATTAAGAGGGGGTGTTAAATGTGGCATTAATTTGTAATCTTAGGAAATAAATAAAGTTACATGCACTTGAAGAATCGTTTCCGCACTAACAAGTATTCCCTTCCCTTTTGACACAAGGAAAGGCTGTTACCTAAACATTTCTTTAATTTCTTGGTCACTTTTAATATTGACACCCTCTACTATCCTCCCAAACCATTCTTACTAGACTCAAACATAAACCTGGAGGGCAAAATGCACGTCCTAAAATACATAGAAAGAGCCTGTTATGATCAGAATGCCACCGGAGTAGTCCAAAATGAAATCTCCATACGATTAACCTGGTGCCTCACCTCTAATACCACGAATAAGTTCACTGTAGTTGATTGTGATACTAATGCTTTTGTGCATGGTCGTCTGTTTAACCAGAATTTTTTTGTAGCACAGGCACACATGGGTTTTTTTTTTAATTTGTGATTTCCTAAAAGGTTATCATGGCTAAGAAAGAAAAGATTGACGAGGTTGCATCCTTGTTCAAACACTTGTAATAAAACTTGTTGCAGTTGGCCCAATTGTTCCATTGCTGTAGCTAGCTTTTCTCACTCTCCCGTTCTCCACTTCCCCTCCGTGCACATTTCACCCTTGCTTTTAGAATCGACTCCTTGGTGGTTTTAAAAATTAGTTATTGTAGAAGAGAGATATATTGATATTAATTGTGTAGAATTCACTCTTAAAATCGAGTAGGTTGTAGGTATAAAAAAAAATAAAAAAATAAGGTGACATGGAATACAATTAGAGACATTGCAACTTCCAAAAAAAATTAGGAGTTGGGTTGACGTTTAATTGACTCTAGTTTTCACTCAAATAATAGTATACGACTCGTTGAATTGAATTATGACAATATGTCTAACATGCCTAGACCTAATCTTTGTTTGATTTTAAGTTTCGTGGATTCAAATTTGATTACTATGTTTGATTCAGTTGGGATTGGCAAAGAGATTGCTTGTGCAATCCTTGTTACCATCTGGTACAAAATGACTATCTGCTTTCAGTTTTATAGTTTCATTATATTAAATTGCCCAGAAGAATGAATATTGATACATGACTTATAACCTTTTTAATCACATGTTGTTTTCCAATTTTTAGCACATTATTTTCACAATAAGAGAGTGATACTGAAGCTAAGACACACTACAGAAATATATTCCAGGAATCACTATTATTGGACTTTATATCCACAAAAAATAAAAGTTGATCAGGATGAAGCACAAATTCTTTCATCAAATGGTGGACTAATGTTGCAAGAACAACTACCTGAAGAGAGAAGTCACCAGATACGGCAAAAAATTCACTTCTGCTGAGCTAAAGAAGGCCACAAAAAGCTTCCACGATGGTAGGATTATCGGTCAAGGAGGTTTTGCACTGTATATGTAGGCTTCTTCTCAGTTTATCATTCAGTAGCCATCAAGAAGTCCAAATAAGTTGATCCAAACCAAATACTATTTTGGCACCACAGAATACTGTTACCTTAACCGAAGTTTCTTTGTCACTTGTAATGAAATCTACAAATCTCCCAAGGCATTCGTACAGAACACCGCCATATAAATCACCAATATATCCCTGGAGAGCCAGTTACGCCTCTTGCAATTTATTGCAAAAGACTGTTATTCTCTGACTGGAACCAGAGTGTTGTATAGTTCTCCCTGGATAAATTTGCCTGTACAGTATACCTTACGGTAAATAATACAGCGAATAAGTTCACTGTTGTTGGTTGTGATATTTATGCTTTTGTATCTGGGCGTCGGAATAACAGGAAGTACCAGATAAGTTACACTGCCATGTGTGATACCGAGGATGATTTGGCGGACGGCTCGCTTTCGGGTTTAGGCTGTTGCCAGACGCCTATTTCAAAAGAGGTTTGGAGAGTTGAGGTGACTTTGAAGAGCTATGAAAACTTAATAATTGTAGCTATGGTTTTCTTGTTGAGGAAAGTGAATTCAGGTTTTATCCGAGAAAATTTTCCAGTCTGAGGAATGTACGAAGCTTCCTACGGTGGTTGATTGGGCAATAGGGAATGGAACTTGTGAGGAGGCTTAAAGTCCATGTCTAGTTATGTATGTAAAAGCACAAATTCCAAGTGTTACAAACCCGATGATGGTTATGGGGTATCGCTGTTTATGTTCGGGAGGTTATCAAGGAAATCCATACCTCCCTGATGGTTGTCACGGTATGATATTTAAAAACATATATGCTACTTTGTCATCCAATGGTCCACAAGCTTGTTATTGGGTAGTGGGAAAAAAAAAGTTCCAAGTCATATTTTATTAGAACACGTCGAAACAATAAGAATAATAGTCTTTTTATGATTCCAACTTGTTTTTGCAGATATTGATGAATGTCAAGATCGAAACCACAGTAAACGTGAAAAGCATTGTGATAACACAGTGGAGCGATATAATTGTCTTTGCCCAAAAGGTTACCATGGTAACGGAAAGGCTGTGAAAAGATTGGTTGATACCCAACAATAGTCAAGAGTCAAAAAAACCAACAACACATCACACACAAAAAATTACAAAAACTAAAAATCAACACAAAGAGATTTTTTCGGCCAAAGCCCCAAAGGTTCGATGATCACATCTAATGTCTAATCCTCTGTTGAGCATCAATGATAAATAGATAAAGCTATGTTACACTATAAGCCAAAAATATGGTAGGCAAATTACAATCAGTTCAAAAAACAACCAACTAGAGTCACAGAGACTTAACTTTACAAATGAACCCCAATCGATCAGTAGATCTTGCCAAGAATCACACTAGATCACTTAGTTTTGTGTCAACCTCCACAAATCAACTGAACCACACAAATTCTCTCCAACTTTCACTTAGAAATGCACCACATATCATTAATTTAAAGTATCATACAAAGATTACAACATCTAAACACTTAGATCACTCAAACATGTGTGACCCTAATGAGGAATGAGGTTTTCTCTTTTAAAAGTAGACGAACAGACAAACAACTGAAGAGACCGACCCCAACTCAAGCGTCAATAGGTGATATAAATTAGAAGAGTCTAGAAGCCACATACAACGGTTATGAAGAAGTCAGGTTTCATCAATCCAACCGTAGGTAATCACTTAAAAAAGTGTCATTTGATAAAACACGCTTTCAGTAGATAAAAAATTTTGGAAGAACACTTTCACTTCATTTGATCCAAGGTTCGAATCACGATAATCTCCACCTTGCTTCCAACAATTTTTTCAATTTGTGCAACCACGAGCTTCACCAGCAATTTATAATTTCACTTGCTCTATGTACCTATATGATCAATGCAAAGTGTCAAGAGATAGTAACTTTAAATAGTTCTGAAACTTGTTTAAAGGTATCATTTTTGTTCCCATGTCAGAAGGATTAAGAGAAGTATAAAGTTTATTAATCTTAATTAATCATCTTGAAATAACATCCCTTGTAAAATGATATTTGATATCAATGTTTTTTGTCCCATCATGAAACATGGGGTTTTTACTCAAATATATTGCACTTTGATTATCAGAGAAAATAACATGATTTATATCCATAAAACCAAGTTCTTTAAGAAGCCTAGTTAACCAAATACATTGTTTACATGCATCAACAACGACAATATACTCTGCTTCAGTTGAAGACAGAGCAATAATCTTTTTTAATTGGGTTTTTTTTGGCTCGATTGGATTCTCTTAGGTTAAGTTGAGTTCGTACGTAGAACATTCTTAACATCCTTCAATTTTCTTCTGTACTTATGTTTTCCTTCAAATCTCTCAACGTATTTCCCATAGAATTAGCTATCTATAGCAAATGGAAAGAAATTTCCATGGATTGGTCTAGCTTAAATGTGGTTGCATGCAGATCCAGAAGCTATTGAATTTGCGCATGGACGTTAACTATGTCTGTAAATGTAACTATTGATTTAGTGTATCATTTATTTTTATATGCAAAGCACCGTCTTGGGCAAAATGTATGCTATAAGGTTAATTTTCTCAACTCATTACCCACAGTCTTTGGTGCCTGTGTAGACTTGGTAATTAATTGGTTGCACGTCTTTGGGGAGGAGAAGGTGTCATAGTTTTTACCTTGTGTCGTGGTAAACCTGTTGTAGGTGATGTCAAATTTACTATATATTTGTGGCATGTGTGGTTTCCATCTATAAGTATCACTTTCCATCTTGTGCTTTTTGTTTTGGCTGCTACAATTACTCCTTTAGATATAGAGGTTGCATAGATCTTTTTCACTTCTTGTTTTGTAAAATATTTTTTTTATTCTTTTCCCGTCCCCTTTATCCGCCTTTTGTCTGCTTATATTTTTCAAGATTATATGCTAGATCCCACCATATTTTGCTCAATGAGTATGAGAAAGGAGATTGAGAATGAGTTAGATGTGCCTATTTAATGTAGGAATGTCTACAAGTCAATTGGTGAAAAGCATGTCTTAAGATGCGTGAGCTTCAAAGTAAAATATCTTTGCTTTTGATTGTTCAATTTCTCACTTAAAGGTGTAACTTTTGCTTCGTTCTTTTGGAATTTGAAAGGAGTTATTTTTGTTATTTATTTTATTATTATTATTATTTTTTTTGGGTTAAAGATTTCTTGATTAAATGTTTTCCTTGTGTTTCTTCCTGATTTCAAGTTTAATTCTCTAATAGTAGTTGTGCATTTATTTATTGATGTGTAGTTATGAAATGTGTACACTAAATTTAACATGTTCATTGGAGTTTTCATGGGGCCGTCTTCTTAAGGGTGTCTCAAGGCTTGACAACAATGGTGCACGGAAGACTAACAAGTCTCCATTTTTTACTTCTTAAAATGTGAATTAATGCTTATCTGTCTTCACATGATCAAGCGAAGTAATTAAATGAATTTATTTTGTTTCTGGCTGATTCTATTGTAGCCAAATGGAGAAGCAATACCTTTGGCTGCTGGATTTGTGTGTCAGGCATCAACGAGGGAAGATGCTGGCCTTGTGGTCGATATGATATGCCAAAAGAAGATGGGTAAATGTGCATTATTACTTGTTGGCCCTCTTGGTACTGGGAAAACTGCTTTCGCCCATGGAATATCCCAAGAAATTGGTAGCATGATTTTATGGATATATTATTTCTTATTTCTTGTCACCATTGTCTTTCTTCATTCTACCTCGATTTTTCTGCGTGGATAAATATTTTCTTTCATTGAATATATTAGCTTTGACTTTATTATTGATGCTTGGACTTTTTTAACTTTTTTGTTATGAGGATTCCATTCTGCTCCAGCTGATGAAGTAAATTTTCTTACATTCTAACTTGGGATATAGGTTGAGGAGTCATGACGTTGAAAGCCCATGAAAGTGGTAAATTGAATAATCGTATTGCTAAACCAACTCCGTCAGTCGTGGTTTACTTGATATATTGGCTTCTCAAAATCTCACTACTTTCTCGGTTTTTCTCCAAAATATTATAGTAGAGATTACATGTGGAGATCTTTTCTCGGATATTATAGGTTTTGGGATATATCTTTTTTTGCCTTTTCTGTTCTTGTGCAGGACTTGTGTTTGGTACTTTTCTAGAAATTAGTTTTCGGACGATCTACAGAAAATGCCTATTTAGCATAGATTCACACCCCATGCATCAATCACATTCGGATTATTAATTTGAAATCTCTTATTTCTTCCCTCACTCAGGGCGGACCCACATGGGTCATGTTGGGTCAAATGACCCCACAAAATTTTGCCCCTTTTTTTATTTTTTGTTTTTTACAATTTATTTTGATACACTCGTCGGGATACCAAATAAAATCAAAATATTACATTCTTAATACCATTTTGAAGTGCTCATGGCCTAATTTTTCACTTATTAATGACATGCGAAGTGGTCAACTATAGCAAAAGTTATGACATGTTAAAGTAGAGCGTTTGAAACTAGTATTTTAAAAATTTTGATAATATCCTAATTTTAAAAATTCGTTTGCGATAATGTGCTATCTAAATCCACAAATCATCTATGCCATGTAAAAGTTTGTTTCGAAAACTACATCGTTTTCATATCGAATGGTCCAAATAGATATTGAAAATAGTTAAATATGTATCAAATGTACGTTTCAAAAAAGACGTCTAACTCATTTTTTTATTTTAAAAAATTCAATTAATTATTAATTTTGCACGATAAATTTTTCAATATAATTTATATCGTTTCATTCGGAAGTTTTACATGAAATATGACGTAAATTTTTTAGAATATAATTTATGTCGTTTCATTCGGAAGTCTTAAATGAAATATGACTTGAGTTTTTTAGGATCGTTACAGATTAAATATAATTTGAATTACTTTTGAATTATATTTGCTTTAAATTTGAATTTCATTTACTTCCTGAACTAAACTTGAATTTTATTTCAATTCATTTAATTTCTATATTTCATTTAATTTACTCAATGTTAGCTCAGCATTTGTCAATTAAATGATAAACAAAACTGTTGACACACAAAAAGTTCAGCCCAAATCGAATAACCCAAGGAATGAAACCCAATTGGAGGATCCCCAAATCAGATAGCCCAAAGAACGGCCCAATCAGCCAATTCAAGATAAAGGCCCAAATAGGGAAGCCCATGAGCGCGGTAATACCATCGTCCAAGCTTGCAAGTCGCCCAAGATTTGAGCGAATGGATTGCCATGCAGTCGCTCAGAGCTGTGACCCTATTCTCGCCCAAACCTTCGAGTCGCCCAGGATCTTAGCAAACATAAGATGTTATGGTTACCCAAAAGTGCGGTTAATGAAGCAGTTATTGAGTAGCCCTATCACGTTCCACGATTTAAGGAATTCAATTGAAGACGGTTGAACAACTAAAAGTAATGGCAGTAGTTAGAGAAGGCAATTCCATGACAAGTTGGCCACCATGAAGAAAGTGGGCAGTTATAGAGCAATCAAGCAGTTTTTAAGCGGTTGATCACGAAGAGATCATCCAGGGAGTATAAAAGGAAGAAAAGACAAAGAGCAAAGGACCCCGAATCAAACACTCTCAAACAGAGAATATGTAACTTTCAATTTCTTAGTTTAGATTTAAACACTTCTTTTCAGTAACTCGTGTGCTTGCTCCCCTTGGAGGCATTCTGTTTTCTTTTTCCAATTGTAAAGTCACTGCCAATAAAAATACCCCTTTTTGGGACTTTATCTCAAGAGGTTTGTCCCTTACACAATCGTCTGATCCCTTTTTAATTGTTAGCGACTAACCCGCGCGAAACAATTTGGCACGCCCATTGGGACAGTGGTGTTTGGTGTTGAAGATACAAAAGGTGAAACAATATGTCTCAGAGATCCAATAAGGAAGCAGCAAGTCAGGAAGGAGTCCAGTCTGTGATCAAGCGATATGAGGAGCAGCATAGCTCTCCATAAACAGATGGACAGAATCAGAGCAGTAACAGTCGTTACGAATCAATGACAGAGTTGAGTCCTCGAACTATGCATGCACTACTTGGAGAACTCACACAAGATGTCGTTGAACAGATAAATCTTCGAAATATTCATAATATGGAAAGATTTACCCATAATGGGAATGCACATTATGACAACGTGGCCAAACAACTGAATACTTTGAACGAAATAATGAATAAGTTAGTAGGCCAAATTTGTCAACCAGTTATGCCTCTTGCAAACCACTTTCAAACTAGGACAATTGTGGGACATAATCCCCAAATCCTAAATCCAAATCAAGGGGTAGAACCACCTTTCGGTCCCTCTACTTCAAACCAGGGGGATGGTGTAATGCCAAATCAGAATAATGGTAGTGGTACGCCTAACTTGAGGGGTAATCCAAATGTAAGAGATAATATCCTAAATAATAGGCAGAGTACCCCACGTGTTAATAAGGGAATAAATGTTCAGGCTAATGGTAACAATGGTTCAAATCATGGTAACTTTCTTGCCAATCAAGGACCAAATATCAGGCCTCAAACAAATCAACCGGTTAACCAACCTGGAGGAATTCCATATGACCCCAACATCATGTTGAGGAATCAGATTATGGAAATCGTACAGGATCAGATGGCTTTTGGGGTACGTCCTGTCATTAGGCCGACTTACACAAAGTCATATCATGATTGGGTAGACCAAGCATATCCATGGCCTAGAGGATATAAAGTACCAGAATTCTCACTGTTTACCGGTTTAGGGGAGGTGTCTACTCCAGAACACATAGGACGATTCACACTGCAACGTGGTGATGTAACTGATTATCATAAAATGAGGCTTTTTCCTAGTTCATTAACAGGAGTAGCTTTCTCCTGGTTCATCAATTTGCCAGCGAACTCTGTTCAAACATGACAACAATTGGAACAATTATTCCACGCTCAGTTTTATAAGACTGAGTCTGAAGTTACTTTGGCCGATTTGGTGAATCTATGTCAAATGCCAAACGAATGGACAGAAGGTTTCCTCCAAAAGTTCAAGACAGCAAGAAGTAAATGTTTTGTACCTTTGCCGGAAAAAGAGTTTGTCAAAATCGCTCAAGGTTGTTTGAGCTTTGATTTGAAAAAGAAATTCCAAGATAAGGAATTTCCTAACCTTTTCCAATTGAGCGCGAACGTGATTAGGTATGAACAATTGATAAGAGAAGAAGAGCAGATAAAAAATTCTAGCAAGGGGACTTATTATAGAGACCCAAATTTTGATGTTCATACCATCAATAACGAGTCATACGATCAGACCGAAATGTGTTTGATCGAATTAGTCAAAGGAGACACGTATACTTGTCCTATAATGGCTAAGCCTAGACCATCGGGTAAGGATGAGCCTATGAAAGATGAAAACATAAAAGCTAGAACGTTCCCGTTCGATGTAACCAAAGCTGACCTTATATTTGATAAATTATATAAGGATAAGCAGATAAAGTTGAGCGATAAGCATAAATTGCCAAGCCCTGAACAAATTAAGGGTAAAAAATATTGTAAGTGGCATAATGCATAGTCACATTGACTAACAATTGCTTGGTTTTTCACCATGTGTTACAGAATGACATTGAATCAGGACGAATTACGTTCGATGATAACAAGAAGATGGCAGTGGATGAAAATCCTTTTCCACAGCCACTTGGAGTGAATATGGTGACGTCTGGTTTCAAAAACAAATTGCCAAAATTCAAATTGGTTATAGATGATGGAGAAGAAGACCCTGGACCACATCCTAGTGTCTTTAAGCGTATTAATGGGAAGGAGCCAAAAAATGATGAAGACGTCTTGTGTGCAAGATGTAAAAGAGAAGTGAGTGGGAATACAAAGAAACCAGGGATATGGCAGCATCCCCATCGCCCTACTTTCTTCCCAAACGCTCAGCCTGGTAGAGGGCGAGGTACATCATTCTATAAGGAACCGCCTTTTGAGAGGCAGTTCAAGCTAGTAAATAATGGGAAAACATTCAGGCCACAACCTCGCCAACCAAATGTATGGCATTCGTTCCAGTATAATGCAGGAAAGGTGATACCCTTCAACGAGATGACTAGAACCCAACAAAGGCATTTCCAACGAAATTATGGACGAATGATGAGGCAATGATAGGGAGTGCCACGTCCTAAGGTGCCTAAACTACTCAAGGTAGCCAATCAAAATGTTCTTAAAGACAGTGAAGAGACTGATACAGATGAATCAATAAAAGAGTTACCAGAAACTTCTTCTGGGAGATCGAAGTTTGAGCGAGACAGAAGGGATGGAGAAGATCCAGATCAGCCCCTTACTATTCAGTTTGGTATGTTACCTCCTGTCGTGGCTAATAACTATTTACTAGCCAATGAGTTCAAGAATAAAGAGAAAGAAGAAGAAGAAAGAGAGGATAACAAAGGAGAAGCATGCGTGCTGGAATATGAAGAAGGCTAGACTTCTAGAGAGGCCTACAATGGTGAGGAAGATGATGGTATGACAGACATTGAAGAGGAAATCGACTTGGAAGCAGAAAGAAGAAGAAGATGAGTATTGTACAATGCTCTGTTGAAGTAACTACATCAAGAGGGAGTTCGTGAAGTAGACTTATTGGGAGAACCATCTGGGCGTTCTTTCAATTTTTACGTGCTTTACCAGTCGCCCAAAAGGAAGAAGAGAGTGCCTCACTCTGAAAAGTATGGATCACCTCCAAGAATAATGCCTCCTCCCACAGGTTGGGTAACTGAAAATAAAGCATCAGAAAATAGTAAAAAGGAAATTCAGGAGACAGAGGCTCAGTGCAATATGCTGCACGTTGACTTATCACAAAAGGATAACTCGACAGAGGAATAAGCGGTCAGCCATGAAATTGACTAAACACTTGAGGACATTGTACGTTAAAGCTCTAGTTAACGACATACCTGTGGCAAAAGTGCTTGTCGATAATGGAGCAGCTAAAAACACCATTCCATCTAGGATGATGAGGAAATTTACAAAGACAGAAGGGGATATGATTCCAACAGTAGTCATCCTTACAAGTTTCAATGGAGGAGTAACTGCAGCTAAGGGAGTTATGCCATTGGACATAACTTTAGGGACAACTACTAGGACCACAGTCTTCTTTGTAATAGATGGTCCTACTAGTTATAATATGTTACTAGGAAGAGATTGGATACACGAAAATCGCTGTATACCCTCATCGCTCCATCAATGCCTGGTTTTTTGGAATAGCAAGGATGAAGCAGAGGTGGTGCAGGCCAATCATAGGCCTTTTGTCGCAGAAGCAAACTCAGTGGAAAGGTTCATGTACGAAGGAAACTATGGACCTATCAGGGTAGTCCAAGATGGGGAAGAAACTCAAATTGTCACGCAAAGTAAAGAGCCATTTTCAGTGGACACACTTACTGAAATGTTCAGTCAGATGAGGCCAAATATAGTGGCCCTAGAAGAGCCAGTAATTGGCAAAAGAATAATCAAGGAGTCTTGAATGAGTTCTAAGCAACAAAATCGAATGGCCGATATTCAGGCCTTCAAAGCCAAATTAATGGCTTTCAATAAAGAATGCAAGGAGAAGACGAAAGAAGAGGCAGCCCTGAAAGCGTTGAAAGACAAATTAGCAGTATTCGAATTGGAACAAAGTATTGGCCGAGAAGTCAACAAGGTGGATTGTTTAGAAGAAGAAGTGCCTACAAGGGAACTGGACGATGAAGTAATGCGGATCATCAAGCCTGGATACGCTCAAGCACAAGACCCTCTGATTAAAGTAAATATTGGCAATGAAGGAGAAGATCGTCCAACATTCATCAGCCAGATGCTCGATCAAGAGGTTAGTAATAAATTAATCGCTTTGTTAAAGGAGTATAAAGATTATTTTGCTAGGGAATATGAACAAATGCCTGGTTTAGATAGAGACTTGGTGGAACATAGATTATCAACTAAACCTAATTTTAAATCTCATAGGCAACCTCCCAGATGTTTTGCTCCTAATGTACTCCCTAAGATTAAGAAAGAGATAGAGCGATTATTAAAAGCAGGCTTTATTAGAACAGCCAGGTATGTCGAATGGTTGTCCAATATCGTGCCAGTACTAAAAAAGAACAGTAAACTAAGGGTGTGCATAGACTTTAGGAATTTAAACATAGCCACACCCAAAGATGAATATCCAATGCCCACGGTAGATTCTTTAGTAGACTCAACTGCCGGACACGTCATGTATTCCTTCATGGATGGGTATTCAGTATACAATCAAATTCATATAGCTAAGGAAGACATACACAAAACTGCCTTTAGATGCCCGGGTCTTTAGGATGTTTTGAATGGGTAGTCATGCCTTTCGGCCTGAAAAATGCAGGAGCAACTTATCAAAGGGCAGTGAATCTAATTTTTCATGATATGATAGGCAAGTTTGTTGAAGTGTATGTAGATGATATAGTGGTTAAATCCATTAAAGAAGAGGACCATTTCGAACAGTTAAGATGTTCATTTGAGTGAATGAAGCAGTATAAGCTAAAGTTGAATCCCTTGAAATGTGCATTTGGTGTTAATGCAGCGAACTTTCTTGGTTTCTTGGTACACAAAAAAGGGATTGAACTTGATAAAAATAAAGCGAAGGCCATTTTAGAGGCCAAACCACCTAGCAACAAAAAAGAATTGCAAAGGTTTCTAGGCCAAGTAAACTTTTTAAGACGCTCCATTATTTCACTAAGTGGGTAGAGGCAGTACCTTTAAAGGAGATCACCCAAAAGAATGTCATAGAATTTATCTGTGATCACATCATTTATAGATTTGGAATTCCACAAATTTCGATGGTAGATCATGGAACATCTTTGAATGGGGATCAAGTGAATAAATTCTTGAGCGAGTTTGGGGTTAAATTAGTGAACTCCACTCGCTTTTAAAGTTGAAAAATCAGGACGAATTTGTCTGGAAAGAAGAACATCAAAAGGATTTTGAAAGCCTGAAGACATATTTATCAAGTCCACCAGTGTTGGTGTCACCAATCCAAGGACGCACAAATTTCGATGGTAGATCATGGAACATCTTTGAATGGGGATCAAGTGAATAAATTCTTGAGCGAGTTTGGGGTTAAATTAGTGAACTCCACGCCATATTACGCTCAATCCAACGGACAAGCAAAATCTTCTAATAAGATTCTAAAAAATATCATAAGGAAAATGATAGATGAAAATGCTAGAAATTGACACGAATGTCTAAACAAGGCCTTATGGGCTTATAGGATGTCGCCTCGGTCAAGTACAAAAATTACTCATTTCCAACTTACTTATGGACAAGAAGCCATTTTGCCTATGGAAATCAACGTGCAATCGATCAGAATGTGTTTGCAACTTAAGTTAAGTGGTGATGAGTATACTGAATCACTAATTCAAAACTTATTAGAACTGGACGAATTAAAGTTAGACGTCCTAGATAGATTGCAAGTTCAAAAACGAAGAATGGTTAAATTTTATAATAAAAAAGTNCCTTGACATACCTGAAGAAATTGAATTAGAAATCAATTCGTTCGAACTAAAACCCTGGGTGTTGTATTTCGATGGATCAAAAATCTCTAAAGGTGTAGGAGTAGGAGTAGCATTAATAAATCCTTTAGGGATTTGCTACAAGTTCGCATTCACTTTGGATAGGATGTGCACCAACAATCAGGTCGAATATGAAGCCTTAATCGTGGGCCTAGAACTAATGATAGATATGGGGGTAAAGAATGTAATCATTAGAGGCGATTCTCAATTGGTAATTCATCAATTGATTGGTGATTTTAAATGCCAAAGTGATTCCATCATGAGTCAATATGAAATCGCCTAAGAGTTGTTAGAAGAATTCGACCAAGTAGAACTTCAATGCGTTAATAGGATATATAATGAACTTCATTGCATACAAGATGGAGATGCAATGGATTGGAGAACAGAGATTAAAAGGTTCCTTAAAAAACCTAATGAAGGAAACAGTAGAAAAATAAAGCTGCGTTTGCTAAACTATACACTAATAGATGAAGAGTTGTTTAAGAAATGCTCTGATGGTATATTGCTAAAATGTGTAAGTTTGCAAGAAGTCAGGACGATCATGGATGAAGTGCAAGAAGGGATATGTGGAGCTCATCAAGCTGGTCAAAGGATGAGATGGTTAATTATTAGGAGTGGATATTTTTGGACAAAGATGGGAGAATTATGCGTTCAGTATGCAAAGAGTTGTTTAGCATGTCAAAAGCATGGTCCAATACAAAGGGCGCCAGCACGAGAGATGGCACCTATTATTAAACCTTGGCCGTTCAAGGGTTGGGCGATAGACCTGATAGGGAAGATTTATCCCTCATCGTCCAAGCAACATACTTTTGTTATAGTTGCAACTCATTATTTCACTAAGTGGGTAGAGGCGGTACCTTTAAAGGAGATCACCCAAAAGAATGTCATAGAATTTATCCATGATCACATCATTTATAAATTTGGAATTCCACAAACTTTGATGGTAGATCACGGGACATCTTTAAATGGGGATCAAGTGAATAAATT
>NC_036250.1:14553929-14622704 GCF_002742605.1 Olea europaea var. sylvestris | reverse complement strand
ATAGATGAAAATGCTAGAAATTGACACGAATGTCTAAACAAGGCCTTATGGGCTTATAGGATGTCGCCTCGGTCAAGTACAAAAATTACTCATTTCCAACTTACTTATGGACAAGAAGCCATTTTGCCTATGGAAATCAACGTGCAATCGATCAGAATGTGTTTGCAACTTAAGTTAAGTGGTGATGAGTATACTGAATCACTAATTCAAAACTTATTAGAACTGGACGAATTAAAGTTAGACGTCCTAGATAGATTGCAAGTTCAAAAACGAAGAATGGTTAAATTTTATAATAAAAAAGTTATAGCCAAGTCGTTCAGCCTGGGCGAATTGGTTTGAAAAATAGTACTCCCTTTGGATAGCAAAGATCCAAAGTATGGCAAATGGTCGCCCAATTGGAAAGGACCATATAAAGTAAATAATGTGTTGCCTAATGGAGCCTATCATTTGGAAGATTTAGATGACACCAAGAATATGAGGTTCATTAATGGCAAATATTTAAAAAAATATGTTCCTTCCTTATGGGAAAGTGAACAAATAAAAGCGTAATCAAATCGCATTGAACGATTGTAGAGTAAAAAGGGCCAGAGCGAAATACGTTCAAAATAAATTCCTTTATTATCAAACGTTCATTACAAAGTTGCAAAATACAGAATAATAAATGCTCTACAAGTTACAATTAAGAGTAAATTAATCTCCCAGTCGATCGTCGAGTAAGAGGGTGAACTGGCCTTGATTGCCATCCTAATCGCACTGCTGCAAAGGCAAGCAGAGAGGCCGAAAAGCACCCCCAGCATGCAGAAGAGAAGAGAAGCACCCTCGCATCGCCTTCCTAAATGCATCGCTGTAATGAAGGGCAAGGACGCTGAGAAGCACTCTCAGCAAGCAAGATGGCCTGCAAGCACCCTAAAAATTGTCTTCCATCATCGAACTCCTTGTAGGAACGGAGACGATGGCAAAAACTTTGCTGCTGGCCAAAGAATATTTCCTATATCTCCCATACCAAAGGTGACATCAAGAAGGATGGCAAAATGGGCAGATCAGATGATCCATTTCCATGGAAAACGAAGATTTTGGATTGATTGTCAAAATGTTAAATAATGGCAGCAAATTGGTTTTTTGAAGAAGAAAATGGAAATGAAGATGGAAAGTGTGAAGTATACGTGCATTTATAGGGGGTGAAGGTGAAAAGACAGAATATGAATAGCCACATTCGTGCCTAGTAAATGGAATTAAGTGGCCCAAATTCTTGAAAAAAAAAGGCAGAAATATTAAGAGAAGATGTGGAAATTTTTTTAGCATAATGCAGTTAAATGCCTGAGCGATTGATGATTAAAAGACAAACGTCAATAAATACACAAGAAGTTAAAATAGTTATTCATTAACGATGATGGCTGCTGTTATGATCAAAATTAGCAATGAATATCAATACAAGGTTATAAAGGGAAAGTCAATACGAATTCTTTCCCTAAGTCTCCCCAAGTCCTCGCTCTGCCGAGAAGAAGTGATATTCAATTCAGCAACAACATCATCATCAACTTCCAGCTTCTTGTACTGCTCGACCAAAGACTTAGTTCGTTCAATTCCTTGGGAGGCATTACGCTTTTTAGCAACCCTTCTCGCCTTGCAGTCGTCCATATTGGCTTGAAGCTCCTTCATCTGTGCAGCCAAACTAGTCATCAAAGAGTCTTCAATCATGACTTCGGAAGAGATTTCTTTCAATTCATCCTCAGCTTTGTTGATCTCCAGAAGCAAGGAATCTTTTTCAGATACAGCGTGAAGATATTGAGTACTTTTGGCCTTCAGTTCAACATTTTTGGCCAGCAAGGAGAGGACCTCAGAATGGACAACTTTCAATGTCGCTTTAAAATCAGCAGAAAGATTGAGCGATGGAAGTGTCAGTGCTTGCTCCAATTTCGCATTAAAATGCTCAAACTTATCCTTATGCTTCGCAGCATTAGCCTTACCGATGTCCATATCCATGAAGGACACATACTCAAATATCGACTGCTTGAGGAACTTCATATCTTCCTCTGAAGAAGCAGAAGGACGACTGGCTGAAGCAAAGCGAGATGTCTTGACTTGCCCCCAGGAAGTGAACAAGTCTTGGATGGAACACACAATTTTATCAGCATCCTGCAAAGAAAGTTGCCAACATTGAAGGTTTCCACTACACTAAACAAAGTGAAAGTAAAGGTGAAGCAAAGGTTACCTCATCAGCAATCTTGGAAGGTGGCATATCCCCAGCCAAATCTACCACCTGTGGCTCCACCATTCGTGAGGACTTCCCCTTGTCTAAGTAAGAAGAGCTTGCCGCAACGGGCAGACTCATGGGAGCATCTGCAGAACTCAAAAAGCAACAAATCAAAGACCAATAGCACAAGCAAAGGTAAAGCATCAAAAAATGAATTACCTTCTGCTTCGATGTTTGGGGGTCAAAGCCCTGAGAAGAAGGTGGCTCATCCATTGGTTGTGATGAAGATTCTGAGACTGAAGATTTCTCTTTAAGCGTAGTCCCTTCATCAGCTGGATTGGACGAAGCAACCTCAGCAAAGGATGATGGAGCAGGAGCAGCAAACACCAAAGCCTTCAAAGGAGAGGCTGAACTTTTCTGAGAAATCCAAATAAACCATCAGCACATGGAAAAGTTTCAAGTATGGAAAGGTAAACTTGTGAGTAAACCAATTTAATTACCTTCCTCCTAATGATGAGAGGGGTGTCATCATCATCAGCAGCATCATCCTCCAAAATGGGAGATGCTGAGGCTGGCCGTTTACGGCTTGGGGCACTTTTAGCTGCAGTGGGCTTGGCAGGAAGAGAAGTCGATGGACGAGCAGACTGTTTACCATGAGCAGGGGAAGAGGGACTCCTAATGGACACAGGAGTGACCAAAACAGGAGAGGTGGAAGAAATGTTTGGCTAGTCCAGTGAATGGAAAGGGCGATTGGCATCAGTTGCAAACAATTTGCGCTTCACTGACGGCCAGAGTCGTTCAAAAAGGGGATGGATGGCACGACTAGGATTGAAGGGGGCTAATGAAAAGTTGCTCGTCAAAAGAATATTGCGAGCATCTATAGCTTCTGCCTCTGCCTTATTAATGGTGTGGAAGCGGTCTATCAAATTTCTTGAATAGCAAGGGGGAACGGGCCAAGTTTGGCCAAAACCAAGTTGGAGAGCAAAAAATTGGGAGCATATATTTCAACCCCAGCTTTGGCATTGGTCCCAGTCAAAATATCATGGAACAACTCCCTCCCGGTCAAAAACTGAATCCAAACGAATAGAGAGGTGTTCGCACTATCCAGAGTGGATGGAGGTTGCACATAATCTGGAGTCAAAAAGGGAGGAAAAGGAAAGAAGGAAGGGATTGAATCCAGAGTATAAAAGAATGAAAAAATGTCGTTTTTGGATATATTTACAGGAGTCAGGGGATCAATAGCTAGCTCATAGTAGCTAGCAGAAGGACTGGAAAAGGATGGAGCACCAAGCGATAGAAAATAGGCTCTCAGCCACATTTGAGTGAACCAAAGAGGCCCACTGCTAGTGGGAGATGCACCATTCTTCAATTGGGATTGAAGAGAAGCCATGCCTCTTTAGAGGGCAGCTAGAAAGAAAGAACACAAATTTAGAGGCCTACCACGCGCCAATTCGTGCGCTATGGGTAAATAGCTCATGGAGGGCTTCATGCTTGGCACACACAAAATGTATTTACAAAGCCAAATCTGAAGAAGGGCCACATGCTCAGCATGGAAAGGCTCAGTGCTCAAGTGGTTATGACAGGTTTGCAGGCTCAAATAAGACTCGGTGAGTTTTTTTATCAAATTTTGGGGCGACACCAGAAATCAAAATACCAGGAAAATGGTATCGCCCAAAGGTGGTAGATTTACTAGGGCCCCAACATCCCTTAAGATAATGGACATGGGACCAAGAGGGAAAACAAAAGTGTTATACTCAGAAGACCAAAAACTTAAAGCGATTGGAAAGTGCTGGGTCAAAAATAGGGGGTTAAAGAAAGATTTCTAAGAAATCAGAAATCCTAGCACTATAAAAAATTGCCTTAGTAGGACCATGGTCCACAAGGCGAGCATGCCATCTACGAAAAACGACATCAGATTTAGGCCAAGTGCGAATACCTCTTTCGCGAAATGGCCTTAGCGGCAGAGAGTTTAGAAACGGAGGGCCTTGAGTACAAGGGAACAGTTGACCGACCGCTGCTTGTTCGATGGCCTCGGCGTTGTTGAATGAAGGACCTAGTTAGAACTCATTGAGTTCGATATTGGCTGGTGCAAAGAAGTTCGGAGTTATATATGGCCGAGTGAGGAGTTTCTGGATGTCTTCGAAACTGAAGGAATCACCAGACTGGGATTGTGAAGCAGCCATTAGGAACGAAATAGAGTTTGTCGAAGTTTGCTTAAGAAACGTAGCAGAGAAGCAAGAAGATGAACAGTAATATTGTGAGAGAGAAGCGTGAAACAATGAGGCGTGATTGAGTGGTGCAATGAAATGGCGTATATTTGGGTGTTATAAGGGTTTGCAAATGTTGCACCTTTTCAGGCTATGGAAAAAGACAATGATTGAAATTCTTGGGAATTTCGAATGTTGCTGGGAAACACAAAGTGAATATGGCAAAAAATTAATAATTGGTATTAATTCTGCCAAATTGGGGGGTAATTGTTGACACACAAAAAGTTCAGCCCAAATCGAATAGCCCAAGGAATGAAACCCAATTAGAGGATCCCCAAATCAGATAACCCAAAGAACGGCCCAATCAGGCTATTCAGGATAAAGGCCCAAATAGGGAAGCCCATGAACACGGTAATACCATCGTCCAAACTTGCAAGTCACCCAAGATTTGAGCGAATGGATTGCTATGCAGTCGCCCAAAGCTGTGACCCTGTTCTCGCCCAAACTTTCGAGTCGCCCAGGATTTTAGCAAATATAAGATGTTATGGTTACCCAAAAGTGCGGTTAATGAAGCAGTTATTGAGTAGTCCTATGACGTTCCACGATTCAAGGAATTCAATTGAAGACGGTGGAACGACCAAAAGTAATGGCAACAGTTAGAGAAGGCAGTTCCATGACAAGTTGGCTATCATGAAGAAAGTGGGCAGTTATAAAGCGATCAAGCAGTTTTTAAGTGGTTGATCATGAAGAGATCATCCATGAAGTATAAAAGAAAGAAATGACATAGAGCAAAAGACCCCAAATCAAACACTCTTAAACAGAGAATATGTAACTTTCAATTTTTTAGTTTGGATTTAAACACTTCTTTTCAGTAACTCGTGTGCTTGCACCCCTTGGAGGCATTCTGTTTTATTTTTCCAATTGTAAAGTCATTGCCAATAAAAATACCCCTTTTTGGGACTTTGTCTCAAGAGGTTTGTCCCTTACACAATCGTCTGATCCCTTTTTAATTATTAGCGACTAACCCGCGCGAAACAGATTATGATAATTGATGAATACTGGAGTATATTATACATGAGAGATATGTATGAGAGCCCCCTTTGTGTATTCTCCTCTTGGGTATCTGTAATGGTCGAAAATTGGTGAAAAATCACGCCCAAATTAGTATCCAAAAGAGTTCCAATCGAATAAGGAAAGTTACATTCGTGCGCGAATTTTTTGTCTCTGCACAGCAGTCAGTATTTTGAACATAACTTTGTCTCCCGATATCCAATTGAGTTGATTCAAAATGCGTTAGAAAGATAACTAAAAGGAACACAATTTTCCTAGAAATAGATATTTTCCAATTCGGATGTTTACTATGCCAAAAATTGGTCGCAGTCCTTGAATAAAAATCTGAAAAATATATCATGTGATTGGAAGTCGATTTATGGTAATATTCTGATGATATTCCATTCCTTTTTTACTTCTAATTGCATCCAGTTGACTCCCATCAATCTTTAAAATATCTCTTATGGTCCAATTCAACCATTGGATATTTGCAATTTGGTCCTCAACTTTGTACTTCGCCATTTTTCGCTTCTTTCTTTCAATTTAGCTTCTAACCATTGAGTTTTACCTAATAAATGAAATATACAACAAATTAGGCTATAATTACTTTAAAGAACTATTAAATGTCTATATTTTTAGGTCTACATAAATGTATAACATACACTTATCAAATATCTCCAAACTTAAACATTTGTTTGTCCTCAAACAAAATCATAGCCTAACTTAACAAACACACAAATATGCAAAATATTTTGGTTGGATAATCGAGCTTTTTACATCAGGAATGGAGATCACCATATTAAATTTACAAACTGCTTCAAAGTCACAATACCAAACCAATATCCACTTTTTTTAATGCAAAAATCGACGTGTGTGTGTGTGTGTGAAGAACTAGGTAGACATTAATGACTTCACAAGTTTTTCCAATTTTCGACCTTCTATGGTCAAATTTATCCTTTCATCTCTCGTAAGATTCACATACCTACAAACTTATTTTTTCACTTTTTCCCCAGCGTATGATCTTAGATTGAGTTTTTCACTACTATCCTCACCCTCTCCAACTTGGGTGGACGTTACTAGTTGCAAGTCAACACATCAATAAATAAGTATTATCCAATTATTTGATTGCTTCGACTGCAAGACTCAACTAGGCTAATTATCCTTCATCGAAAGTCAAATTCTCTTGAACAAGTGTTAGGACTTAACAAGGCATTTAATGCAATTTATTATGATTTTATTTTTTTTTTTGTTTTTTTTTTTTTTCACTCTCCCTTAAACTTTCTAGATAACCCGTGTAGTAGGCTTTAGACCGATAACTCTCAAATCAGATAACTTTAGGACACCAGATTTTTAAACACCCCTTACAGGCTTAATAACCTTAGTCATAAAGGTTTCAAAGAGAACAATTATTATTATTTTTTCAATAGCAACTTCATCTCTAATTGCTTTCTAAATGACCCATGTAGCGAGCTTTAAGCCAATGACTCCTAAGTCAGATGACTTTAGGGCATCAGGTTTTAAGATACCCTTGCAAGCTTAATTGCTCGAGTCATAAAGACTTCAAATAGAAGTTTTAAATTCTAAAATATATGCCTTGATTAGTGCAATGCCCCTTATCATACACCTGTTCAAGAAAATTGACCTTCAACTCAAGACTTTCACCTAATTTTATCATGTTCGTCTAAGACAATCCACACAATTTTTTTTTTCACACAAGGAATCCCTGGCCACATCCGTATTTTCTTACAATAGTAAAATCACCCCAAACTGTGCTAAATTTGGTCTAAAGATAATTAGTTTAGTATAATTTGGATAAAGCATCTATGTCCAACTAAATCAACCTATCAAAAGCATGAAACAACTCATTTCATCATAATGTCAAACTCAATTCTAGTGTGCGTATAATCAAGTTTTACAAAGTTAAACTTCAATCACTCTAGCATGCAACATATCCACAGTTCATAAATTAACACTTAATCTCAATTTAGATTATCATTGCCGACCAGGCTATCCAACTCACACAAGTACACAACCTAATATTTTTTTTTAATTAGGAAACACAAAAAAAAAATTTGGTTTTTTTTTTCTTTTAACTAAACACACAAAAACTAAAAACTCATAGATTTTTTGCCACTCCCAAACTTAAACTCGACATTGTTCACAATGTCTTAAAGTATAATTAAGAATAAGGGGACGGGGGAAGAAAGGACGAAGGTACTCCCCGAATTTTTTTGTTGAGCGTAGAAGGGACTATGGGTGACGGCTAGACAAACTTCTTCATCATGCTTTTCCCTTGGTTTATGTTGGTTTGAATGTTCCACGACGTCATGTTTCTGCATATGGCAATCAAATCAAATTTTTTCAAAGAGAACAATTATTATTATTTTTTCAATAGCAACTTCATCTCTAATTGCTTTCTAAATGACCCATGTAGCGAGCTTTAAGCCAATGACTCCTAAGTCAGATGACTTTAGGGCATCAGGTTTTAAGATACCCTTGCAAGCTTAATTGCTCGAGTCATAAAGACTTCAAATAGAAGTTTTAAATTCTAAAATATATGCCTTGATTAGTGCAATGCCCCTTATCATACACCTGTTCAAGAAAATTGACCTTCAACTCAAGACTTTCACCTAATTTTATCATGTTCGTCTAAGACAATCCACACAATTTTTTTTTTCACACAAGGAATCCCTGGCCACATCCGTATTTTCTTACAATAGTAAAATCACCCCAAACTGTGCTAAATTTGGTCTAAAGATAATTAGTTTAGTATAATTTGGATAAAGCATCTATGTCCAACTAAATCAACCTATCAAAAGCATGAAACAACTCATTTCATCATAATGTCAAACTCAATTCTAGTGTGCGTATAATCAAGTTTTACAAAGTTAAACTTCAATCACTCTAGCATGCAACATATCCACAGTTCATAAATTAACACTTAATCTCAATTTAGATTATCATTGCCGACCAGGCTATCCAACTCACACAAGTACACAACCTAATATTTTTTTTTAATTAGGAAACACAAAAAAAAAATTTGGTTTTTTTTTTCTTTTAACTAAACACACAAAAACTAAAAACTCATAGATTTTTTGCCACTCCCAAACTTAAACTCGACATTGTTCACAATGTCTTAAAGTATAATTAAGAATAAGGGGACGGGGGAAGAAAGGACGAAGGTACTCCCCGAATTTTTTTGTTGAGCGTAGAAGGGACTATGGGTGACGGCTAGACAAACTTCTTCATCATGCTTTTCCCTTGGTTTATGTTGGTTTGAATGTTCCACGACGTCATGTTTCTGCATATGGCAATCAAATCAAATTTTAAAAATCAAGTAATCTAGAACATGTATTACTTAGCCCAAACAATCAAAATACCAACAATAAATTCAATAGCCTAAGTGGAGTATTATGGATGGTGATACCTTACAAATTAAAACGTGCCTAAATCTAATGCAATCTAGTAATCAAAGCAAATCTATATGCTCTGTGATACATAAAGCAAAATAAATAAAAGGGTTAGAAGATTGGGTTGCCTCCCAAAAAGCGCTTAATTTATAGTCTCTAGCTAGACTATACGGATGAATTTATTAAGGTGGCTTAAATAGGTGTTTTGAGCTTTTGCACTCCTTACAATTTTCGGCCTTCCATCCTCGTTTTGCCCTCCAAACTTTGAATTTTCCATTCTTCTCTCGTCCAACGCTCACTAGATGTTTAGGCTCCATTTCTCTTGAGCCTTGTTACACCTTTACAACAATATACTTGCACTCCTCCTTAGCCTTTTTGCTGATCTCTTCTTGTAATGGATTCTAAATAGTGTTGTAGATCTTAAACTTCTCTTGTTTATCTTCCACTCTCAATGTTAGTTCGCCACTTTCAAAGTCCATGACATCTCGACTTGTTGATAGGAAGGATCTGCCCAAGATAAGTAACGCTGCATCCCATGGTTCCTTTATATCTAGGACAACAAAATCAACTGGGAATATGAATTTGCCCACTTTAATGAGCACATTCTCAACCACTCCTCATGGGTATTTGATTGATCTATCTACCAATTGAAAGGAGATGGATGTGTCATTTAGCTCTTCCAATCCTAATTTCCTGTATACAGAGAAAGACATTAGATTTATACTTGCTCATGAGTCACATAAACAATTAAAATTCGAATCATTCCCTATTGAGCAAGGTATTTTGAGACTCCCTAGATCTTGCAGCTTAAGAGGTAATTTATTCTGTAGGATGGCACTACACTCCTCATTTAACTTCATGGTCTCAAAATCTATCAGCCTTCTTTTTTTGGATGAGATCTCCTTCAAAAACTTTTCATAGTTTGGTATTTGAGATATAGCTTCAATAAGTGGGATGTTGACATGAAACTTCTGGAAGATGTCCAAGAACTTTGCAAATTGTTCTTTCAACTTGCTCTTTTGTAATCTCTGGGAAAATGGGACCAGAGACGCATAAGGTTTGATAGGAATGGTTGCCTTGTCCTATAGATTTTCTAGGTCTTGAGATGGAACTACTTTGTTTAGTTGTTCAGATTTATCCACCTGCTCCTCATCTGTAAAAGGTGCCTTTTCATTTTCTATCACCCGTCTCTCAACTATAATTTCTGAAAGTTTAACCCCGCTACGTGTAGTGATTGCCTCAATCTCCGCACTCTCTATAACTTTTACTGCTATTACCTGCTGTTTAGGATTTGTTTCCATGTCGCTTGGTAGTGTTCCTTGCTGTCTTTCTGAGAGTCCTTTTGCTATTTGTCCCATCTGATTTTTTAAATTTTTTATAGCAACTCCCTGAACTTGTAAAGTCTTATCTGTTCTTTGCATGTGTTGAGTAAAGATCTCCGCCAATTTAGTAACAAGATCTTCCAATGAAGACTTATTTTAAACCTGCAGAAAACCTGGCGATGCAGTCTGTTGTGGTGTAATCTAAGCTCCTTGATTGTTGCTCCATTGAAAACCTGGGTGATTTCTCCAACTTGGGTAATAGGTGTTAGGATTCTGATTGTGCTGCTATCTTTGAAAATTTTGAGCATAATTTACATCCTCTAATGATTGAGCAAAAGGACTACCCACTGTGCAATAATCTCTTTCATGATTTCCTTCACAGTGCTTGCATTTTTGTCCGACTATTTGGATGACATTCATCTTATCCACCTTTTTAGCTAAAGCTGCCAGCTGTGTTGAGATTGCTGTTAATAGATCCATCTCATGTATCCCAGCTACTTTCTTTACACTTGTTCTTTCAATAGGTTACCGTGCACTAGTGAATGCTATATTCTCCATGATTTGATATATTTGATCAGCTGTTCTTTTTGTTATAGAACCATCGCATGCAGAGTCTACATTAGCCCTGCTAATCGGGTTCAAATCAAGTATTGCACTTGAAGCCACTTCTGCAATCCGTGTTGTGGGCACTGGCGAAGTAAACCATTGTATCGTTCTCAAGCCTCTGAATAGCATTCTAGGTCCATTTGCTGAAAAGTAGTGATCTCCTCCCTTAACTTTGCAATCCTTTCGGTAGGAAATATTTGTTAAGAAATTTTTGACTCAATTGTTTCCATGTTGTGATGCTTTGTGGTTGGCAAGTGTCTAACCATTCCCTTGCTGAATCTCTCAATATGTATGGGAAGAGCCTTAGTCTAATTGATTTGCTCGAAACTCTCGGATACTCAATTGTTGCACATATGTCCAAAAATCTCAATATATGAGCGTTGGGATTTTATGTAGCTTTCCCAAAAAATTGTAGTGCATTTTGAAACATGTTGATGACATCTGTTCTCGAGTGGAAGTTTGCCTAACCAAACGTCGGATATACAATACTGGACTGACTTTCCACTACCGGTGGAACCATATACTCTCACATGAGCTTTGCATTTTCATTCACTGTAACTATATTCGGTTCTGCTACTCGTTAATTAGCCCAATGGCTATTTGATTCGGATTTTCATTTGCTATGTCTTCCTCTTTCTATTTTTGGTGTGTTTCAAGCTGTTGTTTTCTTCGAAAAGTTGAATGTTCGTTCGATTTCTGGGTCAAATTGAGCAAGATCACCCATTCTCGAACTTCGCATACAAAGTCCTGAAAAAGAAAGCAAGAAAGACTGTAAAAAATTTATAAATTAATGAACTAAACTAAAAATAAAAATAAAAAAATTCAGATTAAAGTTAAAATTAACTAAAACTAGTCAAAAAAATATAGTCCCCGATAATGGCGTCAAAAACTTGATCGTTTGATTACCCGCAAGTGAACGGGATCGTGAACAAATAATATAATAGTGTGTAGAGTGTCGACCCCAAGAGGATCATGTTTTTGATCCAGTTAAAATTAATAATACCCTTAATCGAACAACAAAATCAAGTTGTGACTAAACAATATTAAATTTGGCAACTAAATTGAAAGCAAAGTAAAAATTTATCAAATTGGTGAGAAGTATTGCTAAGATGTGGAATCCCCCTTACTAATCCATTTTTGTTCGACAATTTAAATTGACAATTTGAAATCACGCTTGTTGGTCAATGTTCCAATTTTAATTGAAAACCTCTCTTGATAGTTATCAAATCTATTCCCCTCATGCGACCTTTCTATCCCTCGATGAAAGATGCGAACATGATAAATGCATTAATCGAATTAGAACATCTTATAAAAATCATATAAAATATAGATGTATATCTCTATCCTCTATCGAACCTCACAACATTTATTATTTTGTGCTAATAATCCTATTGTCTCTCTCGATAACAACAAAATTCACAAACAATTTAACTAGTTGTCAATTAATTGAAAAGCATGAAAACGATAATAAACATCCAAACAATTAAACAAATTAATGTCAATTAAATTATGTAAATTAAAAATTCATAACAAGGGTTCATTACATCCTAACAAATATGAAAAATTAGCCTAACATATTGAAATTACAAGAAATCATATATAAGTGGAAAGACATAACTTGAATTTTTGATAAATTGAGAAGATGAAGATAAATTTTGAAATCTTGAATCTCTTCAATGGTTTCTTAATAAATCTCTACTTGCGCTCTCTCCTCTTTGTCCAATACCAAGTATGAATCTTCACTTGATTGAATTCTTGCAAGTCCCCTTCAATTCCCTCACAAAAACAATGAATTTTCCTCCTTTGATGATGATAATTGATGAATACTGGAGTATATTATGCATAAGAGATACGTATGAGAGCCCCCTTTGTGTATTCTCCTCTTGGGTGTCTGTAGTGGTTGAAAATTGGTGAAAAATCATGCCCAAATTGGTTTTCAAAAGAGTTCCAATCGAATAAGGAAAGTCACATTCGCGCGCGGATTTTTTGTCTCTGCACAGTAGTCAGTATTTTGATCATAACTTTGTCTCCCGATCTCCAATTGAGTTGATTCAAAATGCATTAGAAATATAACTAAAAGTAATACAATTTTACTAGAAATAGATTTTTTCCAACTCAAATGTTTATATGCCAAAAATTGGTCGCAATACTTGACTAAAAATCTGGAAAATATATCATGCGATTGGAAGTCAATTTATGGTAATATTCTGATGATATTCCATTCCATTTTTACTTCTAATTGCATCCAATTGACTCCCATCAATTTTTAAAATATCTCTTATGGTCCAATTCAACCATTGGATATTTGCAATTTGGTCCTCAAGTTTGTACTTCGCCATTTTTCGCTTCTTTCTTTCAGTTTACCCTCCAACCATCGAGTTTTACCTAATAAATGAAATATACAAGAAATTAGGTTATAATTGCTTTAAAGAACTATTCAATATCTATATTTTTAGGTCTACAAAAATGTATAAAATACACTTATCAGCAATGCTGGTAGCTATGCACTAATGGAGATAGATTATGGTACTACAAATCAGCAAAAAGGGCAGCCTACGGCATCTCAATGTAGCAATGTAAGCATTCGTTGGCCCATATTAGTAAGGTGGGAGTGCCATGGCACCAATATAGGCACCATGTTGGTACCTATGGCAACTAAGTCAACAACCTATGAAACCCCCTAGGCATTCTTGTACTAGAATTAATGTTGAAAAACATAAGACCAAGACATGATGCATTTGAGGATCATGTAAATCTTTATAATTTTATAAGTATTGCAATACCAGGGACAATAATGGAATTTGTGGATCCAATAATACAACTAGAAAACAACCTTAGAAATAAAATCAATATTAGTTGGTATATTGAGCACTGGAGTGGCTTGTACAAAGGAATTCCTAGAGATCTCATGTCAATTACAAATGTTGTTACTATATTACACAGAATAAGGGCTAGTTTGAAATGATTTTTGAGAAGTTAAAAGGAGTTTTTGAGATTCAAAATATGCTTTTGGATTCATTTGATTAATTTTATAGAAGAGCTTTTAGAGAAAGTAGGCTAAATATAGCTTTCTCTAAAAGCTCTTCCACAAGATAAAACTCTTTTTAGAAATTAGTTTTCAAATGCTAATTAAGGTAATTTCTTAATAGGCTCTTCTATAAAAAATAGAAGCAAAAGCAAAAGTTCAGTCAAATGGACCATAAGAAGCACACGTCTAGCTGAAGGCTTGGGGTAATAGCTTCGGCAATCGCGTAGAGGCGACAACTAGTCGGGAACCAACTGACATGCCTAAATTATTTAGGCCAGCATGGGCCTCAGTTCGACTCGGGTCAGACGCGATGCCTTATAAATCATTTTTCTTGTATACAATTTTTTCTTCTTTTTATTAGTATTTGGACTAAACAGCAATGAACAAGATTAATCCACCATATGTTACAATATATAGTAGAGTAATTTACAATCCACTCTAACGAGTGAAAGTCACCGAATTCACAAAGTTTACTGTAAACTACCTCCATTAATTGATTCTATCTCTTTCTAGATATGCTAAAATGCCAGGGATAGTTGTATTTAGATCATCTGCCACCACCCATTGGTAGAATAATATGACCCCTCATGCCATCATATACAGTACCTATACTATTACCCTCACCATTTGCAAAGGTTTTCAATTCCACATAAAGAAGAGATTCCCTCTCTTCTGCATTGGATTTAGTTTATGTCCACGATATCATCTACTTGAACAAAAAAAATCTATAATAAACATGCTCTCCCCAAAACCCAAAGAATTTGCTTTCTCATACGATGGCAAAGTCCTATCATAACATCTGATGATACTTGATTAGTACATTTATGGTTGAGACTAAGACAATACTTGATCATGTTCAAACTCCTAACTTTCATTCTTGATATTAGTTCAATGGCATGTCCTGCACATTGATGAATTCCTTTTGCTCTCGAGTTTAGGCCAATTTTAACTTGATTGTAAACTAGATTCTATGATTGTTGAACGTTTTTAATGTTTGTTAATGTTGTTTTATAGGATTGTTGAAATGGTGAAAGACACGAAAGAGGTCGTCAGTTAAAGCTATTGGCATGGATTGAAAAGAAGTTGTGGATAAAGGGGTGAAAGAGGCAAAACAAAATTGTTGGACGAATAGTGGCCCGGTGTCGAAACAGTGACGCCAAGGCACCACAAAAAAAGTGAGAGAAACACATTTAGAGCACTGCGGTGTTATAGAAAATACAGAGCCTTGGTGCCTGGCTCATTGCATCAGGCACCGCGATGCCGTTGAATAACGCAACTAGGGCGCATTTTTGGCCCATTTGAAGTCCATGAAAAAACCTAATCTCTAGACACATGGGAAGGCACCTATAAATAGAAATTTCTCACACTTTTGGAGGATTCCACACATTGAGAGGCAAGATACACACTTTGAGATTAAAGAGAAGCAATTCAAGGGAAGAAAACAATAAGCAATTCAATGTTTGGAGCATTGAATGGAAGAGAGAGAAGATCTTGGTAGAATATTGATATTTTTTCTTCTACATCATTACTACAAATTTGGTGATATATTCTATGACGATTTATTACTTTCCCTCTTTCCTTATGAATATCTAAATCTCTTATTAGAGCGAATAATATAATCCAATTGGGATCCTTTATGTCTTTTAATTAAAATTCGTGTTCTTTATTTTTTTCATGTGTTGATATTACTATAAATTACTTGATCATTAATTTGATGATTTAGTGAATCCTTTACGAATCGAAATGTGAGTTTAGGCTCTAGACCATATAGTGAAATTCGATAAATTGGTATAACGTGTAGAGATACATATACTAATTAATGCGGTCATAATTGAATTTCTAAAACAAAGAACTCATTTAACTAAATTTGATTTGTATAAAGATATGGAATTAAATTAGTTAAATAGGTTTAATGAGAACTCGAGAGCGGTAAATTAAATACAATAGGAGAATTCAACCAAACACTACGTTAGATTTTCTAAATCTTGATTTAAGATGTAAAGGTGATCAATAGGTAAAATTATTCAACCCTAATATTTGTTCATTATTTAATTTCTAAACCAATCATGTATGCATCCAATTGTTTTCACGTATTTAGATTAAAAATTAAACCATACGAATTTTTATATACTTTCGTCAAATAGTAGTTAGAGAAAAATTGAATTAAGTGCTAAAGTATAATCTTGGTGGGAACGATAATCTGGACTCATAGGCCCATTATATTACTTGTTACGATACGTACACTTGCGGATATAAAATTGATAACACATGTTGCAATGCTTTGAGTGGGACTATGCAAGTGCTATGGCATGCCCATTGTGCTGCCATGCCATGGTGTGCCATGTGATTATGAGTACACAAGGACAGACCTGTACTTTATGTGGCACGCCATAACACCATGTGTTGGAAAGCAATGTAGGTAGCTATGCACTAATGGAGGTCGGTTATGTTGAACAAAATTGATGAAGAATGAAAATAAGTGCTTGTATGTCGTGATTATAATACACAAGGACATACCTGGTCCTTAGGTGGCACGCCACAACACCATGTGTTGGGAAGCAATGTAGGCAGCTATGCACTAATGGAGATTGATTATGTTGCACAAAGTTGATGAAGGATGAAAATAAGAGTTTGAAGACTTTATGGCAAATAGTTTGTAGAAGTAAACAAACCTTAATCCAAGTTTGAATCAAGCAAACAAAATTAAAAAAAAAAAGGAACTAAATAACAAAACTATAAAAACATGGTTTGATATTAGGTTTTGGATGCTATGGAATCAATTTGATATTTGTGATATAATTTCCAACATGAAAACCTTCAATATATATTGAACTACAATTACCATGCATGAAATAGTGTAAAAATCAAGCCAAAGGGTGTGAAACACTTCAAAACGACACCAGAATTCAAACAACCAATGGTTGGATTTTTATTATTATTATTATTCTTATTCTTTTATTGGACGACCGCCTAATATAAAATTGAGCGCCTATCCAATTCAAGAAAATGACCACCGTAATTACAACACAAGACTGGGTGGCCACGCAGGCCATTTTTCGACTTTAATTGTTTTTGTTTTCGCTTGTTTTTCTCATGGTTAACTGCTTTTATCACTTCCAAAATCACTCATCATTGTTAATTTGAACAATATCTAATGGATTATAGCATTGTAAATCTGCAAAGACGATAGCTTACAGCAACTTAATACAGCAATGTAGGCATTCCATGGCCCATAGCAGCAAGGTAGGGGTGCAATATCATCGATATAGGAATCATATGTGTACCCATGGCAGCTAAGTCGACAGCCTACGAAACCCTCGAGGCTATGAAAGGAGGTGAATATAACTATGGTATTCTTGTACTAGAATTAATGTCGACAAACATAAGACCAACAGATGATGCATTTGAAGATCATGGAAATCTGCATAATTATGTAAGTATTGCAATACCAGGCAGAGCAATGGAAATAGTGGATCCAATAATGCAACTAGAAAACAACTCTGTTAATAAGATCGCATGTTGATCACAAATGTTGTTATTATACTATACATAATAAGGGCTAGATTTAAACGATTTTTGAGAAGTGAAAATGAGCTTTTAAGATCTAAAAACAGTCTCATTTGATTAAAATATTATATAAGAGTTTTTAGGGAAAGCAGACCCAATATAGTTTCCTCTAAAAGGTTTTTTGCAAGATAAAATTCTTTTAAAAATTAGGTTTCAAACACTAATTAAGATAATTTCCAATAAGCTATTCTATAAAAATAGAAGCAAAAGCAAATGTTTAGCCAAATGGGCCCTAAGAAGTGCATGTCTAGCTAGAGGCTTGAGGTAACAGCTTCGCTGCTTCGGCAATCACGTAGAGGTGACTACCAGCTCGGAATCAACTGACATGCCTAAAATTCTCTAGGACTAGACCTGGGTCCAACTCGGTGCCTTATAAAATGTTTTTCTTGGATACAATTTTTTCTTCTTTTTATTAGTATGTTGGACTAAATAGTAATGGACAAGAGTAATCCAACATATATTACAACATTTAATAGAATAATTTACAATCCACTTCAACGAATGAAAATCATTGAATCACAAAGTTTGTTATAAACCACTTCCATTAATTGATTCTGTCTCTTCCTGGATATCCCAATGGTAGTTGTCTTTAGATCATCTGCCACCACCCATTGGTAGAATAATATGATCCCTCATGCTGTCATATACAGTACCTGAACTATTGTCCTCACCATTTGCAAAGGTTTTCAATTCCATAGAAAGAAGAGATTCCATCTCTTCTGCGTCGGATTCAGTTTGTACCCATAAGTGTTTTCCTGACAGTCTCAGACTTTCAAGTTCCATAGCTACTTCCTTCATACTAGGTCTATCATCTCCTCTAACGTATAAACACCTTTTTGCGAGCATAGCAACTGATATTAACTATTCACTGTTTCCTTCACACACAATATTATCATCAAGAACTTGGAATAAGTATCCTTGTTTCAATGTTAAAAGAAAATAGCTGGCTAAATTTCTCTTCTCCCCTGGTCCATCATAACTTAATGCCTTTTTTCCTGTTAGTAGCCCTACAAGGACTACTCCAAACCTATAAACATCACTTTTCTCAGTTAATTGGTTTGTTTGTAAGTATTCAGGGTCTAAGTATCCAAAGGTTCCTTGCACCATAGTAGATAATTGAGTTTTATTCATAGGAACCAATCTTGATGCTCCAAAATCTGAGACCTTTGCTGTGAAATTAGCATCTAAGAGAATATTAGCCAATTTGATGTCTCAGTGTATGATTGGAAGAGAAGCAGTAGAGTGCAAATATGTAAGAACTCCAGCACCTTCTGCAGCTATTGTTAAGCGTTTGTCCCAAGAAAGAATGCGTGCCTTTGTTTTGTTCTTTATGTGCTCAAAAAGAGTACCATTGTTGATGAACTCGTAAACTAGGAGAGGAACCTATGACTCTAAAAAACAACCAAGGAGCCTAACAACATTTTGTGGTTGATTTGGGAAAGAACAATCACCTCATTGATAAATTGGTCAATTTGGTTTGGATCAACTTGTTTGGACTTCTTAATGGCAACTATTCGATTATCTGATAAGAAGCCTTTATACACTGTTCCAAATCCTCCTTGACCAATAATCCTACTGTTATGGAAATTGTTTGTTGCCTTCTTTAGCTCAGTGGATGTGAATATTTTTGCTGTATTTGTTGACTTCTCTCTTTTAATGAGTTGTTCTTGCAACAATAACACACCATTTTGAAGAAAGAATTTTCACTTCATCATGACCAACTTTTTTCAATT
This sequence comes from Olea europaea var. sylvestris, assembly GCF_002742605.1. Taxonomy (NCBI): domain Eukaryota; kingdom Viridiplantae; phylum Streptophyta; class Magnoliopsida; order Lamiales; family Oleaceae; genus Olea; species Olea europaea. Next base: position 14,603,587 of record NC_036250.1, on the reverse strand, counting down.
GAGTTCCAAGTATAAACAACAGCCAGCAAGCAGAATAACACCGACTCCTGTAGCGATTCCTGTTATTAAGATTTTTACGGGGCCAAAATGGATATAGGTTAGCTTCTTTCCCCTACTTTTCATTAAACAAATAGGCCAAAAATTATTTTTTGGAAATATGAGAGATATTTAAGGTTGGGAGGGCCTATTCCTGCGATTCTATGGCAGGGATAAAAAAGAAGAAGGTGGAAATAGAAGAGGAAAGGTTAAGACGTCTGCATGGAAGTTGTACTAACCTGCAACAAGTTTGAAGACGAGCGATTGATCATTGCGAATGCAACCTATGCCATTTTTTTCCCATCACCATGATGACCTTTCGGGCAAACACATCTATAACTCCCCAATATGTTCTCACATTTATGTTCACAATCGTTGAGACTTGGATCTTGACATTCATCAGTATCTGCATAACAAAAATATTAATAATAAAAAAGAAAATGAAGTTAAAATTCATCCCCCATTTGGCCCCCATTAAAACACATTATTTGTCAATTTCTCACACTAATGCGGGCCCCATGTGTCATAAAGTTAGACAGTGCAATAGAATTCAAACGAAGGGTAACTGTTGGTCACAGTACTAAATGACAAAACTACCCTCCCAACCACTCCCCTCAATCGGTCATCTAGTTTTGATATTGGAGGGTGGTTTCGTCCATTGGTACCAACAATCCTTTTGAAAAAATGTGGCACATTGCAAATGATCAGGAAGGCAGCAGCATGGACCCCACTTGGGTAAAAAAAGGGGTTGAAAAGTGGCTGAAAAAAAATAAAGTGCTTTAATGGAGGCCAAATAAACGCTCATTAAATTGTAAAAAAAACGCTAGGCAATTCAATGAGAGAGTGGTATGTATGACTTCAAAATAATGTTGGAAAAAATTAAATATAGTCATACCTTTGCAACCATGATAGAGGTATGGGGATTTCCTTGATAACCCTCCTGGCAAAAACAACGATATCCATAACCATTAGCAGGTTCATAACACTTAGAATGTACACGTTTACATGCATAACTAGAAATGTTATTTCGAGCCTCCTCACAAGTTCCGTCTCCAACTGCCCAGTCAACCACCATAGGAAGCATTTCTACATTCCTTAGGCGGGAAAGATCACTTGTGGAAAAATTGAATGCACTTTCCTCAGCTCGAAAACCATAGCTGCAATTGTTGAAGTCCCACACATTTGTGAAATTATTAAAGCTATGCAATGTCACCTCAACTTCCCACACATGTTTCGGGATAGACATATGGCAATAGCCTAAACCAGAACATGAGCCATTGACCAAATCATCATTGTTGTCACACGTGGAACTATACCCTGTCTCGTAATTCCGATTCTCCCGAGAACCAAATAAATAAGCATAAGTATCACAACCAATGACGGTGAACTTATTGGCAGTATTATTGACCATGAAGCCTCTGGACACTGTTATCCAGGGATCTTGATATAACACTCTAGTGCCATTCCGAGAATAATAGTCTTTTGCTATGAATTGCAAGACACGCATTTGGCCTTCCTGAGATATATTTGTGATTTGGATGGTTGAGTTTGTCAAGAATGGTTTTGGAGGATCATAGTGGGTGTCATTACAAGTGACTAAGAATGTTTCGTTAAAGTAACAGCCTTCCCTAGCGCTGAAAGGGAAGGGAATACTTACATTTCCACAATGATCCATACAGTTTTTTTTTTTATATTGGGAAATTTACATCTAAGATAGAAATTGATATTGATATTGAGATAAATATAAGCAAAATTGTCGGAATGAATTGAGAATGCAATCCCATAGTGACCTGTGATTATAATTTTCTTCTATGCTATATTTGTAATTTTACGTGGTAGCAGAATTGGAGCTTCAAGAATGAATAAAACAAATTCCAATAAGAATGATTTTATAACTTTGGAAAGTCTCCTCTAAGTCATTATTTAATCATGTAAAATGTCAACTTTCAAGTTGGTGGAAGATCACTTTCCATATGTCAGATATTTCCTTTGAAAGGGTCAAATTATTAGTGTAAAACTTTGATCAATGTCAAAGGCAAGTGGTGATTGAGTTTTGCTACAATGATAGGTTAAAAAATAAGAGAACAAGTGACGCAATATCATTGAACAATTACGAAAAAAATAAATGAGTTATATGATACAACTGACCTTTTCCTGATCTCTAAGTATCGTTAGAGCACTGTGTAATTGACTTTCGATACAACCACTTGCTAATTATAAATGTTTCTTCACACAAATTTTTTACATTAATAAATTGTTTCCTTTCACGTATAAGATGAAATCGTTCAACATGATATTAGTAGTAAGTTCGGATCTCATCATCAACTATTTACTCAAAATTGCACGCGTGTCATAGTTTTGATAGGAAGAAACATACACAAGAGGTGTCTTGAAGACGAGAATTAAATGAATTCATATGACCCCGATTCTAACAAAAGACTCTCCTATCCTGATTTCAAACTTCTTCTCAACTTAATTGCAACGAAGCACCCATATCTCTAATACATGATATCACTAAACAAGCTTAACCAAACACTTATATGAAATCAAGAAACCAGTTCATCTTCAAGATAACAAAGATTCCGCTAAAGAGCAAACTACAATCCGCAAAAATTTACACCTGCTGTACATCTCTAAAGGTGGATAGCTGACCAGTTAACATCTTTTTACATGCAAATGAACTTAACTCAATGTTTTTAATGCGTCAGATGCATAAATCTCTATGGGCAATGACGTGCAAGAAGTTTGGCTAGTTAGGCATACAAGATATATGTAGCTCAAAATCCAAAGATTTGAGGGCCGATTATGGGAAATGCTATTCACTGGGTAACCACATATTATTATTGAGGCATTACGACAAGAGGTTGATCACTCTTTGCAGCGTCTTCTCCAACTTCTGAAGCAGAAGCTTCTTTCTTTTTCTTCACAAATTCAAAAAACTCTGCAACTTGGAGAGTATTCCTTCATAAGCAAAATTTATAATTTGGGCTTCATCTTTCCTTGCACGTTGTAACGTTTTGAGAGAGAAAAAAAAGTTAGATAAGGATCAAGAACTGCCAAATAGTATCATATATGACCTCCTTCCTATTGATAAAAGTACTTTCCCTCTCCTGTGTGACTCTTTTGACAAATACATATAATTTTCATTAGCATAAAATGCATCCAATATATTAAAGTGGTCTGGAACATTCTGCCATTTTTCAACAGGTTCAGGAACAATCCCCACAAGGTCTCTGAGCTTGAGAGTTTCATTAGCAATTTTCGTCTTTCCTATACTGATATTTCCTTCGACACAAACTAGTTCGCCTCTTGTGGGTCGACTTCACATTGTTGTCCTTCAATTGTGCAATCATGGGCTCACTTTTTAATCAAATGGAAATTACATAAAACTGCTACTTAAACTTTTAAATTCAAAGTTCAGGGGTGAAGTATAATTATGCAAAAATCGGGTATTATTAATTCTCCCAATTCAGTTAATAACCCTATTAATTTCATCCAATTTTGAAACCCGATTCTCGTCTCTTCCTTCTCTCTTCTCGGTGACGCATTCAACCACTGCAAAGGCGATGAAGGAAATGTGTTGGTGCTGGTGCCAGCGTAGCCGTGGAGAGGTGAAGCTGCTAGTTTTCATTTTGTTGGTTTGGGTTGTGTTTGAATGGGTCACCGTTTACAGCAGCGTGGCGTTCTGCTGTTCACAGTTGCTGTCGACTTCTTTTCTATTTTTCGATATGCTATTCTCTCTCTATACCCTTCTCCTATTGCCATCATCGTTGAGAAGCACCCGTCACTTGCTGTGAATGTGACTCTCAGTTCTGCAATACACAATGTGCAGCGCACAATCTAAACGCCGCTGTGTGAGCCTGCGAGGCGATAGGCAGGTACGGTCGTTGTAGTAGTTTTGTGTTGTTCTGCAATGGCTTGTGGTATTCTTGTGGCGGTTTTGTCGATGTTTCTTGGTGGTTTTATGGTGTTGCTGAGCGGTTTTGTAGAGGTGTGGCAATGTGAAGTCGGAGTGTGGTGGTGTGGCATCTGGTGGTGGTGTGTTGTGGGCGTGGTGGTGCTCATGATGGTGGTGGCAGGAAACAGTGGTGCTCATATTGGTGAGAAGATGGTGGTTCTGGAGGCGGTGGTACCCAACTATTGTGTGTTGTTGTTTGATGATGTTGGTGATGTGTTGTGGACGTGGTGGTGCTCATGTTGGTGAGATGATGGTGGTTCTAGAGGCCGTGGTGCCCAACTATTGTATCTTGTTGTTTGATGATGGTGGTGGTAGTGGTGGTGGTGGTGACGAGGGTGGGGTGTCTGTGACCAATTATTTAGATGCCTATGACGAAAAATTAGTGGTGGATCAGTATGAGGGTTGGATGTTTGATGCATATGACCAATTATTTTGTTATTTGTCACTAAAAAATAATTTGTGACCAACAAACTGTGATTTATGTGACCTATAAATAAAATGTGACTTGTAATTTGAATGATCAACTGAAATAATCTGTGACCTACAAAACTTTTGATTTGTGACCATGAAATAATATTTGATCAATTAATTTGACGATATATGACCTGTAAATAAATTTGTGATCTATAATTATGAATCTGTGATCATTAATCGAACAACTGTGACTTTACTATCTTTATTTAATAAATATTTTTAATTAATTAACTAATAAACCTAATTTTTGCATTTTATAAACTTAAAACCTGATTTTTAAAGTGTCCATACTTAATACATGATTTATGAATTTTTCCCTTTAATCAATTACCAAAGGCTCATAGGGTTGCCCAATAACGTTACCCACAAAGAATAATGGGGGCGGATGTATATAATTTTTCGACATTCAACAAACATTGTCGTGTGTTTATTCAACTAAAAAATATTTAATTTACCAATTATACGTTATTTATTTTCGTTGTCAAATGATTAAAACGATGAATTATAGAACATTAAATATATTATTGGAGTTCTAATATTTGTTGTTAACAAAAGAATAGCTCAATCAAATAAAATTATTTGAAGATCCAGTTTTTCATACATGGTTGCTTTTCATTTTTTCATTTTTATTTTTTGAAAAAAAAAGTTTAGATTTTTAAATAGGATAATTAATTTAATAATAAAATCGATAATATTCTTTAGCATGTTAGTTAATTAATTATGAGATTATATATAAGTTATTTCATACTAATTCGTAAAAAAAAAAAACAAAAAAAACAAAACAAAACAAAACCTTATGCATATGATCAATTTGGTAAAGAAAAAAAGAATTGTTAATTAAGTTATAAAAAAAAAAAACTATGGATTCATTTTCACCTTTTGCAAAGGTTAGGGACCCAAGTGTGAGTTTGTCTAATTAAAATTAAGGACACATTGGTCTGTCCCGAGAAGCGTACGTTAGAGACAATTTGCACACCGAATTCAAATGTTTGGGACCAAATTCACGAAAAGAAGGTGAAGAAAGTGGGATAAACCTTTATATATATATATATATATATATATATATATAATGAAAAGATAATGTTGTAAATAAAAAAATATTCTCAATCACTTCTGTTAGGTTTCTATTGTATTGACCATTTTTCAGATAAAAGGATTAATACAAAAAAGTTGTAAAAGTCAATGATTCTTTTGGATTTGATAGTATAATCATTGAAAGTGTCCAAGATATCCAAAAAGAACACACATGATCATTGGAATGTAATTAGAAGTCTAAGTCAAAGAGCCGCACAAGTTATGTTTCAATTCTCAGTCGTAACTTGTAATGCATTTTTCGCATAGAAAACATTGGAATTTGGATAAGGCTATTAAAAAAATGGTAGCCGTTTGAGTTAACTTTCCAACGCATTTCGAATTACTTCAATCGGATATCGAAAGAGAAATTTATGATGAAATTACTGACGACCACTCAGTTATGACTCACCTGTTGCTAGCTCCTCGCTTGAGCGACAGGTCCACGACCAAAATTCTGTATATGTAGTATAAAATGCATCCAATATATCAAAGTGGTGTGGACCAACATTCTGCCATTTGTCAACAGGTCAGGAACAATCCTTACAAGGTCTTAGAGGTCGAGAGTTTCATTAGCAATTCTCTTCTTTCCTACACTGATATTTCCTTCAACGCAGACTAATTCGCCTCTTGCGGGCCAGCTTCACATTGTTGTCCTTCAATTGTGCAATCCCGGGCTTACTTTTTAATCAAACCGAATCAAACACCATCCAATTTCACTATGCTTGCCTAATAACATTACCCACAAAGGATAATGGGGTGGATGCATATAACCTTTTGACATTCAACAAATATTGTCGTGTCATTCAACGTAAAAATGCTATAAAATATTTAATTTATGAATTATACGTTATTTCTTTTCTTGGTCAAATGATTAAAAACGATGCATTATAAAATACGAAAAGTACTATTGGAGTTCTAATATTTGTTGTTAATAAGCGAATAGCTCAATTAACGATCCAGTTTACACATGGTTGCTTTTCAATATATATAAATATTTTTGGGTGGTTATTGAAAAAAGAAAAAAAAAGTTTAGATTTTTAAATAGTATAACTATTTAATAATAAATTGATAATTTTCATTAGCATGTTAGTTAATTAATTATGAGATTAAATTTAAATTTTTTTCATACTAATTCGTAGAATATGCATAAAAAAAATAACTTATGTATATTATCAATTTGGTAAAGAAAACAAGACTTATTAATTAAGTTTTTTAAAAAATTAAAGCTATGGATCCATTTTCACCTTTTGCAAAGGTTAGGGACCCGAGTGTAATTTTCTCTAATTAAAATTAAGGACATATTGCTATTTTTAATATAAAACCGACCTATTACACTCCAAACACATAGTTTAGGGATGTCTGTCCCGAGAAACGTACGTTAGTGACCATTTGCACACCGAAGTCAAATGTTTAGGACCAAATTCACGTAAAGAAGGGTTGGGGTTTTAGGGCGAAGAAAGTGGGATATAAAACTTTTATTTTATTTTTATGTTGTTTGAATTTTAGAATATATAAATATTATTAGAATAAATTCTTTAATAATTTGCAAAGCAGAGAATTTACAAATATTTGAAAAGAAATTTACAAATACTTGTGCTTTTGTATTTGGGTATGAAATTTATTTTAAGTTCACTATCGTTGGTTATGATACTTATGCTTTCTCATTTGGGCAACAGATTAACCGGGATTACAAAGATAATTATATCACAAATGAATTCATCATTAATGATTATGATACTTACGCTCTTTATTTGGGCATTGGATTGACTATAAGTTCATTGTCATTGGTTATGATACTTGTGCTTTTGCATTTGGGCACCGGATTAATCGGAATTTCGAGACTTTGTGTACTGTCATGTGTGACAAGGACGATTTGGTCTATCGGAATTTTGAGACTGTGTGTACTATCATTTTTTGAAATGAAAATAGGTAGAATAGTGTTTTTTTGAAAATGAGTGGTTCGATTTACGTATATATTATTTTATGAAAAATTATGTGGTTGAAAATAAAAGAGAAAAAAATAAAATGAAATTTAATGGGGCCAAACGAGGCTATGAACACTTGAATACATTGATTTTGAAATAGAAATGAATAAAAGAAGAATCTGTCTATTCACTATGAAATAATGAACGACTGACAATAAATGAAAAAAAAAAAATTCTTTTTTTTTATTATTTTATTATTTTTTTCCTTCTAATTTCCATAACCAAATCTCGTCTCCTCATGTTTGTATAATAACATCGCTATTGTAATTCTAAATAATTTTGCAACCAAGCCATGACAAATGAATACACATTAAATATATGTATAGAAAAAAAAAATCAAAATGATTTCTTTCAAAAAGCTAGTTAAAGAAGTCTGCGATATGACTTAATCCATTTTTGCAATAGACATTGCCGTAGTCCATATATGTCAAGCCATTATTAATACTTTCATAATGAATGAGGATCTTATCATCATACATTGGTTTGTTAATTATTGGCCCACCTCAACAATAAACAACAAAAGCTTTTGATAACAAGGTTACAATTAGACATATTTTAGCACAGTCTAACCATATATTTGGTTAAATAACCTCCACCCAATATTTCTTGATCAAATGGCTTTCAATTTTAAAAAAATCTCAAAAACTATTTTCTTTTTTGATTTTTTTTTTTTAAATTTCCATAATCAAATCTCATATCCATGGCTCTAGGTTGTAAAATAACATCACTATTGTAAGTCTAATTATATGGAGAGAAAACGATAGGCACATTTCGTATTCACAAAAGTGAAGAATTTACATCTAAAATGAAGAAGATTTTGTTGATTCATTTCTAGATCAAATTGATACATTATTCATTTTGTATTGGAATTTTACAATCTAGCCATGACGAATGAATACACGTTAAATATAGGTATAGGGAAAAAAATCATAATGATTTTCTTCGAAAACCCAGTGAAACAATAGAATCGAAGTCTAAGACATGACATAGTCCATTTCTGCAGTAGGCACTATCATATATTTCAAGTCATGATTAATACTTTCATAACGAATGAGGCTCATAGCATCATATGTTGTTTTCGTAATTATCGGCCCACCTCCACAATAAACAATAGAAGCTTTGACAAGAGAACCAGGAATATTTTATCCTAGTCAAACATGTATTTGGTTAAATAACCTCCACCCAATGTTTCTTGATCTAATGGCCTTCAATTTTAAAAAAATCTCACAAACTAATTTTTATTTTTATTTCCATAATCAAATCTCATCACCTCATCTTCAGGTTGTATAAAAACATCACTATTGTAATTATAATTAAATAGAGAGAAAAGGATTGGCACATTTTCGCATTAACGAAAGCGAAGAATTTAGATCTAAAATGAAGAAGGTAAGGTTGATTCATTTCTAGATCAAATTGATACATATTTCATTTAGTACTGGAATTTTGCAACCTAGACATGACAAATGAATACACGTCAAATATATGTATAGGGAAAAAATATCATAATGATTTATTTCAAAAGTCAGTGAAACAATAGAAGTCTGCAATATCACTTAGTCCATTTTTGCATTAGGCACTACCATACATGTCAAGCCATGATTAATAATTTCATAATGAATGAGGCTTATAGCATCATACATTGGTTTCTTAATTATCGGCCGACCTCAACAATAAACAATAAAAGCTTTGATAAAGAGGTCACAACTAGGCATATTTTAGCGTAGTCAAACATGTATTTGGTTCCAATGTTTCTTGATCAAATGGCCTTCAATTTTAAAAAACTCTTACAAACTATTTTTTATTTTTTATTTCCTTAATCAAATCTCATCTCCTCATCTTCAAGTTGTATAATAACATCACTATTGTAATTCTAATTAAATAGAAAGAAAAGGATTGACACATTTTCGCATTAACAAAAGCGAAGAATTTAGATCTAAAATGAAGAAGGTACTGTTGATTCATTTCTAGATCGAATTGATACATATTTCATTTAGTATTGGAATTTTGCAACCTAGATATGACAAATGAATACACGTCAAATATATATATAGGGGAAAAAAATCATAATGATTTCTTTCAAAAGTTAGTGAAACGATAGAAGTCTACGATATGACTTAGTCCACTTTTGCACTAGGCACTACCATATATGTCAAGTCATGATTAATACTTTCACAATGAATGAGGCTTATTGCATCATACGTTGGTTTCTTAATTATCAGCCCACCTTATCAATAAACAATAAAAGCTTTGATAACAAGGGGCATATTTTAGCCTAGTCAAAAATGTATTTGGTTAAATAACCTACACCCAATGTTTCTTGATCAAATGGCCTTCAATTTTAAAAAAAATCTCACAAGCTAATTTTTATTTTTTTATTTCCATAATCAAATCTCATCTCTTCATCTTCAGTTTGTATAATAGCATCACTATTGTAATCCTAATTAAATAGAGAGAAAATGATTGGCACATTTTCGCATTAACAAAAGCGAAGAATTTAGATCTAAAATGAAGAAGGTACTGTTGATTTATTTCTAGATCGAATTGATACATATTTCATTTACTACAGGAATTTTGAAACCTAGACATGACAAATGAATACACGTCAAATATATATATAAGGAAAAAAAAATCATAATGATTTCTTTCAAAAGTCAATGAAACAATAGAAGTGTACGATATGACTTAGTCCATTTTTGCAGTAGGCACTACCATATATGTCAAGTCATGCTTAATACTTTCATAATGAATGATGTTCAGTGCATCATACGTTGGTTTCTTAATTATCGGCCCACCTCAACAATAAACAATAAAAGCTTTGATAACAAGGGGACAACTAGGCATATTTTAGCCTAGTCAAACATGTATTTGGTTAAATAACCTCCACCCAATGTTTCTTGATCAAATGGCCTTCAATTTAAAAAAAATAAAATCTCACAAACTAATTTTTATTTTTTATTTCCATAATCAAATCTCATCTCCTCATCTTCAGGTTGTATAATAGCATCACTATTGTAAATCTAATTAAATAGAGAGAAAAGGATTGACACATTTTTGCATTAACAAAAGCAAAGAATTTAGATCTAAAATAAAGAAGGTACCGTTTATTCATTTCTAGATCGAATTGATACATATTTCATTTAGTAATGGAATTTTGCAACCTAGACATGACAAATGAATACACGTCAAATATATGTATAGGGAAAAAAATCATAATGATTTCTTTCAAAAGTCAGTGAAATAATAGAAGTCTACGATATAACTTAGTCCATTTTTGCAGTAGGCACTACCATATATTTTAAGTCATAATTAATACTTTCATAATGAATAAGGCTTATAGCATCATACGTTGGTTTCTTAATTATTGGCCCACCTCAAAAATATACTATAAAAGCTTTGATAATGAGGTGACAACTAGGCATATTTTAGTCTAGTCAAACATGTATTTTGTTAAATAACTTCCACCCTATATTTCTTGATTAAATGGCCTTCAATATTTAAAAAAATCTCACAAACTATTTTTTTTAATTTCCATAGTCAAATCTCATCTCCTCGTCTTCAGGTTGTATAATAACATCACTATTGTAATTCTAATTAAATGGAGAGAAAAGGATTGGTACATTTTCACATTAACAAAAGCGAAGAATTTAGATCTAAATGAAGAAGGTCCTGTCGATTCATTTCTAGATTGAATTGATACATTTTTCATTTAGTACTGAAATTTTGCAACCTAGCCTTGACAAATGAATACACGTCAAATATATTTATATGTAAAAAAATTATAACAATTTCTTTCAAAAGTCAGTGAAACAATAGAAGTCTACAATATGACTTAGTCCATTTCTATAGTAGGCACTACAATATATGTCAAGTCATGATTAATACTGTCATAATGAATGAGGCTCATAGCATCATACGTTTGTTTCTTAATTATCGATCCATGTCAACAATAAAGTAAACAATAATAATTTTGATAACGAGGTGACAATAAGTGATGAGAATTGTGGAGGGCAAGCTAACAAGAATCCATTGTATATTTTAGATTGATACAGATCGATTAGAAGAGAAGATTATAAACCATTAGAAAATGAAAGTAATATGAAGTATGTGCAAAAACGTATAGGATGTACAAAAAATGCGTAAAACTTTTTGCTCGGTTGTTTGATTTTCAGCCATGACTACAATCCAGAAGCGTCTTTCGACTCTGCAAAAGTTTGACGGATGACTTTGTCTAACTTTGAGGCCAAAATCGATTGTTTAGGAGTCTATTTTTACATTTTTATGTTTTGAATTAGTTGAAGGGTATTTTCGTTATTTGTAGTATTTTAGTTTTATTCAGATTTCTTTTGTAGTTTTCTAGTTTATATGAATTTGTCTTTAGAATTAAAGTTTTGTTTCGATTATGAGTTTATTTAATGCTTATAAAAGGTACATTTCTTATACAATAAAGATATTAATTTTTTGAGAAGTAATCATAATGTGAAAATTTTCACTTTCTATATAGTCCTTAATTGAAGAGAACTTGTCAAATATTTTCAATATTTGTGGCATTCAAACTATCTAAATTTACCAAAGATTCATACTATTTGTGACATCCCACAATTTAAGTAACGTTGGTAAGTTTTGTGATCATGGGATTAAAATATTTTCTGTGATTGTCTTGATTCTTCGATCGAATAATTTATCGGGTCAAGTTTCAAAAATTCTTGGGTTGTGATTCAATCTTTTGTGGATTTTGGAGCTACTATTGTTGCCTGGGCTCACATCAGTAAGGCATATTTTTAAACTAGTTTGATTGGGACATCTAAGGGACTATGTGTAAATTAGAAGTTGATTTCTTAATTATCGACCCATCTCTGCAACAAACAATAGAAATTTTGTTAATGAGGTGACAACTAGGCATTTTTTTAAAAACTGGTTTGGTTGTCACCTCTAGGGTACCATGCATAAATTAGAAAGACAGTCTTGCAATAGTGTTAATTATGGCTTATAAAATAAAGATTAGTCATGTCGATACCCTTTTGCGAAGCTGGCCTAGCATATAAGTCATACGCTACTGATGGCCCTTCTTGATTCCAATACAGTGCTTATGAACTTGCGTAAAAAATAGTGCAAGTCCCTTCTTATTTCACCTGCCAAAACGTACAACACTAATGCAGAGTAGTTGCTTGTTGAACAGGGCCACGCTTCAACAGTTGGCGCCCAGCTTTATTCTGAAAGCATTGCCTCTTTAAACACTTCCAAAGGAGACTTTAGTCAAGATAAGATGTTCATTGACTTAGCCGAAGACTTACAGACTATATAAGAAATCATCTTCCAAACGTTTTTGTACAATGCTTAGGTTGTAATTCTGTTACTAAAATACAATCTAGGAAAAAGAATTATAACTAAATTCACCATGGGATTGCATATGCTTTTGCTGCAAGCCCACTTCTTTCTAGCAATGCTGCTTATTTTTGTCACAAAATCACAAACAAATTTCCAAATAGCAAAGCCCAACTGCACGGATCGTTGTGGAGATGTAAGTATTCCCTTCCCTTTTGGCACAAGGGAAGGTTGTTACCTTAGTGAAACATTCTTAGTCACTTGTAATCACACCCACTATGATCCTCCTAAACCATTCTTGAGACACTCAAACATAGAAATCACAAACATATCCCTGGACGGTCAATTGACTGTGTTGCAATTCATAGCGAAAGAATGTTATAATAGGAATGGCACCGAAGCACTCTCTAACAACCCCTCTATACGGTTCAAAGAATTCACAGTCAATAATACCGCAAATAAGTTCACTGTTGTAGGTTGCGATACTTATGCTTTCGTATCTGGGAGCCGGAATAACAAGAGTGGTTACCAGACAGGGTGCACTTCCCAGTGTGCCAGCAAGGATGATCTGGAGGACGGGTCATGTTCCGGTGTAGGCTGTTGTCAGGCGTCTATCCCAAAAGGGGTATGGGAAGTTGAGTTGACATTGAAAAGCTATTCTAATTTCACAGAGAGCTATGATAATCACACCACTACCGTCTGGGACGTCGATAATTGCAGCTACGCATTTCTTGCTGAGGAAAGTGCATTCACTTTTTCTCCAAATAGTCTTTCAATTCTGAGGAATGTAGAGGAGCTTCCCATGGTGGTTGACTGGGCAATTGACAGAGGAACATGTGAGGAGTCTCAGAAGAACATGTCTAGCTATGCCTGTAAAAGCACGAATTCCAGTTGTAAAGGAACCGATAATGGGTATCGTTGTTATTGTTCAGAGGGTTATGAAGGGAATCCATACCTCATTGATGGTTGTAAAGGTATTAAAGTTTGATTACCTGTGTATTATCTAGAAATACATCATGAATTGTTTGGCCACGTGTCTTTTAAGATTTTAAATTCAATTTTTCTTTCCTTTGAGATTTCAATTTCGCTTTCTTTCACGTTGTTATTTCTTTTTTTCTTTTTTTTTTTTTTTTTTTTATATTTTTTTTTTATAAAAAAAAAAAAAAAAAAAAAAAAGAATGTGAAAATTCAAATCTCAACATTTGTGAGAAGGACCGATGTCTAAACACAAATGGGAGTTTCAAGTGTTTTTGTACGAAAGGTTACAAAGGAGATGGGAAGAAACATGGACGGGGTTGCATCCGTGGTCAATCACTTGTATTCAAACTTGTTGCAGGTTAGCATGCTCTCCATTCATTACATTTCACCTAGGATTTAGAATTATCTCGGTCGATGATCCATTTTTCAAGCTGGGTGATTTTACAAAACATTCTTCCAACGAAAGTACACTCCTAAGTCTGTCTTCATACTCGAATTGGGTGCCTATATTGATGATGATTATAACAACGACATTAGCTTAAACTCATTCGTAAAATTGACTTGAAAGTGTAGTGTGTTCACGTAGCTATAAACCTACAAACCGATTCTTAGTTAGGGCCTGCTTGGGAGATTCGGGAGTACCGATTAGTAGCGATTTTTAAATATATGTCCCGTAGTAAAATTCTCAATTCATAATTTCTCGTGTGTGTGTGTGTGTGTGTGTGTACACATAAGTGATTTTATTTATAGGTAATTTTATATATATATAAGTTAACATTTAACTTAAAAAATTAAATAAAGTTAAATATTTACTTATGAGTAAATTTTATAATTATAAGCTAATTTTATACTTTTTATATAATTTTAGGTGGAACTTTTTTACTTATAAGTAACCTTATATTTAATAAGTGAATATTTATCTTATTTGTAGTACTTTTATTTTAAAAGCAATTTTTTTACATGAAAATAATTTTTTAATTGTAACGTAATATTTCTTATTTTCTAAGTAATATTTTACTTTTAAGCATTTTTTTTTAACTAAAATGTAATTTTTTTTGCTTATAAATAATTTTTTAGTTAATATTTTTTTATTTACAAGTTAATTTTGAAGAAAATATATTTGTTGAAAATGATCATTTTACAGAGTTTAAAATTAGAAGAGAATATGAAAACAGCCAAAACCCGCTAATTTGATGGGTTGAGAAGATCGATCAAAATTATATTCCATCAGTTTTGGGCGGTTTTTAAAATCTGTGTCCAAAAAAACTGGCAAGCACCAACTTTTTCAACTGCTCGTAAACGGTGCCACCAAACCCTATTGTTGTACCAAAGGAGTATTGCTTTTGGTATTGAAGTTTCATTTTTTATATTAAAATTGTCTAAACCGATGAACAATGTATCTAGCTTGCCTACATCATCATCATGTGTACCTTTTACTCTCCGGCTCATTTGTTTAATAAAGGGAAAGGATTGAAACTAACCTAAAATTTCAATTACAGGGATTTCTATAGGAATTACGGTTCTTATACTTCTTATCTGCTGGTTGCTCTCAATACTCAATAGAAGAAAGTTGAACACAATGAAGCAAAAATTCTTTCTTCAAAATGGTGGCTTATTGTTGCAAGAAAGACTCACCCAAAGACAGCAATTACCAGTTATTGTAAATATATTTTCTTCAGCGGAACTCAAGAAGGCAACGGACAACTTCCATGACAGTAGAATTGTTGGTCAAGGAGGCTATGGCACTGTATACAAAGGCTTGTTAGCAGATAATCGACTAGTTGCCATCAAGAAGTCCAAAGAAGTTGATCCACAGCAAGTTGAGCAATTTATCAATGAGGTGATAGTCCTTTCCCAAATCAACCACAGAAATGTTGTCAAGCTCCTTGGTTGTTGTTTAGAAACGCAAGCTCCTCTGCTAGTCTATGAATTCATAGAAAATGGAACCCTATTTGAACACATACATAGTAAAACAAAGGCGCGTTCTCTTTCTTGGGATATGCGATTAAGAGTTGCTGCAGAAGCTGCTGGAGCGGTCGCGTATTTGCACTCTGCAGCTTCCCCTCCAATCATACACAGAGACATCAAATCAACAAATATTCTTTTAGACACTAGTTTCACTGCAAAAGTGTCTGATTTTGGAGCATCAAGATTGGTTCCACTGGATCAAATTCAATTATCTACAATAGTACAAGGAACCTTAGGATACTTAGACCCTGAATACATGCAAACGAACCAATTGACTCAGAAAAGTGATGTTTATAGCTTTGGAGTAGTCCTCATTGAGCTACTAACAGGAAAGAAGGCATTGAGCTACGACAGATCAGTAGAGGAGAGAAGTTTAGCCAACTATTTCCTTTTAGCACTAGAGCGAAGCTGTTTATTCCAAGTTCTTGATGACAATATTATATGCGAAGGAAATAGTGAGGAGTTAACATCGGTTGCCATGCTTGCAAAAATATGCTTACATGTTAAAGGGAAGGATAGACCTAGTATGAAGGAAGTAGCTAAGGAACTTGAAGGTCTGAGATTAGCAGGAAAACACTCGTGGAACCAAACAGAACCCAATGAAGCAGAGTCCGAATCCCTGCTTTCTGGGAAAATGATAGCCTTTGCAATTGCAAATGGTGATGGTAGTAGTAGCACAGCTATTGGATATGATAACAGCAGCGATCATATTATTTGGCCTATGGGTGGTGGGAGATGATCTGTAGCATTAGAATCAGTATGGAGTAAGGTTATATAGAACTGGCAAGGTTAGCATTACTTTTGTCGAGTTATTTTATGAATTCATCTTTTGTTAGGTTATTAATCTATAAAATAAGGATGTGGATTGAGGTTATACTGAACCTGTAAGATTAGCAATATTATTGTTGAATTGGTATATGACTTCTTGTATGGTTATGATCTGATAGATCTTATTTTATTGACAGTATTCCTTGTTAATTAGTTTCTAGTATAAGCATATACTGTTTTTGAAATTATGGGCAGGTATTACAGCAAGGAGACAATAGCTCTCATTTGGCATGGACTTTCTTCAAATAGGCCAAAAACCATTTTATTTTTATTCTAGACTTGATTTCGACAAGTGGAAACTTTTCAACCTTATTATTCTCTGAACAATGTTTGTAACCAATTGATAGTGTCCAATACGTTTTCTCCCACCTTATATGTAAAATAAGAAAGCATCTAAACATGGTCGATATTGTGCTAAAAGTTCTTCTAATTTCTTCCTAATCATATTGAATAAACCATGGTCCCCCGTGGTTTGGCGTAACCATCAGTATTGTTATCTTGGAGTCCAATTGAATCCATAGTTCCTCTATCCCCTTGCAAGACACAATTTTAATACGCTTAGTTTCAAATTTCTGCCTCAGTGCTTGTCCCCATTCCATAGTTCAAATGATTGCATTAAATAAAAATGATGCTCTTATGTGTAATAAAACTAGAAAGTAAAAAAGAGAAAGCTTAAGAAATTGAGGAAACCTAAACCTTAATGTTTCAGATAATTTAATATCAAGACAAAAACATATGTTAAAAAATGCAAATTTATATCTAATTGACAAAGAAAGATTTTATTAATTTCTAGAAGGGAAAAATAATGTTAGTGTTTATCAAGAATTTTGGGCGTACATTATTCAAAATCAACCATACTTATGCTTTTGCACAGGGGCAAAGGATGAACCAAAAATATCGGACGGTGCACAGTCACGTGACAACGAGAAAGATTTGGAGAGCGGTTTGTTTTCTGGTTAAGGCTGTTGCCAGACGACTATCCAAGGAAGAGGTACGAAGAAACTGGCCAAAAATTTGGCCAGATTACAGACATGCCAGCACACCCACACCAGCAATCTTTCTGGCAGACAAACTGTGCCTGATTCAAATTTTTTCAGTTTCGGTTGATGAATTCTAGATTCAAATAGAAACTTATCGATGTTCTAAACTCTATGGAAAACAAGAACCTTGTTGGATGAAAACAGGTCGCCCATGTGGATTGACTCGATCCGATTTGCATGGACATGAATTTTGGAGGGAGCAGTTGAAAATTGAATTTGAAAATTAACCTTCTCTCCACCAATAACTCACAAGCAACTTCCATTACTCTATCATTATGAAAAGCAAATATAAAAATTCGGGTTAAGAGGAGTAGAAGGAATCTACATGATGAGAAACGCTTAATTTTGGAAATATTACATCTCAAAATAGGTTCTTAGATTGTAGCTATTAAATTCCTTCCTTATTGATCGAGTTTTTGACCAGAAGAAGAGTACTTGGTGAGTACACAAGGTCAAGAAGACAATTAATTCAACCTCTAGTTTTCTTAGGATTTCAAGGAAGTTTCGATACTCCAAACTCAATTATAAGCATGTAAGCACATTTTACATCGACATCAAAGTCAAAGTAGGTTATTTTCTTGCTTAAACACATGCTAAAAATGTTTTAGAATGATTAGAATGCATGAATTCCGATTTTTTTTCAAAGCTTCAATGTCGTTAATGGCAACTTTTGATATTCTTCATATAATTCATGAAATTTATACTGTATGTCCATGATATTATGGAGAATATATCTGAAAAATTTCACTTCGTTTGGATTTGTATTTTAGGAGAAAAATCAAACCCTAATTGAGAAAATCGAAACTTCATTCCACGATAATTTCTTTCACGTTAAGTTCCACACTATCCATTTTATACGGTTGGATAGATTTTCTAAAAACCTTTCAAACAATATAAAGAACATAATTTTTGGCTTTGAATAGAAGAAGTTATGGACTTCCGAAGTTTTGTCAGAAATGTGGAAAATCTATTTTTTTTATGACAATGAACAATACCCGAGAGGGGGGAAAAACCTGAAATAGAAACTGTTGCCGTATTGGTGTTAAAAAATTGCATGTTGGTCCCTCAAATATTTCAAGTGCAATTTGAAAAATTGCATGTTGGTCCTTACACTTTTGAATCTTGAATATTCCAAATGCCATTTGGAAAATTGTACGTTGGTCCCCACACTCTTGAATGTTAAATATTTCAAATGCCCGAAAGTATTTGATATACCACATTTTCTTTACGTTCATGAGTGGTGGATCTTGAATAGGTTATACAATCCATTGTGACTAGTTTTCAATTATTGTACTTGATCAGATATTGCTAATCAACGCACATTTTTAGCATCATTAGATGGGAAGCTATTAGAGCACGGGCTGTGAAACGTGTTGAAAAATTACATACTTATAGAAACTATGAAATGAATCCAGGACATAACCTAGTACAACACATAAAATATCCTAAAGTAATGCATCGAGAAGTGATACATTTAGGATGGCCTATATGTGAGATGGAAAGCAATGCTTCCTAAACATTGGTATGATGTTGCTATTGAAATTTTGAATAATTCACCACCTCTACGCTACAGTTATTTGACCAAGATCTTGAAGAGGAAATAGAATTCAGAAAATGAGAATTTTATAATTAATTTAGATATGTATGATTAGTACAAAATTGTTGAAACAATGTCAATATGAATTTTTTTCCATGTTTCATAGTTATTTAAAGATGTTTATTAAGATCGCATGTACATATTTGACATTTTGATATTTATGTATATGTTTCATATTTGTCAGATGTATTCAAAATGTCTTGCTTATTTTGTACTTGATTAATCTTTTAATTTAGTAAGAGTTTTAAGGTTGAAAGAAATTAAGTAATTCTGACATAAACCTATGATTTTGCACTATGAAATTAATTTTGTTATAATGTAACATTAGGATAATTGATGGTGATTGGGAACTTAGTTAACTTTCAACTCCATGTCTAGTATGAAATTATCATAAAGCTTAATTTGAAATAATGTGTGCATAAATGGATATTTATATAATTGTCTTTAAAATTTTGACAGGCCATGGCGTTTAAGAATATCATAGTTGGCCTTAATAAGGGTGACAAATTGAATGACAATAACTATGACACTTGGCGCCATAAAATTCGATATTTGTTTGAAGAACAGGATTACCTTGAGGGCATTAGCCATGTGATGAAAGGCCCAGGGATAAGTCAAAATGTTCAACAGAGAAGGGATCAGGAAACTTACCAGACGTGGAAAAAGAAAGATTCCACTGCTCATGCAATTTTGGTAAGTTTCGTGATGGATGATCTCATTCATAAGTGTGAGCAGTTTTCGACTGTTCATGACATCTGGACATATTTGAGAGAGAAATATGGTGGTATTAGTGTGACTAGACTGACGCAGCTGACTATTAACTTTGATACTTACAAGAAACTTCCTAATCACAACATCACACGGCATTTGAGGACAATGTCTACTATAATTAGGGAGTTGAAGTCGGCAGGGCACATACTCTCTGTTGAGCAGCAAGTTCAGGCTTTGATTCGTTCCCTTCTTGATAATTGGGAACATCTGAAAGTCAATTCTACTCACAATAATAACATCAAAATTTTTACCGATACTGCCCACTATGTGGAACTAGAGGATGAGAGCCTTAGTGCAGCTAAATCTCTAGGACAACCTTTTGTGGTTGAATCTAGTTCTGGGAAAGCTTCAAGCTTTAAGCGTAAGAAGAATTGGTTCAAATGCGGAAAAGGAAGGGAAAAAGAAACTGAATAGTGACCTAAAAAGAACAAGCCTAAGCGCAACAAGAAGGGTAAATGGTTTGGAAAGAAGAAAGATAAGAGCAAGCTTAAATGCTTCAACTATCAAGTATTGTATCACTTTGCTCGGGAATGCCCTAAGTCAAAAAAGGTAGCTCTTATAAATACTTCTTTTAGTGCTATTTATGTTTCAAGTACTATTATACTAACTAAATCTTATGATATGTGGATTATAGACTCAGGAGCGACAGACCATGTAACCAGGGATCGAAAAGCATTTGTGGAGTTGCCTTTCAAATTTAATTAATCTAATAAGGTAGGTTGATGAGGTGCTTTTGCTTTTATCCCGTTTAAATTATTTATTTCATGTTATCGAATTATTATGCTTATGAAAGTTTAAAGATATGATATGATATGTATGTTATGGCCATTCGGTGCCAAAGATATGATTTTTATTGAGCTCTTACCAGTTTCTAAAGATATGATGACGATATGATATTTTTGATGCATGATTTAAATATTTTTTATTAGGGATTACACCATGGTTTTTTGTATCTTGTTGGGTATTCCCATATACTTACCCTTTTGTCCCCCTACTCACAGGTTAGAAAGAGTCGTTGGTTGGTGGGCAATGAGGTGAAGTCATGATACTAGAAATTATGGAATTCAATAAAAATAAATTCCGAGTAACGCGACTATAGACTTTTATTTTCCACTTTACTTTTAATTTTTATTTTCATGTGAAATTTTTTATTTAGAATTTGGGACATGTTTCAATTGATTATTTTTAATATATATTTTATTTTTTTTATTGATAAAATTAAAAAATTTCATGTTGGAATGTTTGAATAATTTATGTAATTACAGAATGAAAGTTTTAGTAACAATTTAAATTGTTAAAATTTGGGTTATTACAGTTTTAATATCAAAGTTTAGATTCAATTTTTTGTAGACCCACATGTATTTTAATAATATGAGTTTTGAAAAAAAAAATTTAAGAAAAAAAAGAATGATAATAAAACGAGTTGTACAAAAAATTAAAAAAAATGACATGAACAGTGACGGTGATGTGACCCAAGAGTCGAGCCCGACGAAGGCAAGTGCGAGACGAGACCCGTTGATAGTCAATGGCGGACCGATGACGCGATCGAAGACGAGACGAGTCAACGAGGTGATGGGATTGCTCGTCAAGGCAATGCTTGAAGACATCATGTTCGGGACTCAAAATGGAGCAACTTTCATATTCGGGTCAAAAATCGAATCAACTTGGATCAATTTAATATCAAAGGTCAAAATCGGAGGGATATTTTAAGCCTGTACGGTCGCACAGGCATACATGCTCGTGGTCGCAGCACGGTGGTCTATCAAAACTCAAAGGAAGCATCTTGTTTGAACCATGCGACCGCATGGAATTGCACGTTGCGGTCGCATAGGCCAATTTTTGGGCGAATTTCTTATTTTTGGTATTTTTCCATATTTTGTTAGTTTTCGATTCTTTTCCATACTTTGGGAATTATGTTCGACTTTTGCACGATTTTTATGTTAGGTTTAGTATAAATGGAAGTTTTCGTTCAATTGTAACAACTTTTGACATAGTTGATATTGAATTAAAGTGAGGCGTATTGTCTTCTCTTCATTGTTCTTCATTGAACAATTTCGAACTTATCAAGTGTTAACTTGTGGCGTTCAAACAACCGGATTTAATTCTTGGATTGCGTGGCCAAGGGATCTTTCAAGCGTCGTTCTTGTTGGATTTTTTGTTCGACTTTCTTTTGGATTAATCCTAAACTTTTGGATTAATTTGGCTTTCTTGGATTTGTCAATCTCGTTGTGGGTTTTGCAGTCAACGTTGCTACGGGGTTCGCATAAGTTGGCATCAGAGCCAGGCTCCAAATTAATTGAAGGTTATATCTTTTTGTTACTTGTTAAATCTTTTCTTGTTTTCTTCATTCTTCTCAATTTCTATTATCGTTCCTCGTGTCGTTAAGTCTTTCTATTTCTTCTTCGTCGTTTGAATCATTCTTGTGTCGTTAAATTATCGTCAATTTCAATTCATTAAGTTATTGGTAGTTTAATCGTGTTTTTTACAAAGGGTCAAAAAAATTCAAAAAAAAAGTATTGTTCATCGTACGGTTACTGTTCATCCGTATAGTACACAAAAAAATTGATATTATTATTTCTTGTTTTTAATATCAGCGCAAAAAAAAAACTCTCGAATTGTGTGATTTGGGCTATTCCATTGTGTCAATTCTTCACTTTACTATTGAGTCTACTCACATATTCTTATCAAAACAATCATCTATTCTACCTAATTCAATTCCTTGAGTCTCGGGTTCTTAGTTATTATTTGGTTTGTTGAATTCCCGGTAAAACACTTGATTTAGTTCACTTGGTTCTTTGAAGTGCTTGGAGGGAGACTTTGGGTGGTAAGAGGCCGAGTGGTGAGTTTAATGAGGGAAAAGCCATATTGAGTGTTTTCGAGTGATTTATTTGTGAGGTATATAAATTTGTGTGACATGATGTCAGAAAGAGAAAGTTCTAAATCAAGCTGAAATGGTAATGACAACAATGCATCGAAAGACATGATACGGAAGTTTGAACTAGTACTTGGTGGTGTTAGGGAGAAGGTGGATAGGCAAGGGGAATAGATGGGGCAAATAGGTACCACAATTGCTAATCTTAGCCGGGGACGACGCAAACAGGTACCACAATCGCTAATCTTAGCCGGGGATGAGTGGAGATGTCTAATGCTAGGGGGCCGGGTAGGCGTGAATCTAGGAGAGGAAGGCGGGATGAGTATCGTAATGATGAGGATAATTTTGATGAAAATGACATTGATATGGGTTGAGCAAGGCATAGGGACGATAGGATGGAAAGACGGGGTAGAAATAACTTGGGGGATGAAGTAGATGGAAATTTGGGGAGTATTAAAATGACTATTCCACAATTTAAGAGGAGAAGCGATCCGGAAGCATATCTAGAGTGAGAAAGGAAGGTTGAGATGATTTTTGAGTGCTATAATTATTCAGAGGAGAAAAAGGTAAAATTGGCGGTGCTTGAATTTGTGGATTACACGATATCTTGGTGGGATCAAGTACCTACATCACGGCGTAGGGGTCAGGAAATGCCAATTAGCACTTGGGATGAGTTGAAGATGTTGATGAGGAGGAAGTTTGTTCCGAGTCACTATTATAAGGAGATCCATCAAAAATTGCAAGGTTTGTATCAAGGGTCGAAAAGCGTAGAGGATTATCACAAGGAGATGGAAATTCTTATGATTCGCGCTAATGTGGAGGAAGATCGGGAAGCTACCGTGGCACGATTCTTGAATGGCTTAAATCGGGATATTGTAAACGTTGTAGAGTTGTAACGCTATGTGGAAATCGAGGACATTTTACATGTGGCAATAAAGGTTGAGAGGCAATTGAAGAGGAAGGGGATGTCTAGGAAACCGTTGGGTACTTCGAATTCTAATTCAACATGGAAATCGAAGTGGGATGACAAAAACAAAAACGGGGCTGCACCTAGAGGTAAAAGTGATTGGTAAAAGGGTAAGGACGAAAACGCTAACAAACCAATATCAAAATCGGAGGCACAACTGTCGTACATCGGGACATAAAATGTTTTAGGTGTTTGGGAACGGGTCATATTGCTTCTCAATGCCCAAACAAACAGGCGATGGTGTTGCGGGATAATAGGGAGATAGTGAGCGATAGTGATGGCGAGTTTGATGACATGCCGGTGTTGGAAGATGTTAGTGAAGAAGAAAAAGTTGAAGGGCCAGTTGGGGATCTACTACTCACAAGACGAGCTCTAACTACTCACGTCAAAGCAGATGATTTGGAGTTGGAACGGGAGAACATTTTCTACACTCGATGCCACATCAACAATACGATATGTAGTGTTATAATTGATGGTGGTAGTTGCACTAATGTAGCTAGCGTATCTCTTGTAGAAAAATTGGGTTTAACATTGTTGAGACACCCGAGACCTTATATATTGCAATGGTTGAATGACAGTGGCAAGGTGAGGGTGAATCAAAGAGTGTTAACTAATTTGTCAATTAGGAGTTATAAGGATGAGTTAGTGTGTGATGTGGTGCCAATGCAAGCAAGACATATTTTATTGGGGCAACCATGACAATACGATAGGAAGGCTATGCATGATAGGTACAAAAATCGATACTGTTTCATTAAGGATGGAAAGACCATTACTCTTGTGCCATTAACACCGGCGCAAGTCTATGAGGACTAATTAAAATTGAGAAGTGAGGAAGAGAGGAAAGCCGAGGAGTTAGAAAAAAAGTAAAAAAGTGGTGAGTTAGAGAAAAAGAGAGAGAAATCACAAGAGAGAAAAGAAAGAGAGTGTTCTGAGAGAAGCGAGAAAACACGAGCGAATTTCTTTGTAAAAGTGAGTGATTTGAGGAGGGTGGTAGTTGAGAGAAAAGAGATGATCTTGTTCGTTTATAAGGAATCACTCCTCAATTTTGAGGAAACTAACCCACCCCTCCCTAGTTTGTCTAAGTCTTTGTTGTAGGAATTCGACGATGTATTTCCAAAGGATGCACCAAGTGGATTGCCACCTATTCGAGGCATTGAACGTCAAATTGACTTCATACCCGGAGCTGTCATTCCAAATTGATCGACTTATCGAAGTAATCTCAAGGAGACTAAGGAGCTTCAAAGGCAAGTGGAGGAGTTGATGAGCAAAGGATACGTGAGATGAGTCCTTGTGCGGTACCGATTTTACTTGTGCTAAAAAGGGATGGAACATGGCGAATGTGCATGGATTGTAGGGCTATCAACAACATAATGGTAAAGTATCGTCACCCTATACTTAGGTTAGATGACATTCTTGATGAATTACATGGTGCTTGCATATTTTCTAAAATTGATTTAAAAAGCGGGTATCATCAAATTCATATGTGAGAGTGTGATGAATGGATAACGGCTTTTAAAACTAAATATGATTTATATTAATGGTTGGTTATGCTGTTTGGACTCACAAATGCACCTAACACTTTTATGAGCTTAATGAATCATGTTTTACGTGCCTTTATAGGAAAATTTGTTGTAGTTTATTTTAACGACATCTTACTCTATAGCAAAGACCTAGGAAAGCATTTGAAACATTTAAAATGTGTGCTAATTGTTTTAAGGAAAGAACAACTCTATACTAATCTTAAGAAGTGCATGTTTTGTATGGATAGAGTTATATTTCTTGAATTTGTGGTTAGTGCTAATGGGGTAGAAGTAGACGATGAAAAGATAAAAGCTATTAGAGAGTGGCCGACACCTAAAACCATAACGGAAGTTAGGAGTTTTCATGGTTTTGCTAGTTTTTATAGGCGTTTTATGAAAGATTTTAGCACTATCACGCACCACTCAAGGAAGTAGTTAAAAGAAGTGTAGGTTTTCATTGGAGTGATGAACATGAACTTGCATTTAATACTAGTAAAGGTAGATTGTGTGAAGCACCTGTTTTGGCATCACCTAACTTTGGCAAAACATTTGAAATTAAGTATGATGCATCAGGAATAGGGGTTGGAGCAATTTTAATGCAGGATCGGAGGCCTATAGCATATTTTAGTGAGAAATTGAGTGGAGCTGCTTTAAACTATCCTACATATGACAAAGAATTTTATGCACTTGTTCGAGCTTTGGAGACTTGGCAACATTATCTATGGCCGAGGGAGTTCGTAATCCACACCGATCATGAGTCGCTAAAGCACTTACGGGGACAAGATAAATTGAACAAGAGGCATGCGCAGTGGATGAAATTCATTGAGACATTTCCATACGTGATTTGATATAAGCAAGGTAAGGAAAATGTGATGGCGGATGCGTTGTCCCCGAAGGTACGTATTGCTAACTACTTTTGATTTTAAGTTACTTGGATTTGAACATATTAAGGAACTGTATGAAAAGGATGTTGATTTTTCAGATATTTATTTGTCTTGCATTAAAGGATGTTGATAGGTTCTTTAGACATGAGGGGTATTTATTTTGGGAAAATAGGTTATGTGTTCATAATTGTTCTATTTGGGAGTTAGTAAGGGAGGCACATAGTGGTGGATTGATGGGACACTTTGGGGTTCAAAAGACTTTAGATGTATTGAAGGAGCATTTTTATTAGCCTAAAATAAAAAGTGACGTTGAGCGAATTTGTAGTTGATGCATCGGTTGTAAAAGGGCTAAGTCTAAGGTTTTACCTCAAGGTTTGCACACATCTTTACCTACACCTAGTGAGCATTGGGTTGATATCTTGATGGACTTTGTTTTGGGTTTACCTAGGCCTAAGAGAGGTCGGGATTCTATTTTTGTGGTTGTAGATAGGTTTAGCAAAATGACACATTTTATACCATGTCATAAAAAGGACGATGCCACGAACATTGCTGACTTATTTTTTAAAGAGATTGTGCGTTTACATGGGATTCCTAGAAGCATTGTGTCAGATCGGGATGTCAGATTTTTAAGTCACTTTTGGAGAATTTTGTGGGGATAAGATAGGCACTAAATTACTATTTTCCACAACTTGTCACCCACAAATGGATGGGCAAACCGAGGTAGTGAATAGGACTATGACACAATTGTTGCGCACAGTAATCAATAGAAATTTGAAAAGTTGGGAGGAGTGTCTACCATTTGTTGAATTTGCATACAATCGAGCTGTTCACTCTACTATGTCATATTTTCCATTTGAAATTGTATACGGTTTTAATCCACTTACTCCTTTGGATTATTATCCTTTACCTGTGAATGAATGTGGTAGTTTAGATGGCAAAAAGAAGGCGGAATTGGTTAAGTCACTCCATGAAAAGGTAAAAGGGCAAATTGAAAACAAAAGTAAGTTGGTTGCATCGTAGGCGAACAAAGGTAGGAAGTGCGTGACATTCGAGCCAGGAGATTGGGTTTGGGTGCACTTTAGGCAGGAGCAGTTTTCGAAGCAAAGGAAGTCCAAGTTGCAACCGAGGGGCTATTGTTCATTTCAAGTTATTGAAAAGATAAACGATAATACATACAAGTTGGACCTTCCAGGTGAGTTTAATGTTTCGGCTACTTTTAATGTATCTGATCTCTCTTTGTTTGATGCAGATTCAGATTCGAGGACGAATCCTTTTGTAGATGGAGGGGATGATATGACCTAGGAATTGAGCCCGACGAAGGCAAGTGCGAGACAAGACTCGTTGATAGTCTATGGCAGACCGATAACGCGATCAAAGATGAGATGAGTCAATGAGGCTATGGGATTGCTCGTTAAGGCAACGATTGAAGACACCATGTTCGGGACTCAAAATGGAGCAACTTTCATGTTAGGGTCGAAGGTCGAATCAACTTGGATCAATTAAGGAAAATTTTAAGCCTGTACGACCAAACACGCTCGCGGTCGCACGGTGGTCTACCGAAATTCAAAGGAGGCATCTTGTTTGAACCATGCGACCGCAAGGAATTGCACATTGCGGTCGCATAGGCCAATTTTTGGGCTAATTTCCTATTTTTGGTATTTTTCCATATTTTGTTAGTTTTTGATTCTTTTCCATACTTTGGGAATTATGCTCGACTTTTGCACAATTTTTACTTAGTTTTTAGGTTTAGTATAAATAGAAGTTTTCATTCAATTGTAACAACTTTTGACATATTTGATATTGAATTAAAGTGAGGCTTATTGTCTTCTTTTCATCGTTCTTCATTGAACAACTTTGAACTTATCAAGTGTTAACTTGGGGCGTTCAAACAACCGGATTTAATTCTTGGATTGCGTGATCAAGGGGTCTTTCAAGCGTCGTTTTTGTTGGGTTTTTTGGTTCGACTTTTTTTTTTAGATTAATCCTAAACTCTTGGATTAATTTGGCTTTCTTGGGTTCGTAAATCTCGTTGTGGATTTCGTAGTCAACGTTGCTACGGAGTTCGAATCAGACGGGGATTTTTTTTTCAAAAAAAAGGGAAAAGTGTTGTAAAAGGAAAGTTTATTAGGGTTTAGAGGTGAATGACAATTACACCCTCGGAACTCTGGAAATAATTATTGTTGTATTTCTGATTCTGTCCTATAAATACATGGCTTTAATTCTTAATAAAAACACACAAGTTTATTAACTTCTCTGTTCTGTTATCTTTACTTCACTTTTATAATACGTTATCAGCACGATAGCTTAATTTTTCAAAATTTAGTGAAGGTAATAATTTTTATAGACAAGAATATTTATCATGTGTACCAAAATTAATTTGGTAGCATGTGAACTATTTCAACATACACATGCATCATAATGAGGTTGTTTCTTCTTCTCTACTTTTCATCGGCATGCATATTAATCATAATTCACGTTTGTATGTGTAATCTAAATACATATTAATTCACATTTTTTTATTCATACACGGTCATTTTTTCCACATATTATTCAGTATTAATTCTGTCTTTTGAATCTGTTACATATTAGTTCTACCTTTAATTTCTAGATATGTGAAATTCACATGCATGTTTAGTATCTTTTGCATGCTTGTAAAAGATTTAGCCAATAAGGGATTTAATCAATTTTGTTAACTTCTATGTATGGATATTCTTTTTCCTAATACATGTTTGGTAATCAATTTTAAAATATAAATTCATATATTATCTATTTGGTAATTAATTTTTACTTCATATCCTATTTGTATAGTAATTAAATATTCTTTTCATGTGTATGCTTGGAGTATTTTTTTTCTTTACTTATACATTTTTCGTGATTATTTTTTAAATTCATACCATGTCTATATGGTAATTAAATATTTAGATGTTCTTAGATAAACTTTAACTTAACAATTATCAGGCTGTTGATCCTAATGTAGCACAACATTTTAATTAATATTCTAAAAGCATATTAATTTAAAATCTATCTATTATGTATAGTTTGTTGAAGCTCCTGAAGTAGCACAATATTATAATTAAGATTCTTGAAGAATATTACTTGCTCCTGAAGAGCATAAATTATAATTTTCAATATTCTAAAAGAATATTGACATATTACTCTTGAAAAAGTAATAGTAAAATATAATGTGCTCCTGAAGTAGCATTTGTTTCGAAAACATATTATTTTAGTGTTTATCCCTAAAGGAAAACACATAACTTATGTTATGAGTAACTATTATGTGATGTCTAATCATATTCTTCAAAACTAATTGTATTTTCTTTCGCTTTATTTTGTAGTTAATCAAATGGCAAACATCACAAAATTTGAGTTTGCTGCACTTCACATCTCTAACAAAAACTATCTATCATGTGTACTTGACACTGACATCCATCTTGTTTGAAAAGGTTTGGGAGAGACAATAAAAGAAGGAAACAAAGAATCCCTACAGGATTGTGCAAAAGCACTCATATTCCTTCGTCAT
Organism: Olea europaea var. sylvestris; assembly: GCF_002742605.1. NCBI lineage: Eukaryota > Viridiplantae > Streptophyta > Magnoliopsida > Lamiales > Oleaceae > Olea > Olea europaea. The sequence continues at coordinate 14,573,793 of NC_036250.1, read as the reverse complement.
CATATTTACGATGGACTGAAAATTAAATATCTCACTGAAAAAGATCCACAGGTTCTTTGGAAAAATTAACTGAATGATTTGATCATCAAAGGACTATAGTCCTCCCCAAAGCCCACTATGAGTGGATGCACCTTCGTTTGCAAGACTTCAAAACTATTAGTGAGTACAATTCTAAATTGTTTAGAATATGTTCAAAGTTGACATTGTGTTGAGAAAAAATCACTGATGAAGACATGTTGGAGAAAATATTTTTCACATTTCACGCATCGAATGTGCTTCTGCAACAGCAATATCGCGAGCGTGATTTCAAAAAAATACTCAAAACTTATATCTTGCCTTCTTATTGCTAAACAAAATAATAAACTGTTGATGAAAAATCATGGATTACGTTCAACTGGTTCTGTACCATTACCTGAAGAAAATGCAATATCAAGACAAGAACAAGGACGTGGACGTGGACGTGGATTTGAACGTCGACGTGGATGTGCACGCGAAGTAAACCATGAATGAAATAATCAACAAAGTTATCAACAACAAGACAACAATTTTAAAAGGCACAAAACAAACGATAGTAGCATATCCAAAAAGGTACACGATGAAAGTTGCTTTAAATGTGGAATGAAAGGATATTGGACACGTACCTGTCGTACAGCAAAATACCTTGTGGATCTTTACCAAAAATCGATCAGGGAAAAGGGAAAAATGGAACAAACTTTGCTAACTATGATGTTTCAATTGATGTGATTCATTTGGATGTCTCAGATTTTTTTGCTGATCCAAATGAGAATATTGACCATTTGATTGAGGGTGGTGTGATGTAAGATATAGATTAGTTTTTTTTTTCATACTAATATTTCCCTTTATTTTAGAAATTTAGATTGAAATATGTTTTTACTTTTCGTAAAAATTTTAAACTTTATTATGAATGTTTATCATTTTAAATTTAAATTCAAGTTTTAAGTATATCTATTTAGTTATATCGATAGATTTATGATGGATTGTCAAGATACATACTTGATTGATAGTGCAACTACAAATACTATTTTTCAAGACAAAAAATACTTTTTGGACTTAACATTAAAAGAAAATAATAACAATACAATATCAGGTGTATCGAATATCATTGAAAGCTCTGGAAGAGCTTGTATTATTTTACCAAATAATACGAAATTATATATTGAAGATGTACTTTATATTCTAGCAAATCCAGAATAAATTTGCTTAGTTTTAAAGATATCTGTCCTAATGGATATTATATTGAGACGATGCGGGAAAATGATACTGAATATCTTTGCATAACTTCTTTTGTATCTTATCAGAAGCAGATAAAAGAAAAATTTTATACACTCTCATCTGACATGTATTATACATTTATAAAAATGGTTGAAACAAATAATGTTACGAATCAAAAGTTCGTTGACCCAAAAGGCTTTATTCTTTGGCATGATCGATTTGGATATCCAAGAGCTATAATGATGCGTCGAATAATAAAAAATTCACGTGGATATCCTTTAAAGAACCAGAAGATTCTTTTACCTAATGATTATCCATATGTAGTTTGTTCGCAATGCAAGTTAGTCATTAGACCTTCAACTACAAATGTCAATATTGAATGTCCAACTTTCTTGGAAAAAATTTATGGAGACATATGTGGGCCAATACACCCACCATGTGGACCATTTCATTATTTTATAGTATTAATTGATTCTTCTACTAGATGGTCACATGTTTGCTTGCTTTCCACTAGGAATGTAACTTTTGCTAGACTACTTGCTCAAATTATAAAATCACAAGCACAGTTTCCCGATTACTCAATTAAAATTATTTGCTTTAACAATGCTGGTGAATTTAGATCATAAGTATTCGATGATTATTGTATATCAATTGGGATTGTAATTGATCATTCAATTGCACATGTCTATACACAAAATAGTTTGGCAGAGTCGTTTATTAAACTTCTACAACTTATTGCTAGACCATTACTTATGAAAACAAAACTTCCAGCTTTTGTTTGGGGTCATGCCATATTATATGCTACATCATTGATTCGTATTAGACCAACTTCCTATTATGAATATTCATCTTTGCAACTAGCATTTGATTATAAACCTGATATTTCTCACTTACGGGTCTTTGGTTGTGCTGTCCAAGTCCCTATTTCACCTCACAATGTATTAAAATTGGTCCCCAACGAAGACTTGAGATTTATGTGAGTTTTGATTTACCATCAATTATTAGGTATCTTGAGTCTTTAACTGGTGACTTATTTACTGCACATTTCGTAGATTGTCATTTTGATGAAATGACTTTCCCAATTTTGGGAGGGAAAAAAATAACATCCTAAAAAATAAGGTAAAATTACTTGGAATAAAGCAACTCTATCTCATTTTGTTCCTCACAGCAATCAATGTGAGCAAGAGGTTGAAAAAATCATTCATTTGTAAAGAGTTAAAAATTAATTACCTGATATATTTGTTGACACAAGAAAAATGACAAAGTCATATGTTCCAGCAGAAAATATTTAAGCAAAAATTGATGTCCCTGTAGGACAATTTGCTGTAGCAAATGAATCTCAAATATGCTAGAAGCGTGATTGACCAGTTGGTTCAAAAGACTTTATACCTCGAAAAAGAAAGGTACATGAGAAAAACCAACCAAAAACTTCAAAAGAAATCACATTAGAAAAAATTGATCAATCAGATATTAAAAATACGATTCCTGAACAACCACAAGTGTCCAAAAATAACGAGATTTCAATAAATTATGGGCTTGCTTGGGAGCGATTTTTTCCCCCAAAAAATTATTTTTTGACTGTTGTTTCACTATTTCAGCCATCATATTTGACTTCTTCTCTCATAGGTGGACCCCACTTTTCTTCTAACGGTCAAAAAATCAATTCTCAAAATCACTCCCAAACAGGCTTTATAATTATCTCATAAATTATGGGAACGAGATAATGTTGTTATAGACAATAGTTTCGCCTTTAATGTGGCTCTTGATATTGTGAAAAATAAGGATCCTGAACCACAATCGGTTAAAAACTGTCAAAATAAAAATGATTGGCCGAAATGGAAAAAAGTCACACATGTGGAATTGAATTCTTTGGAGAAACGAAAAGTGTTTGGACCTGTAGTTCGAACAATTGAAAATGTAATCCATATTGGATACAAATGGATTTTTGTACGAAAGATGAATGAAAATAATGATATCACAAGGTACAAAACCCGACTAGTAGCTCAAGGTTTCTCACAAAGACCATGAATTGATTACGAAGAAACATATTCTCCTGTAATGAGATTTTTAATTAGTTTGACTGTGTCACAAAAGCTTGATATGTACCTTATGGATCTAGTAACTCTATATTTGTATGGTTTACTTGATACCGACATATTTATGAAAGTCCTTGAAGGACTTAAGGTGCCAGGAACAAACGATTCATACTCAAAAACCATGTTCTCAATTAAATTGCAAAGATCATTATAAGGATTAAAACAATCAGGACGCATATGGTATAATCACCTTAGCAAATATTGGTTGAATGCGGGTTATAAAAATGACGCTATCTGTCCATGTGTTTTCATAAAAATACAAATAGTGGATTTGCAATTGTACAGTTTATATTGATGATTTAAATTTAATTGAAACTCTTAAAGAGCTCAACAAAACTGCTGATTATTTGAAAAATGAATTTGAGATGAAAGATTTGGGAAAAACCAAATTTTATCTTGGATTGCATATTGAACATTTTCCAGATGGATTATTTGTTCACCAATTTACGTATATAGAAAAATTTTTAAAACGCTTTTAAATGGATAATGTACATTCATTAGCATGACCTATGGTTATTTGATCACTTAATGTGAAAAAAGATTTATTTCGTCCACTTGAAGATAGAGAAAAAGGTTCTTGGTCCTGAAGTACCATATCTTAGTGTAATTGGAGCATTAACTTATCTTACAAATTGCACTCGACCCAACAAAGCTTTTTTTGTAAATCTCCTTACAAGATATAGCTCTACACCAACTCAAATACATTGGAATAGTGTTAAACATATTTTTCGTTACTTAACAAGTACCACTGATTTTAGATTATTTTATTCTCAAAAATCGGGAAATGCTTTAGTGAGATGTGCAGAGGTAGGTTATTTATCTGACCCAAATAAAGCTAAATCACAAACATGTTATGTATTTATACGTGGAGGAATAGCTATATCATGGAGATTTGTGAAGCAATTATTGACAGCTACATCTTTAAATCATTCTGAAATTATTGCAATCCATGAAACAGGTCGAGAATGTGTGTGGTTGAGAGACATGACCCATCATATCCAAACATCATGGGACTAGCTTCAACAAAGGATAGTCCAACAATTTTGTATGAAGACAATGCAACTTGTATTGCAAAACTCAGATGAGGTTATATCAAAGGTGACAGAACGAAGCATATTTCTCCAAAATTCTTTCATACACATAAGCTTCAAAAAAATGACGACATCGATATCCAACAAATTCGCTCAAGTGACAATGTGGCCAATTTATTCTCAAAAGCACTGCCAACATCTACATTCAAGAAATTAGTTCATGAGATTGAAATACGTCGACTCAAAGATTTTCAGTGATCAACATCAGGGGGAGTAGCTGTACTTTTTTTCCTTCGCTTATGTTTTGTCCCACTGTGTTTTCTGAGTAAGGTTTTAATGAGGCAGCATTTATTTTTAGTACTTCAAAATAACTGTACTCTTTTTCCTTTGTTTTGATTTTTTTCCAATGGATTTTTATCAAACAAGGTTTTAATGAGGCTGATATTTTGTAAAGTTTCATTCAAGGGAGAGTGTTGTAAAATGAAAGTTTATTAGGTTTAAAGGTGAATGACAATTACACCTTTGCAGCCCTAGAAATAATTGCTATTGTATCCCTGATTCTGTCCTATAAATACATGGCTTTGGTTCCTAATAAATCACACACAAGTCTATTGACTTCTCTCTATTCTCTTCTATTTTCTTCACTTTTATAACAAAAAGGGTGCTGTTTAAATGGTTTGCATTTATGTGTGTGTATGTATTTGTAAACATTTTTTGAAATACTTTCCTTTGTACAGAAAGTTTTATCTTTAACCACAATGATCATTAAATTAATTAGTTACTAGCTTTTCCAATTTGTGAAATTTCATAATAGTCCTTGCACTAGTATATTATATTTTCTAGTTATTGAAATTACGAAGTAGTCCCTATAATAATAATAATAATAATAATAATAATAATAATAATAATAATAATAATAAATATTTTATTAATTTTAATTGTTGTGTGTAATAAATGATTACATGCTTAGCTTGAAATTTTCATGATATTTGTTTGATAATTAATATTTTTAAGAGGTATAAGTTTTAAAGATGATAATTTTTTTGGTAAAAAAAAGTTCTTAAATACATAAAAATATGAAGTACTCTTGGTACTCAACAACCACTGATCAGCCACCATCCGACGACTTTGAGGTATGTAATGTGGGTAAGAAAATAAATGATCATTCAATTTTTTTGTACAAAATTTACATTTTCTACTTGTCTCCTTACATATTTTACAATATGCATGTTTTTCTCACTAAATTTATAATTTATATCTCAAGTAAAACATGATTCATTTACTGTTATATGCGAGCATGATGTACGTTTTGTTACCATAATAAGAATATGAGCATGATATGTTTACCATGATAGAATTTTACTATAATACATAAAAGATTGACATGGATGATATTATTTTTTTTTCGAATGAGAAGTTTAAGACCAAGTATTTAGAACTCCACGATTAGCCAAACAAAATTTCGAGGATGAAACTCTTTTAAGGAGGGGAGATTGTAATGCCCCAAAAATTTATAGAAACTTTATTTGTACTATATGATATGTTTTTATATTTTGAAAGTTGAGCGGTTAAAGTGCAATATATTAAATTCAATTTTATTCTGGCCAAATAATTAGATTTTGTTAGAACGATATTTAGTATATTAATATGGGACTCGTTCGATAGCTTGTAATTAGTCGTGTGTATTAGGCTCGAGAAAAAGAGCAAAATCAAAGTTATTGAAGTTGAAAGACTTTTTACTTTGATATAATAATGCATTATGTTTAGTTATTAATGAACCTTCCAATGAGCTCTACGTGTTGCATTCTTCGGATTGAAGCAATATTTTAATATAATATTATATTACTTTTTATTAAATTTTACATTCTAATAACGTATGGAGCCACGTATAGGAGTTGTTGGGATTGAGTTAAAGTAGGTTGTTTTATTTGACATGGATAGAAGTTTTGAGTAAATTGGACTTCCACTTTCTATAGGACACTTGTCCTATATTTATCTATTTATGCAACCAATTTCTTTATAGAAAAAGTCAGATTTCCGTTCACTATACTATATAATTTTTATAAACATGACAGCAAACTGAAAATAAAGTTGGAACGTGATTTCGATTTTGCTTTTCGAATTTAATTGATCTAATAAGATAGGGTAACGAGGTGCAGTTACTTTTATCCCGTTTAAATTATTTATTTCATGTTGTTGAGTTATTTTGTTTATGAAAGTTTAAAGATATAATATGATATGTATGTTATGACAATACAGTACCAAAAATATGATATTTATTGAGCTCTTACCGATTTCTAAAGATACGATGCCGGTATGATATTTTTCAAGCATTTAAATATTTTTATTCGGGATTGCACCATGATTTTTCGTGTGCTATTGAGTATTTTCATGTACTCACCCTTTTGTCCCCTACTCACAGGTTAGAACAAGCATTGGTTGGCGGGCGATGAGGTGAAATCGTGATGCCACAAATTATGGAATTTAATAAAAATAAATTCGGAATAACATGACTGTACTTTTATTTTCAGCATTATTTTTAATTTTTATTTCCATGTGAAATTTGTTTTTTAGGAATTGGGACATGTTTCAGTTGATTGTGTTTCATACATGTTTTATTTATTTTATTGATAGAACTAAAAAATTTTCATGTTGGGATGTTTGAATAATTTATTTAATTAAGGAATGAAAATGTTAGTAACGATCTAAATTGTTGAAATTTGGGTCATTACAAAACAGGTTGAGATTTGTTCACTCACACATATAATCGTCTCAGACATTTTGAGATGTGCTGAAATGAGATATAGTGCCCCCGTTTGGCCCCCATTCTTATTCTCATTCTCATTCTTTTTTTTTCTCTCTCTCTCTTTCTCTCTTATTTTCAACAACACAATCTTCCATAAAATAATATTACACACAAATAAAAAACTTTTCATTCTTTTTCAACCACATATTATTCAAAAAAATACTATTCCCACCATTAAAATTTGGCAAGAATGGGGACCAAATGGGGTAATAATCGTATTGTGTACATGATCCAATAGCCTTGATAAGATATCAAGATGAGATTACAACAAGTAATCAGTATGGATATTTTTTTGCTGTCCATTAGACCTATTCTATAGCCAGATAGAGTTCTTGATTGAGATTGTATAGAGGAATAAATATAAGGAGAAATCAGGTAGATATTAAGGGATATCTGAACTATGATCTGTATGGTGTATTTAATTTGTAAGATTAGACATATGTCCTAAAAAATGAAGAAAATATTGTGGCTAGTGTTTCATACCACGTGTGCTTCAATGATCAATAAGAAATGAAAGAATTGATCCCTGCATCTTCATTGTGTGAGTCTCTGAGGCACATATGACCTCACTTATATACTCTTATGACTTTTGACTGTTTTTCAACATTTTTATTTTGGTGATTGCTACTTTTGCATTTTGCCAATAACTTTGGTTGATTAGATTTGACGGAATGTGTCTAGGAAAGCAGCTGAGTTGAATGAAGGGATTCAAATAGGAAATGAAAGCTATTTTATCTAACACCTCAACTTGTATTCACCGGCCGGACAATTGTGTTAATTATTTGAGTTTTGTGACACAATTGTGAATACAGTATAAATGAGAAAGTTGAGTATGTTCTTAAATAAATTGAGGGGTCAGAAGTACTCAATTTGTTGTTACAATATATGTTTAGGGTATAGCGAGAAATATATTTCCTCTTCTAGAGCTACTATATATCCCTAACAGGTGTATAGTGTCGTGTGCTCTTAAATTAACTCGCTGGTCGTATGATCCATTTACTGTATAAATTTGGAGATGTTGAGATTAATATAATTGATATTATAATAGAATTAGGTCAAGCCAATCATGTAGGAGTGGGAGATGTAGAAAGAAAATAGGTCACCCATGTAGGTTGACCCGACTCGATTTGCATGTAAATGAATTTTGGAGGAAGGAGTTGAAAATTGAATTTGAAAATTAATCTCCCCCACCAATAACTCCCATACAACTTCCATTACTCTATCATTATGAAAAGAAAACATAAATATTCGGGTTGAGGGGAATAGAAGAAATATACATGATAAAAAAGGCTTGATTTTGGAAATATTACATCTCAAAATTGGTTCTTGGATTATGATTATAAAATTCCTTCCTTTGTGATCAATTTTCTGACCAGAAGATGAGTACTTGGTGAGTAAATGAGTGGCAAGAAGGCAAGTAATTCAACCAATCGTTTTTTTGGGATTTCAAGTAAGTTTCAATACTCCAAACTCGATTATTAGCATGCAAGCACATTTTACAATATAGATTCAAGTTTTCTTTGATGTGAAAAGTGATAAAACATCGTTTTTGTTTCTCTCTTCCATCTTCTATATTTGCATGCCTGGGACTTTCTTTTGTATATAAAATTCAAAGTTTATATTTGGTAACAGAAACAGAATATAAACTCTCTTGCATTTGTTTATCAAGTTCCCGGTGCTCTAGATGTTGTCGTTAACTGCATAGACGCCAACAAAATTTCAAGATATTCCATTATAATTTGGAGGATATGTTTGGTTTCGCAAGTGCATTCATATTTGATGAGGGATAAATTTATCTTAAGGAAGACAACATAGTAACTTGTCTTGGAATCAAGAAGTTATGTTTTTCAAGTTATTACAAAAGACATTCCACCCACAAATTCCAAGTGTTACAAACCTGATAATGATTATGATTACAATTATGGCTATGACCGTTTATGTTTAGAGGGTTATCAGAAATATCCATAGCTTCCTAATGATTGTCTACGTATGATATTCAGATGCATGTATAATACTTCTTCATCTAATCATCTAGATGATCGTGATTATTGTGTTATTAGAATAAAATAATTTCTTTCATGATTTTCTAGCCAGACTGCAAGTGCACTTGATGACGATGAGTATCGATTTCCAATTTGTTTTTGCAGAAAATGTTGAATGCCAAGATCCAAGTCTCGATAAATGTTAAAAGAAATCTGTGAATGCCATGGGGGTTACGAATGTGTTTGCCTGAAAGATTACCATAGACATGGAACGAAAGATGGACAATGTTGCTTTCATGGTCAATCACTTATTGATGCAAACTAAACCTATTGAAGTCGAATTAGAATCCTTTAATGGCAAGCAATTTGATGGGTATGCAGATGTTGAGGGTAATAGCACTAGACATGATATCACAAGCGATCTATAATTTTGGCAATCTACTGGTAATAACAAATAACTATTGTGATATTAGTGCTTTGATGGTTTTTCAAAGCCTTATTCTGTAACATTATGTGTATATTTGCTTACATTGGACTTGTAAGATTAGTGATATCGTTTTAAGTTAGTTTACGATTTTATCTTCCTTTAGTTTCTCTATCTATAACATAACCATGTAAATTAAGGTTGCATTAAACTATCTAGATTAGCATGTACTTATCATCTGATGAGTTGTATTTTCTTGAAAGTATCTTTGCTAGTTATAGTCTATAAAGTAGTTTTGAAACTATGAGTGGGTAACATTATCTAAATTCCATTCACTTCCTAGAAACGATTTTCTCCACAACTATACTCTTGATCATGTACATTTTGGGTTTAACACTTTCAGCAAAGAGTTGACAGCTTTAATTTGGAATGGATTTCCAAGAATTGGATAAAATGGAAAAAAAAAAATTAGTTTTTACTTTAGACTTGATTTCGACGACTCTGTTCTCTCGTGCAATTTTTTCAAATGATTATTCTTCTTAATTGATGAACACGTCCAAAAGCAGTTGCAAGTTTTTCTAGCTTTATTGAACCATGTATGAAATTTTTTCTTCTCTCTCAAGTATTGAGCAGAGGATTATTTTGTTCAACTTGAGAGTTTGGGTTGGGTAGAGAGGCGGAGGAGATGAGATTTTTGGGGTTTTGTAGGCAATAAGGTAGCAAAGTCACATAGAAGAAACAACCGAAAGGTCTCATCAAAAAGGGGGCTAAAGTGTTAAAACCATTTGTATGTATTATAATACCTCAAAGAGCACAAATATATACAATACACTTTAGGTCAAGTATATGGGTTGGACCCTAAATGCAATAATCAGTCAAAATTTTTTAGTCGGTTACCATATGTGTGTTATTGTGTTTTCCATGTTAAATAATCTCAACAATAAGTTCCAAACTAACTATATGATTTTAATCCGATCCGACAAATTCTTCATCACCCCGAATATATTGTGTATCAAAATACCTAATAAACCTTTACCTTAATGCCAAATGCACCTGCAAAAGAGAAAAAAAAATCTAGTTTAGTAGTCGTACAACATGATTTCAAATAAAATTAAAACATCACATACTTTTACAAATGTTTAGAAAGTGCATGTGAACTTCTAAACTTTACTAACGGGAAGTGCCTTAGTGCTCATATTTGTAGGGTTATAATTTGAATGTGCTTTCTCAAGTTTTATCAAATTTTGAGACACTACATCTCTAATAAAATGCAACCTAATATCAATATGTTTAATGCATTAATGAAACATATGGTTGTTACATAGATGAATAGCAAATAACTATCGAAGTATACAATCACATTGTCACTTAAAATACCTAGTTCATAAAGTAAGCCTCTAAAGCTTTTGTGGCAGCAATATACTCAAATTTAATGGTAGATATAACAACTATATGTTGAAGTTGAGAGTTCCAACCACACAAGAGTTACACAAAGTAAACACATAAGAGAAAGTACGTTTCTTATTATCTTTATCATCACGATAGTAACTATTTGTGAAACCTCTAAGTTTCATACCCTCATTAGCATATTAGGTACCCTTCATGTCTCTAAGTAACCACTCTAATGCTTTATGATATTTAGGACTAGGATTAGACATATACATGCTTAAAACACTTACAGTGAAAGCTAAATCTGGTCTAGTACAAACAATAAGGTACATGACGGAACTAATGATATTTGAATAAGGAATATTATTCATAAATTCTCTTTCTTCATCATTAGCAAATGATTTTTCTTTTGATAAAATAAAATGGTTTCCAAGAGGTACAGAAGCAAGTTTGTAATCAAGCATGCCAAATTTCTTCAAAACTTTAAGCATGTAAGGAGTTTGATGCACATATGGGCAAGAATTAGACTTATCCCCATTAACCTCTATATCAAGGATCCTCCTAGCATGTCCTAGGTCTTTTCACGTCAAATTATTTTCCTAAATCCATTTTAGTCTTGTTTACCACCTTCTTGTTAGGTCCAATTAACAACATGTCGTCCATATAAAGTAACTAATATACACACTCTTTATTAGTGCTATAGTGCAGGTAATACAAGTAATGGTCAAACTCACTCCTCTTAAAGCCAATAGACAACATATAAAAATCAAACTTTTTATACCATTGACGTGAAGACTATTTTATCACATAAAGAAATTTCTTTAAAAAGCACACATTCTCAAGTTTAGACTTACTTTCAAAACCTTTGGGTTGATTCATAAAAAAACTTTTTAGCAAAGTCACCATATAAAAAAGTAGTTTTAACATCAAATAATTCAAGTTCTCAGTTATAATAAGCAACAAAAACAAGCATGATCCTAATAGTGGTATACTTAACAATTGCAAAAAGATCTCATTATAATCGATCCCTTCCTTCTGTGTGCACCCCTTGACTACTAGCATAGCCTTGTGTCTCACGGGCTCACTCTTAGTGGTTCTCTCCTTAATCTTATAAACCCTTTTGCATTCAACTACGAATTTATCCTTAGGTCTAAAAACTAAATCTCAAGTTTATTTCTTAGTAAGAGTGCTCATCTTTTCTCTCATGGCACCTAGCCACTTCTCATAGGTATTAGGCTCGTTATTAACTAGTTCTTGATAACTGTATAGGCTACAATATAGTTAGACATCCCTTAAGGTTCTCTATATAGTCTCCTCTTGCTATCTCTAGCTAATTGATAATTAGTTAGAGGGTTTTAGTCGATAGGGTTATCCTTAACAACTTCTTCATCATCTTCTAACTTTGTGTCCTGTCGATTTTGTGTGTTACACTCCATCTCTCTTAAGATGATCGGGATGTGAATACTCATGAGCTCCACCTTAATAGGGAATTCTTTCCTAACAGTTTCTTACTGTTCTTCACTTTTTTTACAAAGCATCCCATACTCGTTAAAAGTTACATCGCGACTTATGATTATTCTCATGCCCTTCTAGCTTCTATCTAATAATATACATTCCTTAACTTCCTTAGGGTAGCCAAGGAAGACACATTTCTTACCTCTAGGTTCTAATTTTTCCTCAATTTGATAAGAAAAAGTAGCACAACCAAAGATCTTAAGCATAGAATAATCATCACATTTATTGTACCAAATCTCGTATGGAGTTTCACCATTTAAAGCTGCACTAGGAGTCATATGAGTCAGATAACATGCGGCTATAATAGCTTCACCCCAAAAAGAGTTACGAGCACCAGAACTTAACATCACACATCTAACTTTATCAAGCAAGGTACAATTCATCCTTTTAGCAACCCTATTTTACTAGGGGGTGTGAGGTATAGTGCTATGTCTAGTGATGCTTGATTCATTGTACAAATTATCAAATTTAGCATCGCAAAACTTGAGACCATTATCATACGCAAATATTTCACTTTCTTACCAGTCTGATTCTCCATCTTAACTTTTCAATTTTTAAGATAATGAAAGTTTTAGATTTATCTTTAGGCAAATAAAAGCACACACAACTGGAGAAATAATCGATAATAAATAGAAAATATTTATTACCACCAAAAGTGGGAGGGATTGCTCCCTAAACCACACAAATCAGCATGAATGTATTCTAACAGTATAGATGTCTTGTATATGCTTACAAATGACATCATACGATGTTTAACAAAATGGCATGTTAGACACCTGATCCTTACCAAACATACCTTTGTCATTAGAAAACTCAAGTCCTTTAACATTAACGTAAGCTAACCTATTGTGCCACTTCGGGATCAGTGTCAGTGATAGTGGAATTTAAACCATCCATTACTTCAGCATATTTGATGTAAATACCATTGTTTCTAGTAGCCTCAAAGGCTATAATTGCTCCCTTAAAAACATTTTTAGCACTCCATCATCGAGAACACAAGTGAAACATGTATGCTCCAACTTTCCCACGAAAATTAAATTCCTACCCATATGTGGAATATACTTGAACGTCTTTTATTGTGTGCACAAAATCAATATCAAAACTGTGCACAAAACCATTGTCAAATCTGGCAGTTACACTATCCACGCCCGTGATCTTATATGCAACTCCACCCCATGCAATTGTATGTCCATGATCTTATTTATGCAAATGATCAAACTACAATTTATTTGATATAACATGAAAAGAAGTATCGGAGTCATGAATCCACTCATGTATATGGAAGTTAGTAGACTGGTTTATTTCAACTGGTTCGGTATGTAAGAGCATGTAAACCTCACCAGGTTTATGTCTCTCGAGAACAACGTTAGCCCCACTGGTCTCACCACTTCTTTGATCTCTCAACGTTTTTCTTTTCTTTTTGACAATCAATTATGAAATGTCCTTGTTTCTCACGACCGTAACATTTCCTTCATATTAGCCTTTCCCTTTAACTTAGATCCTCCTCTCCACTTTTCTTGCCATCACTCTTTTGTCCCTCCCCATCTTTAAACTGAATCCTACCCCTTGTTTGTTGAATATCTCCTATTTTTCTCTCATTTTCCTCTCCTTAGTCTTACTGAATCGACGACTATATTGGATGTAAGGGGCCGTCCTTTCATATTTGATTGCATTCTTGACGTCCTCATAGTTATTAGGAATTACATTCCAAAGAATAATATATTTATATTCATCAGAAATCTTTTTACCACAATTTGTAATATCTTGAACCAATTTATAGAAAATGTCGACATTGTCATATAAATCTTTTGAGGGATCAGATTTGAAATTGAAAAATATTCAAGTAAGAAAAGTTTGTTGGCGTGGACTGAATCAAATAAAGTTCCTCAAGCTTTTTTCAAAGTTTTTCGACGGTGTCATATTTGCTAACTTTTTGCAAAACCGTATCAGATAAGCACAAAATAATAGAGGTATAAGCAAGTTCATCAAACTAATTTTTCTAATCCTCAATCACAGTTGTAGGAAAAGAATTATCAATGGCTTTCAGCGAAGGGAACGACCAATCAGAGGAGGCCAAGTGGTACGACCACTTAACATATAGCAGCTTTGTAAAAAATATAGAATGGTCCCTAGATAATCATACTAACGATAATCACGTTTCTTCACATTAAAAAAAAATAATAAAAATGTTTAGGGTTAAAACATTATAAAAAGACTTGAACTCAAACTTTTGATTAAGGAGACAAATGTCTAGGGTTAAAACAATATAAAAGACTTGAACTCAAACTTTTGATTAAGGTGGTGACAAACGTTTTAGAGTTAAAACACTATAAAAAGACTTGAACTCAAACTTTTGATTAAGAATTAGTATTCACGTTTTCCAAGATAATAATCAACCTTTCACACTGCAAGAGTACCATTTGGAGACCTTATCTGGCTTCCACTAACATATAATTCATGAAGAAAAGTTGCGAAAAGAAATTAAATAAAGAATTAATTCTACTTTGTACCATGCATGTTTTTCCCGAGAAAGAGAAATTGAAAAAGTATACTCTTCAAATATTATGGTGTTAAGAATATATTTGTTAAGACGAGTATATTTGTTACGTAATACTAAATGTTGGCCTTTTGCTTTGAGGTGTGTTGTCCTCCTGAACTCAAGTTTAATACGTAGGATTCAACATTAGTATAGATAAAATCGTAGTCTTTTTCAAGCTGTCAATTTCATTTTATCGAAAAGGAGAACACATTTTATGGTCTTAAAGTTGGCTTTTTAAAAAAGCAGAATGAATAGCATGCCTGGTTACTTTTTAGTCAAGATGATACGTTCATTGACTTAGCCAAAGACTTATAAAAGGCCTGCATGACACACAATTTTCCAAAAAAATTAAAAAAATTAAAAATTAAAAATAATTTGACATCGTTTCAATTACATATTTTTCAATAAAATAATACTATACGTAAATTCAAAAATTTTCTTTATTTTTTAACCACACATTTTCATCAATATACCATTTAAAAATGTATTCTTATGAAAATAATGTAGTTCAAACAAGGGCTATAAAAGAAATCATCTTCCAAGTATGTGTTTGTACAATGCTTAGATTGTAATTCACAATCTAGGAAAAAGAATTATAATTAAATTCACCATGGGATTGCATATGCATTTGCTGCGAGCCCACTTTTTTCTAGTAATACTGCTTATTTTTGCCACAAAATCGGTTTCTATACAAACAAATTTCCCAATAGCAAAGCCCAACTGCACGGATCGTTGTGGAGATGTAAGCATTCCCTTCCCTTTTGGAACAAGGGAAGGATGTTACCTTAGTAAAACATTCTTAGTCACTTGTAATCACACCCACTATGATCCTCCTAAACCATTCTTGAGACACTCAAACATAGAAATCACAAACATATCCCTGGACGGTCAATTGACTGTGTTGCAGTTCATAGCGAAAGAATGTTATAATAGGAATGGCACCGAAGCACTCTCTATCGACCCCTATATACGGTTCAAAGAATTCACAGTCAATAATACCGCAAATAAGTTCACTGTTGTAGGTTGCGATACTTATGCTTTCGTATCTGGGAGCCGGAATAACAAGAGTGATTACGAGACAGGGTGCACTTCCCAGTGTGCCAGCAAGGATGATCTGGAGGACGGGTCATGTTCCGGTGTAGGCTGTTGCCATTCGTCTATCCCAAAAGGGGTATGGAAAGTTAAGTTGACATTGAAAAGCTATTCTAATTTCACAGAGAGCTATGATAATGACACCACTACCGTCTGGGACGTCGATAATTGCAGCTACGCATTTCTTGCTGAGGAAAGTGCATTCACTTTTTCTCCAAATAGTCTTTCAATTCTGAGGAATGTAGAGGAGCTTCCCATGGTGGTTGACTGGGCAATTGACAGAGGAACATGTGAGGAGTCTCAAAAGAACACGTCGAGCTATGCCTGTAAAAGCACGAATTCCAGTTGTAAAGGAACCGATAATGGGTATCGTTGTTATTGTTCAGAGGGTTATGAAGGGAATCCATACCTCATTGATGGTTGTAAAGGTATTAAAGTTTGATTACCTGTGTATTATCTAGAAATACATCATGAATTGTTTGGCCACGTGTCTTTTAAGATTTTAAATTCAATTTTTCTTTCCTTTGAGATTGGGAGTCCTAAGTAGTAGCGATTTTTAAAGCTATTCAACCTCTGCTTAGAAGTTTATTATACACCAATTTTGAAAGTTTTTAAAAAGAATAAAATTAAATATATGTCCCGTAGTAAAATTTTCAATTTATAATTTCTTGTATAAATTTTTTTTTACTCATAAGTGATTTTACTCATAGGTAATTTTTTTTATATATATAAGTTAATATCTAACTTAAAACTTAAAATTTTAAGTTAGCATATTTACTTATAAGTAAAATTTATAATTATAAGCTAATTTTATACTTTTTATATAATTTTAGGTGGAACTTTTTTACTTATAAGTAACTTTATATTTAATAAGTGAATTTTTATCTTATTAGTAGTACTTTTATTTTAAAAGCAATTTTTTTACATGAAAATAATTTTTTATTTGTAAGGTAATATTTCTTATTTTCTAAGTAATATTTTACTTATGAGTATTGTTTTAACTAAAATGTAACTTTTTGCTTATAAATAATTTTTTAGTTAATATTTTTTATTTACAAGTCAATTTTGAAGAAAATATATTGGTTGAAAATGATTTTTTTCTAGAGTTTAAAATTAGAAGAGAATACGAAAACGGCCAAAACCCGCTAATTTGATGGGTTGAGAAAATCGATCAAAATTATATTACACTAGTTTTAGGTGGTTTTTAAACCTTTTAAAATCTGTATCCAAAAAAACTAGCAAGCACCAACTTTTCCAACCGCTCGTAAATGGTGCCACCAAACCATATTGTTGTGCCAAAGGAGTATTGCTTTTGGTATTGAAGTTTCATTTATATTAAATTGTCTAAACCGATGAACAATTATCTAGCTTGCCTACATCATTAACATGTGTACCTTTTACTCTCTAGCTCATTTGTTTAATAAAGGGAAAGGATTGACACTAACCTAAAATTTCAATTGCAGGGATTTCTCTGGGAATTACGGTTTTTATACTTGTTGTCTGCTGGTTGTACTCAATGCTTAATAGAAGAAAGTTGAACACAATGAAGCAAAAATTCTTTCTTCAAAATGGTGGCTTATTGTTGCAAGAAAAACTCACCCAAAGACAGCAGTCACCAGTTATGGCAAAGATATTTACTTCAGCCGAACTCAAGAAGGCAACGGACAACTTCCACGATAGTAGAATTGTTGGTCAGGGAGGCTATGGCACTGTATACAAAGGCTTGTTAACAGATAATCGACTAGTTGCCATCAAGAAGTCCAAAGAAGTTGATCCACATCAAGTTGAGCAATTTATCAATGAGGTGATCGTTCTTTCCCAGATCAACCACAGAAATGTTGTCAAGCTCCTTGGTTGTTGTTTAGAAACACAAGTTCCTCTGCTGGTCTATGAATATATAGAAAATGGAACCCTATTTGAACACATACACAGTAAAACAAAGGCGCGTTCTCTTTCTTGGGACATGCGATTAAGAGTTGCTGCAGAAGCTGCTGGAGTGCTTGCGTATTTGCACTCTGCAGCTTCCCCTCCAATCATACACAGAGACATCAAATCAACAAATATTCTTTTAGACATTAGTTTCACTGCAAAAGTGTCTGATTTTGGAGCATCAAGATTGGTTCCACTGGATCAAACTCAATTATCGACAATAGTGCAAGGAACCTTAGGATACTTAGACCCTGAATACATTCAAACGAACCAATTGACTCAGAAAAGTGATGTTTATAGTTTTGGAGTAGTCCTCGTTGAGCTACTAACAGGAAAAAAGGCATTAAGCTACGACAGACCAGTAGAGGAGAGAAGTTTAGCCAACTATTTCCTTTTAGCACTAGAGCGAAGCTGCTTATTCCAAGTTCTTGATGACAATATTATATGCGGAGGAAACAGTGACGAGTTAACATCGGTTGCTATGCTTGCAAAAATATGCTTACATGTTAAAGGGGAGGATAGACCTAGTATGAAGGAAGTAGCTAAGGAACTTGAAGGTCTGAGATTAGCAGGAAAACACTCGTGGAACCAAACAGAACCCAATGAAGCAGAGTCAGAATCCCTGCTTTCTGGGAAAATGAACGCCTTTGCAATTGCAAATGGTGATGGTAGTAGTAGCACAGCTATTGGATATGATAACAGCAGGGATCATATTATTTTACCTATGGGTGGTGGGAGATGATCTGTAGCATTAGAATCAGTATGAGTAAGGTTATATAGAACTGGCAAGGTTAGCATTACTGTTGTTGAGTTATTTTATGAATTCATCTTTTGTTAGGTTCTTAATCTATAAAATAAGGATGTGGATTGAGGTTATACTGAACTTGTAAGATTAGCAATATTATTGTTGAATTGGTATATGACTTCTTATATGGTTATGATCTAATAGATCTTATTTTATTGACAGTATTCCTTGTTAATTAGTTTCTAGTATAAGCATTTACTGTTTTTGAAATTATGAGAAGGTATTACAGCAAGGAGACAATAGCTCTCATTTGGCATGGACTTTCTTAGAATTGGCCAAAAACCATTTTCTTTTTATTCCAGACTTGATTTCGACAAGTGGAAACTTTTCAACCTTATTATTCTCTGAACAATGTTTGTAACCAATTGATAGTGCCTAAATACTTTTTCTCTCTCGTTATTTGTAAAATAAAGAAGCATCCAAACATGGTCGATATTGAACTAAAAATTCTTCTAATTTCTTCCTAATCATATTGAATGAACCATGGTCCCCTATGGTTTAGTGTAACCAGCTGTACTGTTATCTTGGAGTCCAACTCAATCCATAGTTCCTTTATCCCCTTGCAAGACACAATTTTAATCCGCAAAGAAAGTTGCAAACTTCTGCCTCAGTGCTTGTCCCCATTCCATAGCTTAAATGATTGCTTTAGATAAAAATGATGCTCTTAAGGGTACCGAGAGAGAGAGAGAGAAGGATAGAAAGTAAACAAGAGAAAAAGAAAAAGTGAGGAAACCTAAACCTTAATGTTTCAAATAATTTAATATTAAAAAAAATGTAAATTTATATTAATTGATAAAGAAAGACTTTATTAATGTCTAGAAGAGCAAAATAATGTTTGTGTTTATCAATAATTTTGGGTGTACATTATTCAAAATCAACCATACTTATGCTATCGTACAGGGGCAAAGGATGAACCGGAATTACCAGACTGTGCACTATCATGTGTGAGAACGAGAAAATTTTTGTAATACGTTAAAAAAAAATGTCGAACTTGTCAAACAAAAAAAAAAAAAAAAAAAAAAA